>NC_092213.1:85116658-85121026 GCF_043381705.1 Parasteatoda tepidariorum | reverse complement strand
AAATTAAAATTTGATATCAGATTATAAACTATATTATTGGGAATCATTTGGGTAACATTCTGGAACTTTAAAATTTCAGAACGTAAAGAATTAGAGTAAATTAGGGTACTTGTTAGACAAAAAACCTTTCATTTACAGGTTTATTAGTCCGGTGGTATTCGCTGAACTTAAAGAGATCAATCACGAGACTAAGACTCATCGGAAAATATATTTTGCCTGATAAAGATAGTTCCTTGACAACAATATAAAGTATCAGTATCAGCATAAAACTCCTGTACTTTTTGAACTACATTCGCACTTCTATTCCATTTTCCGATTTTTTTTTTTTCCATTCTTCCATTTTGCAATTTTTTTTCTTCGAGGAACTAAGAACATATTGGAAATTTTTACGCAAAATATCTTCCAAATAGTGAAGCGAATTTTTTATTTAACGAACGTTTCTTTGAGATCCACTTTCCCTATTTCCCAAAATATTTCTGAACATTTCAACCATGTTAACGCATTTTATGGGGGATATTAATAATTCAAATCCACTTAACTTTTAGAGAACGCACTAAAATCCCTTTTCCTTTGCATTTCAAAAGAAAAACTCAGACAAAATTAGCGGATTCATGAGTAGCAATTAAATTTATGAACGCATGTGGTAATGTATGTTTAAAATTAATTTTAAATTAAATACAGCTATAATTTTACACATAAATTTAGCTTTTTTTTAGTCGAAAATGTATGTCTCTTGATAGTGTAACATTGTATAATGTTTTGCTCTATTCTTGCTTTCCATGCAGATTTCTTTTATGCTTAAGATTTATAAAACAAATAGTAGATACTAGTTTACAAGATAGAGTTGTATCAATTACTATTTTAATTATGTCTAGTGTTGATGAATTTAAAACCAGTTTTGTGTTTAAGTATTTTAAAAGTTTATTTTCTATTTAACGAATTTTCCATACAACGAACTTGTTATCGGATTTAGCGACTTCGTTAAATAGAGGTGAGACAGTGTTTTGTCCATTGACGTGTGTAGTCTCCTTCAATCCATCATAAGAAATTGTACAGAAAAATTGCGTCACTTGTTTAGGCAGGGACCGATCAAGATAAATTCAGGCCCAAGGCCCTCCAGATTTTTTGGGCCCTTTACAGAATGTTTGAAATTAAATTGCTGAAGAGTAGTCCTAGCAATAAAAAAGAATCTATTAAACTGCATGATTCAAGAGAAACATTTTAAAAAATTTTAAAAGTAGACAATTGAAGATTGTTTTTCGAAGAGTAAGTTAACGCATCTATATATTAATACAAAATATGTTATGTCAAAATAAAAATAGTTTGTTGACCACAAGCAATTGATCTTAGTAATTTTTGCTAAAAGTCACTGATTCGCTGAATTATTTTTATTGTAAGCTGTATTTATTTAGTATTTAAACCAACACGAAGCTAGCCCACCTTTCATTAGATTAAAGTACAAGTTCAGCACGTATTCTAAGATGTTAAGGCTGTTAATTATAATTTTTATTAAAAAATACCTTTCAACACATAAAATATATCCAAGAGAGCCAAAATAAAGATAATGCTCACAGATAATTAAAAACTCATTTAAATAATAGTTTATTCAGATGTAACACATTTTAAAAAATTAAAATTCATATTTAATGAAAAAGTTTTACTCAAAATATTCATATATTTAAAAGTATTTAATACAATGGATTTCTTTAAAAAAAAAAAAAAACTTTAAAAAAAAAAAAAAAAAAACTTTTAAAAAAAAAAAAAAATTTTTTTTCAGCCATTAATTTCGAGAATTTCAAAATTCTATTCTATAGTAATATCTGATTCAACTTATAAGATAAAATTTTAAATAAAAATACTTAAAAACATTTGGTGACCACTAACAAGAACTTTTACTGCGTCATTAGGCTGCAATTATTCATTAGTAAAGCGAACACAAAGCTAGCCCATCTTACTTTCGAATCTGATTAATGCAATTTTTGCGTGAGTTTCGTCATATCACGATATAAAGAAAATTTGAAATAAAGAAAATCTATTTTTTATTTTATTTTTTTATAGTATTTAAAAGAAATAGTAATGTTGATTACATTTTACTGATTTTCGTGGCCCCTTAGAAATTTTGGGACTTAGGCCCATGCCCACTAGGCAATGTGTTTAGGTCAGAAACTATTACTAGTATGATACTACCTCTAAACTATTACTAGTATGATAGTTTCGACATTGATTTCATTCTTTTCAGGGAGAAAAATACAATGTGTCACTTGCCGTAGTTTTGTATTTCAGGTCTCGGCTATTCACTAACTATATATAGGAGGTCTGTTACCTATGGTCATTTGGTGATGGGATACTGTCAATACAGAACTTTCGTGTCCGCGTGATTGAAATAATTATAACGCAATTATCAAATTAGTTAAAACCGTGTAAGAACTTAAAAATCGAATTTTTTCATGTTTACCTCTGGTGCCCTACGCACGTGCTTAGTATGCTTTAATGGTTAATCCGGCCTTGTAGATTCTCGCATTTTGTCGGGAGAAAACACACTAATTGCTTCCTTTTTCTTTCTTTGTAAGTCATCATCAAAAATTAAAAACAAATTAAAAAATAGTGAAATCCATGAGCAGTAACTAAATGAAAAAAAAAAGAAGATCGTCGGCGAAATCACGCCAAATCGAACTCTTTAAAAGGGGGTTACAAATCCGTGCTTTCATTTCAAGATTCAGTTGTTGTAATAAATAATATCAGATTAAAAATATCGGACTTCAAAAACTATGTGGAAATCAGTAACAATAATTGCCAAAAAAAAAAAAAAAATAGAACGAATATTTCTGCAGAAAAGAAAACCAAACTTTTTACTTCATTATTCTCAATTGAAAATAGAAAAATTACAAGTCTTTTTTTCCACTCCGATGCACTGTGGGTCAGAAGACCATGATCTTTGGCCAAAAGTCAAAAATTAAATTTTCAACTAAAATATGCTTAGGCAGTTTTAATATAGCCCAAATTAAGTATTCATAATCATTCCAAACATTATAATTTACTTTTCGGACTGACAAGAGTAAAAAAATATGTTAATTTTTTTTTTTTTAAATTTAACTTTTAAATTTTTATTTCAGAAATATTTATAAAAAATTTCACCTCTCTGTTACATTTTTATCAGAAAATTAGTCTGAAATTATAGTACAATTTTTCAATGTGTTGGATTAGTTAAAACTCTTGACAAACTTATAGTTTATATCTTATCATTTGACATTTTACAATGTTTGAATGACTTTCGAAACTTGGTTCCAAAAAGTTCCACGAGGTAATTAGCTAAACTTTTTTGATGTTGTCTTCTTTGATGTTTCGTCTTCCGAAAAAACCTGCCCCATTTTGCCCGTATTGCAAAGGTGGACTAATTATACCAGAAAATAAAAATTATGTTTTTTTTCTTCATGTTTTGTTATTTTGTAATATTACTTCGGAAATCTAATTTGCTTTTCATTTTTAATGTGAAATTACGAAAATTATTATATTTTCATTGCTATATTTAATTATCTAAACGTTCTATATAATTTTTTTTTGTTTTTGCTCGCCATATTTCAGTAACCATTTTGTTGTTTTGGGTATTTTTAGTGTATTTCAAAATTTCAACTATGAATTAAATTTACTTGCACATAAAAAAACCCAAATTTTGAAACTAATTTTTATCGAAATTGTACTAATTTTGGCCACGAAACTTTGGATGCTGGCCCATTGTGCGATGCTCAAGACTGGCATATAATTTTGAATATAATTCTGAAGAGAAGATAGAAGCTTTCGAAAATTTCTGCAGTAAAGAAAACCAAACTTTTTTTACTATACAAATTAAAAATCTTTCAGCAAGAACTCGGTAACATTCTGCCACGATGGTATAAGGGCGCCGGCAGCCAGGTAATATACTTGTACCCTCCTGGATTTTTTTTTTTTTTTAAACAATTAAAGAGATACAGAAAAACAATTTTGTTATAAAAATACTTTTAGTCAAAAGCAAATAATTAAGTAATTATTGATACATAACAATTAAAGAATTGTTTAATCAAACAAGAATTGTAATCGTCTTGTTTGCTGTCCAAATCTGCTTATAACTTTTCAATGAATTCTGAGTCATCTTTGATTCTTTTCTTATGCCACAAACTTGGCAGATACATAAAGCTATATTTTTAAATTTCATTCAATAAAATATAAATAATATTATATTTTCTATTAGTTATTTAGTTTAACAAAGGTGTGTAACACAAACTGACTTCTCACAACTGTAAAACTTCATCAACACAATAAATACCAATGTTAAGCGTGCACAAACACGTTAGTATACGAAACTACTGTTTGTAGTTATTTGTGTTTCAAAGT
>NC_092213.1:85077262-85116539 GCF_043381705.1 Parasteatoda tepidariorum | reverse complement strand
CCTACAAATGACACATTGTATATATATACATACACAAAAATTGACTCGAAGCAAAAATAGCTATAAAGCCCCTTAAATATTTTAGCAAAATCAACACCTTCCCGAAGAGAATAAAAAAAACAAAAAAAAAAATGAGGTGTGTAAATTTATATTAAACCGGTCCCTTTCGCAAAAAAATACATTCAAAACATGTGCATGCATATTACTTTATCCCAGTGTTTCCCAAAGTGTGGTACGCATACCCCCAGGGGTACGGGAACAGTTTAAGGGGGATACTCGTTTTACACAAAATATCCTGCAACAAACGAAAATTTCAAAAATATTTATTTAGAAACAAAGCTAGCCACTAAAATTTACGATTACGTATTGGCTTTTTTTGTTGTTGCAGAGTTAACAGTTAATAATGAGAGGTGTCAACAGCCAGTTGTGATTTTTAACTTTTGTGCAATTTTTTTATAGTAAAAAATACATTCGCTTTTTTTTTTTTTTTGAGTGGTACAAAGCGTTACGAAAAATTTAGAAAGGGTACACAAAAGTCGTAAGTTAGGGAAACACTGCTTTAGTCCCATGAACACGACAACTGGAACATCATCATTATTCTGCCAATAAAGATGTTTGTGTTTTAAAATACTTAATTATTGTTACCAGTATCATTACAGTTAACAAATAATATTATGATAAAATAAATGTCACAAATAAAATATTCAAAAAAGAAAGAAAAAATGAAGTAGACAACAAATTGATCTTTCTCTTTTCTTTTTTTTTCCCCCTTTGATTTTAAGAGCTGCCAGTACAGATATTCAGATGATAGCCGTTTTATTTACGTCGCACTAGAGCTGCACAATGGGCTATTGGCGACGGTCTGGGAAATAGCCCGAGGATGTTCCGAAGACATATACCATCACAATTTTGATCCTCCGCAGAGGGGGGATGGCTCCCCTGCTTCGGCAGCCCGACAACCTTCGTGCGAAGTCAAGCACTTTACGATAGAACAGTTTAACGACGATCGATACTGCGCACCCTCGGTCCCTATGCAGGCTGATCAAGGTGGTCACCCATCCACGCTTTTCAGCCAGTGATGCGTGACTTCGGTGATCTGCTGGGACCCGTGTCTTAACGATCAGTCCACTGCGGGACTTTGGTGAATTATAATTATGTTCTTTACCATTTTAGAATATATTTTCCTCTAAGATATGATAAAATCTTTTTTAAATAATCAAAAATAATTTGACAGTAATATTTAATATACATTTTAAAATCTCATATAATATATTCAAACTGAACTGCAATCATGCTTAATAAATGTATGAAAGAGTTTTTAATTTCTAAGTGCACACGAAGATTCATAATACGTAATATTCGATTTAAATATTAATCAATTCTTATATTAACTATATAAGAGCTAGCTAATATTTTTATGTTTAATAATTATTATTGTACTAATTTGATGTTTCACCAAGCACATGGTTGTTTACCTTGCATTTAGCTGAAATTCATAACATTAATATTACACTAAAAAGTACAAAAAAAAATCATTTAAACAAATAAAGTGAAATATAAGAATAAATAAAGTGAAATATAAGAATAAAAAAAGGAAAATTAGATTTAAATAAATGCGTTATTATTGTACGACAATTGCTGTTTTATTTTTTGTACAAAACTTTAACATTTGTCTTAAAATTAGTATGAGAAATATACTGGAACTGATTTATGATTGATTTATATTTTATGAACAAACTACGGAGAAATGATATTGGGGAGGAGATACAAAAAGATGTAACAGAAGGCAATGCCGCGAAATCCAATCAGCGCTCTCAAAATATTTCTTTAGTTTCTGTAAATGTAAAGATAGTTTAGATGCTGCCGGGTAAACACTCCTTTATGTTCTCCACCACCATATTTCGATTTCTATAGTGACTTTAAAACTATTGAAAAAGTAATTGCTGTCTCGGAGGTCTTATCGGTTTCTAAATTTAATAATCAAATAATATTACTGGCTTAAGAAGGACATATTTTAATCTTAAGTCAGAAAAAACTTCAGAGAGTAGTGAACACCTTTAGAGAAAATGAAATATGTTCTCAAAGGTTGGATGTCCAATTTGGAGGAGAACATGCTAATTCAGAAATCTAATGCTGAAAACTATTTTAACTAAATTAATATGAAAACTAAGGTAAAAAAATTAGAAATTGCAAATCACAATGATATTTATTTAAAATCATAATTGCAAGATAATTGTAAAAAATAAATAAATAATAAAATAAAAGATTTGTATTACTCACTAAATTTGCTTACAGCAAATGAGCAACGATATTTGTTTTATTACTTTGACTTGAAGACTGAGCATTTTATAGAAGTATAATCAAAATAATATTTTCCTACAAATGACACATTAATTTTCTTAATGTTATAATTAATCTTATTAAAAATTAATTTCTTAAATAAAAACTCATGTGAAAATCCGAGTTGATTATTTAAACAAATATTGTTAAATTTTCTAAAAGTATCTTCTATTAAAAAAACTTATTATTTTTGTATAAAAAATTTTTTTAATTCCTTCACTCAACAAAAAAAAATTAAAAAAATTTCATTCAGATACATTTTTTAGCATAAATTGATTTACGTTGTTATTGAAACGAAACATATTTGAATATCGGTAACTTAAAACTTAATTTTTATTAGAAATTGAAGCATTAAAGAAAAAAAAACAATGAAAATAAAAATAAAAATATGGCCACTGAAGCCGACGTCTTCAGAGGGTACCAGCTCCGGAAGCCATAGAACAAAACCTTTTCTATTGAGAGAGTGGACAAATGTCAAAATTAGCTCTCTCAGTACCCCGAAGGTTCTGTAAAAGTCCAGGAAGAAATACATAAAATCAAATCAGAAAAGAAATTTCAAACAAAATCTTGAGAATTTAATACTAAAGTGAAAAAATAAAAACACACAGTAAACTGGTCAAACAGCAATTTCACAAACTAACTAAATGCATATATTTATATTTCCATTGTTTCTTTCTTTATTGCTTCAATTATTCTTTTCTTTTTTTGAAAATTCTGCTGTTTTTAAGCGCGTTTTTTTTCAAAAAAATTTCCATTATTATAGAATTTAATATTTTGTATTTTTTTTTACTAGAAAGTAACTTTATTTTAAACTAAATCTCTACTTTATTAAAAAAAAATTCAATTCCAACAAGTCTGGTGAATATGTAGAGCATTGGGCTAACTACGGTTGGTTTTATTCTCCCGTGTAACGCACGTACGCGTTAACTTCACAGAATAAGGGTTTCATAATAGAAAATTTGCTGCTTTATCTAGAAGTTTATTTTCTTTTTTTTATCTTTTGGAGGTTTAAAATTAAAAGGACATTTGTAACATTTAGGACAGCAAAACCGCTTTATGTTCAATATTGGTAATCAGATTAAACCCAGTATCGTTAAGTTTCACAGATAAAGATATTAGTACTACTAACAATTACGCTTATAGCTATATTGCGATTAAACCACAATATTTAAAAGATTTTCCATTTAACTATAGGGGTATTGGGTATTATACCGTCATTTTATTAACTACAGTCGGACCTCTATTCAACGAAGTCGCTTAATCCCGATAATAAGTTCGTTATATGGAAANCTACTATCTACTATTTATTTTATAAATCTTAGCCATAAAAGAAATCTACATGGAAAACAAGAATAGAGCAAAACATTATCCAGTGTTACACTATCATGCTACATACATTTTCAACTAAAAACAGCTAAATTTATGCATAAAATTTTGACTGTATTTATTTACTGTATAAAATTGTAACTGCAAAGTAATTTTAAATAGGGAAAGTGGATCTCAAAGAAAAATTCGTTGAATAGAAAACCGCCTTTAAAATGCTTAAACAACACAAAACAGGTTTTGAATTCATAAACACTAGATAAAATTCAAATAGCAATTGATATACACCTTTATCTTGTAAACTAGTATCTAATATTTATTCTATAAATCTTAACCATAAAAGAAATCTGCATGGAAAAAAAGAACGGAGTGAAACATTATCCAGTATTACGCTATCATGCTGCACACATTTTCAGCTAAAAAAAAAAAGCTAAATTTATGTATAAAATTATAACTGCAATTATTATAAACGTAACTCTAAGCATACGTTTCCACTTGCGTTCTTAATTGTTAAGTTTAATTGCTTTAAGTTTAATTGCTATTGATAAAATTCGTTAATTTTGTCTGAGTTTTTCGTTTGAAATGCAAGCAAAAAGGGATTTTATTGCTTTATTTAAAAGTTAAGTGGCTTCGAAAATCGATTCAAGGTATTTACCCTATAAAATGCGTTAACAAGTTTTGAAATGTTCTGAAATTTTTTGGTAAATAGGGATAGTGGATCGGAAAGAAAAATTTGTTAAATAGAAAATTCACTTCGCTATTTGGAAGTTATTGTACGTAGAAATTTCCAAAATGTTCTTGGTTCCTCGAAAAAAATCTCCAGAGTTCGTTAAATAGTATGCTACTGTATACTATATAGTATACTACTGTATTTCTAAAATATCACACATGTAACAAAAAGGAACAATAACAAATGCTCTTGAAAATTTAAGTGAATTATATTAATTATAAAGTTGATTATTAGCAGAGGTCTCCTTTCAGAGCATAATTTTACCCAATCATTCAACCGAATAGTTATCCTAAATTTCTTTTAGAAATTTAGTTTAAAAAGAATCAACAAATAAGTACAGTGTGCCAAAAAACTCGACCACTCTGAATAACTTTTGATCGAATCATCGGATTTTTACGTTTCAAGACTCAATCTTATGGCTCGAGGGGTGACCTCAAATCAAATAGGCTGATTAATAAGTGCAGACGATATTTTACGTTACGAAATCAGAGACAAAAGCGTACTTTCTCTGAATAAACATACCATTTTTTTGACGGAATCGGATTATTGTTCCCCAAATATAGGGGGTTCCGCAATCTGGGAAATAAGGTCCTAATAGTTTGGTCAGGTAAGAGCTCCAAAGTTTGAACCCCGTTATGATAATTTTACATTTTGGGTATTTCACTACATCTCGAGAAGTTTTGAAGCAAATTAAAAAAATTTTGCACACAGTTATAAAATTCGCTAATCTAAAGATAATTCCATGCGAAATATTACTTTTAATAAACATTTATTATTTTATTAAATAACAGTCCAAAAAAATTTGAAATGTAAGGTATACAATTTTTGCATCATTTTAAAGAAAGAAATTTTACATGGCAAAATACAGAAGTTGAGCAAAATCGGTCGAATAGTTCCCGAGAAATAGAATTTCAAAAAAGTCAGATACTTAAAACTCGATTTCTCAGGAACTATTCGATCGATTTTGCTCAACTTCTGTATTTTGCCATGTAAAATTTCTTTCTTTAAAATGATGCAAAAAATGTATACCTCATAATATAAAATTTTTTCAACCACTGTTAAATAAAATAATAAATATTTACTAAAAGCTTTTTTTTTTTTTGCATGGAATTATCTTGGGATAAACGGATTTTGTAATTGTTGTTCAGAGTATTTTTTTTGCCACACTGTACATATTTGTATTTATTAATGTAATAGCGCTATTCTTTTCCAAAGAATTATTTATTATAAAATATTTGTTATGTAGAAAATTATACGATTTAAATATATTTTTTGCACAAATGTTACATTTCCTGGTCAGGTACCCGGAACTAACAAAATTTCTAATAATTTGTTCGCTGTTGATTTTAAAGTTTAATTTTAAATAATATATTTATTCTTAATTTTATTATTAATAATACAATTCATATTACAGGGATGAGAGTAGTCAGAAAGTAAAAAAGAGGAAATCCAAGAATGAGTATCTATATATATAAACAGAAATTAGACAAAAAAAGTGCGATTTTTTTAAACTTGTAAACCATGTGATTATAAATCCCGATATCAGGGTTTTAAAAGCTCGTAAATACAAATCGCGATATTGTTTTCTTAAATCTCGTAAATAAGAATCGCAATGTACAATATTTAAATCGCCTGAATAAGAATAGCAACGTTCAACTTTTAAATCAGGTAAATACGAAAATCGATGTTTGATAAAAAANAAAAAAAGCGGAAATCCGCGGAAGAATCTCATTACTGATAGAATTACTAATAATGATAGGAGTTGTAATAATGAATTATACTTATAGTTATTATTAAATTATATACTTTTGTTTCAGATTTTCTTTCCCCCTATTTTCGGTAGATTACACTTTGAAAATTTGTAGGGATAGTTTGAAATTTTTTGTGTATATTTGATATCATAACTTGCTATGTGCTACAATTTAGTATGTAGTTGATTTAAGTTAGGCATCTCAAAGCTACCCCGCTCCAGAAGTAACCAAAGTGCTCAAGGTAATGACTTTTTGGCACAGAAACATTTTTATTTTAAATTTCTCTAAAATTTAAAATAAAGTTTTACTTACCTTAAAAAAATTGTGCATATATATATATATTGTATAAATTTTAAAATATTCAGAGCTCTAAATAGCAGTTTAAAGAAGATATCATTAAAAAAAAAGTGTCCCTAAATAGCTCCACTTGCTGATTATAAAGATGTAATTTCGCAATCGAAATTAACTTTTTTATAACAGCTGAATAATGACTTTATAATTTTCAATTTACTTAAACTCTTATCAGTAAACGTTACGCAGATCTTAAAAAAAAGTGAAAGAAAGTAAAATATTATTCAGTCCTTTCAGTAAATAATGATTGATGACTTCCCATGTGTGATCTTTTTTTTACCCATTGGCAAAATGGGTCTTAGTTTGGGCTTGATGGCGTACACACACTTTCTAACTGTGTTCAAGAGTAATAGTAAACAGTGCGTTGCTATGGCGACCGCTGCTTTTATTTTCACTAGCAGACATTAATGTATTTACATAATAATAATTTAAAGTATTTTTATATTATTAACGTACAATTACTAGCTTGACGGTGATTTTATGAATGCTGAGGAAGGAAAAGTATTTTGTGAAACACGTACATAAGCAGGATTTGAAAACCAATCCGACGACAAAGATCGATTCACACAGTTTTTGCAACCCATGATTTGAAGTGTTGTGGCGTTTAAAAGGCGATTTTCTATTCAACGGATTCCACTTAAAATTACTTTGCTGTTGTAATTTTATACAGCAAATAAACACAATCAAAATTTTATGCATAAATTTAGCTGTTTTTAGTTGAAAATGTATGTAGCGTGATAGTGTAACACTGGATGTTTTGCTCTATTCTTGCTTTCCATGCAGATTTCTTTTAGGGTTAAGAATTATAAAATAAACAGTAGATACTAGTTTACAAGATAAAGGTGTATGCATTGCTTTTTTAATTATGTCCAGTGTTTATGAATTTAAAACCTGTATTGTGTTGTTTAATCATTTCAAAAGGCGATTTTCTATTTAACGAATTTATTATCGGGATTTAGCAACTTCGTTAAATAGAGGTTCGACTGTAAATATAAGTTTCAAAGAGCCTACCAGGATGCAAAAACAAAGGCTTTGCACGTGGAAGAAGCTACGAATTGCTTACAGCTTGAGTCTTTCCAAAGCGCTAAACACGAGATTCTTCTTCAAATGGATGGAATTCACTGGATTTGCGATTTGGACTGTATAGTATTCTCAACCAAGATTTGCAATAGTGTGTGTTTCTCACTGTAAACCAGCTGAGAGAAAGCCTCAAATATCTTTCTTCTATTTCCACAAGGTGTAATAGTACTCTGAGTGCCGCGATGGCTCAGGGGAAAGAGCTTTCCCCTTCCAATGAGGTGAACCGGGGTTCGATCCCGGTGATGGCTGGTCGATACGAATTCAGTACACGGCTTGCACCGACCACAGTGGTAGACGGATCGTGGGTTTAGTCCCTTTGCCGTCAGACTAACCGTAGGGGGCTCTCGTGGTCTTCCTCTCCATGTAACGCAAATGCGGGTTAGTTTCATCAAAAAAGTCCTCCACAAAGGCAAATTTATCCCAATACTGGGTCCAGGAGTTCTCTCGTCTTCTGGATTGGGTTCAAAATGACAAGGCTACGGAGTTGAACATTAGTAGTTATAAGCCCAAAAAATTGGGTCGGCTGTTTAACGACGGTCATAAATTATAAAATAAAATAGTACTCCAAGCATTGATGGTTTTAACCTACAAAAAGTCCAGCGACAAAAATGTGGTACCAGAAAGGGCCTTCAGCACGATCACGCTCGAACTATACTGTCTTTCCCCATTCAACAGGGCTGTTCCATTTCCTGGGAAAGGGGGAATTTATTTTCAGTCTCTCCTCGTACTAAAGTCAAACAATCCAATTTGGCATGAACTGGAAGTTCTGACAGTACAAATAATGACATGACTATAATGTCTTATTAAACAAGAATAATGAACATGTTTTTTTATTCATTTAGTCGATTACATTTATAACACATATTATAAATACAGTGATGTGTACATTTTATGAATATGCATGCATATTTTGTACAGGATGCAATGAACATCTGAGGTGTAACAAACATAAGTTATCATCCATCACTGATTAAATCAGTGGCTTAAAGTTGCCACCAACTGACCCAAAGCAATATTTTGAGTGATGCCATCTCCGATTGCTCGTGAAAGCATAACAACATGCTGGTTAACAACTTTGTAACTATAAGACAAGTTTACATTTTGTTCAGGGCAAATTGTATTATCATGGCTGCTAGCCGCAAAGAAAAAACTGCAATTCAGTAACAATGTTAAAAGTCAGTGTATAATATATATAACAAATCATAGTTGGACTCTTAAAACAGATGCTTAACAAGTTATTATCAACACAATAAGCACCGGCCATTTCTTAAAATACTTTTTCACGTATGCCAACTTTAGAAGCAGCAAAATATATTCTTTTTCCACCATTCATTTTATATGCTAATAAGAGAACTCCTTAAATTGGAGCAAATTTCAACCAGCAAATATATATATATAAAAAAAAAAAGATGAAGCGGATCTGAGTAAAAACAAAGCCAATACAAACAGATTGGCATGAATCTAACAAGGGAACTTCATGAAATCACCAAATTTGATAATTCTTTGCATATCCCTGCCTTTCAATAAAAAACATTTCACATTACACTTTTATATTTTTAATTTTCTTAACAAAAACATGTTAAAAACAAATGTAGTTCAAAAATTTAAGAAGCGAAACCGCTCCACTTGAAATATTGCTTTATATGAAACACATGTTTGTTCCTGTGAGTCAGCAATCAATTAACCCATTCCTTCTCGCTCCCGTGAAAATGACGAGGTGAGGTTTCGCCCTCTATTTCTCACTCCCAAGAAATTTCCGGGCCGGAATGTTCAGTAGTAAAGTGATAATAAAAATAACATTAATTCACTTCTTTTGCCCGGAAAACATTTTATTTCTCATTTTACACACCAGATGGCAGTACCAGGATATTTTTAAGGTAATTGTAGATAGTTTATTTTAAACTAGATGTCAGCACTAATCTAATACGTGTATTTGGTAAAATAGGCACTTTTATGACCATTTTCTTGATAATTCATCGATCGTTAAAGGGTTAATGTAGTACATAACATAAATTAATAGATAAATTGTTTTCATGATGTATAGGAAAAGACGCAATTCGGTTTACATGAAATAATTATGACAGTCCAGCTTTCGTGTTATAGAAGTTCGACTGTATCATTAAAATACAGTAAAAAATTATAAAATTAGTTTTCCCAAGGAAAATCTGAAATCCTGCTATAATTTAATTTTATTAAAGATGACAAAGTTTACAAAACTTCGAATGCTTTTTTTAATTCAAAAATATTATACACTTTATCATAATTTTTTTAAAGACAAATTGATATTGTTTTTATTGCACTACAAAATAATCGAATTTATGTGAAGATTGAAACTCATTGTGTATCATAGTAATTTTTTTTTGTTTTGAGGTTCTCTCAAATTAATAAAATGCATAATTATATAACTAAAAAAGTTAAACATTAGACTACAACTCACTGTGAGGTCTTAAATATGTCGTGCCTCACATAAATCGGAACTAAGAACCTGCTGACACGCTGTTGGCAATTTGCACGAGTAGCAAAAGCATTTTCACACACGTGGCACGTCTCTTTCAGTGTGCAAATGCTGATACTTTATTAAATATCTAATAATAATTTTTTTTACACAATAAAAATTTTACAATGAACCAAAAATTATAAAATTTGGTGAAAACAGTTGGTGAGGTTCCCCTAGTGGGTCAGTTATGGTAATTTATAATTTATCAATTAAATTATCATAAAATCTTGAAGAAAAAAAATCAAACGTAGTACAGCTTTGTTATTTTCTCACACTATCAGAATAGGCAATTTTTAAATGAATGATAAATAAAAACGACAAAATTAATAAATAAATCATTTTTATCTACCGAAATGATCGAATTATTTCAATTTTTGTAACAAACAACATGATATGTAATTACTCCACATAAAATTACTTTTCTAAGGTTTTTCACATTAGAAATTTAAAAAGAAAATTGTCAAAATAAAATAAATGTTTACTATGAAACCTCCTACATAACTTAAATAAGTCACTTGTCTTTCTTGTATTTCAATTTTTTTTAAAAATAAACTAATATTTTTTTGTAATCTTATGTTTCTGTTACTTTTTTAATTTTGAAAATAAACTAACACTGTTTTACATAAATTTTGAAAATTTTCCAATATCGTTATGAATCCTGCATTTTACACAAAAGAATTTTTAGACATAAATATAGATAAAGCTTGGTTGTAAAAAATTCACTTTCTTACAATGAACTATTATTAAATTATTTAAAGATGTACATAAACTATGTGAATTCAAGAACTAAGAATAATTTAGAGATTTAATCATACATACACATGCAACCTGAAAAAATAAATGCTCACTATAACTAGTGCTGTCATTGATTATTAAAATTACAGATTGAAATTACTCCAATTATTTAAGAAATTATCTAATATAGTGTATAAAATTATATTGAATACAATAAACAGTGTGTTTTTTCTTATTCCTTCCCCAAATCAAATTATTCCAATTTCACACAATTACCCCTGTGGCAGAATTTTTTCGAGCTGTCTGCAACAAACCCTCTAGCAACAATATCTTTCTGCAAGATATTTTTAATAATAACAAACATATATGTTATCAATTTAAAAAAAAAGCGCTGAGATTACAGAGAAAAAAAACTTTATAAATTTTTTTTAATTGAACATGGTAATAATTTTGCATTTTGTTGGGGGGAACGCACAAATCACTTCCTTCTTCGCATTTTATAAATAATCATTGCAATGAAAAAAACAAAACATGAAATACGTAGAAATAATTGCCGGAAAAAAGATCGACTACGAACTCACGCGAATTGGGCTCCTCAAATGCATGTTTAGTTTCGAGATTAGGTTGTTGTGATAAATAATGTCGGATTTAAAAACTATAGAGAAATCAATAACAATAACTGCCAAAAATTTGATAGAATTATTGCCTTAAAAAGTAAATATTCAAATTCCCCATATTGTATGAAATATATTGGGATATTTAAAATCCACTTGAAAATCAATATCAATAACTGCCGAAAATAGAATCGAAAGACGACACTATCGGCGTAAATCTAGTCGGTCAAAAAGTGATTTTCTAAATGCATCATTCAAATATTATGTGTAAATTTCTATAGAAAACAGGGGTGATCTCACGTCGAAATTCCAGGAAAATTTCCAGGAAAAAAAGTTTAAATTGAAGAAAATTTAAACAAGGTTTTTTTTCCTTTTTCTCAATATTTCTTAGTTTACTTAAAATATATTTAAAATTTTACACATACTTATGATGACCTAGAGAAGTAATTAAAATTTACAAATATGTCTTTCTGTCTTGAGTTTATGTTTATAACAGCTATTTACTGATAAAAAATGAATATTAATCATGAATATATGCTTATAAAGTATCTCTCTGGCTCTTCCTTACAAACAAATAAAATAAACTGTGTTTTTAAGTTCTACCCTTGAAAATTTGATTTCCGGAAACTTCTGTGATCAATGATTTTTTTTAAACGCCTGGACCTTTGATCTCTGGAAACTTCCAGATTACTGTTAGCAAAAAATCTGGATTTTTTTTCGGAGCACTATCAGCCCTAAGAAAAGAAAAGTACTGTTTCTACAAGAAATGAAGAGTTTTTTGCTTTTCAAAAGAATGCTATGTAACGTTCTGCGACAATGTCGCCGTGATTCTGCCATGGGGACAATTACTACTTCAAGCAATTTAATTTCAGAATAAGATATTTAGAGAGGTTACAATTAAAACTGAATTCTTTATTTTAATTATGGGTGCAGAGAACATGCAGCCTACAATGACAAATGAGCACCCCTATCGAGCAAGCAGAATATCAGGAATATAAATTATCACCATGGCAAAAATGTATATTTCCGATATTCAATAAAAATCATGTGAAGAAGCAAGCACACGTCATTATTAAATAATTTTAAATTAAAGTAATTTGTTATCAGAAAATTCTAATAAGGATGTTATGCTATGTTTCATAACACACAAGAATAACATTCCTTATTTTCTCTATAAATGTTAAACCAGGGTGCATAGCCAGATTTTTTTTATCAAAAAATAAGTACATTTTAAGTACTTTTTAAGCACTCAAAAAATATTTTTAATCACTTTCCAATAAAAAAAAATTCATAACTAGGACATGTGAAGTAACAAAAATTATTTTTTCTATCCTATTAAAATTCTTAATTTATAAACATAAAATCGATAAAATTCAAAAACATTTTAGATAATCATGATAAAATAACTAGTTTCTGATATATATTGCAGAGAAAATGATAAAAATCATGCATTTTTTTGTAATTTAGAATGACAATCGATACGACAAAGAAAAAAATCTCTTCTTAAAAGATAAAAAATTAAGCACTTTTTACAAACACCAAATAAAAAAACACCTTTAAGGGCTTTTAAAAAACATTAATCAAAAGTAAGCACCTTTAAGCACTTTTCAAAAATGCTATGCACCCTGTACACACATTTTATAAATATAATTCATAATTTTGTTAATGGCCCTGAGAGATTTAAAAAAGATAAATAATGCATTACAACAATAGGTTTATTTGTTAAGGTAAAAACCCAAAGTCTAGTAAATCCTAATTTTAAGATCCCATTTCGATTTTTTACCGAGTCTTTGAGGTAAAATCTGGGAATTGCCGAACCTCTTTGGTGAATCCTAGGATTTGCCAGATTTTGGGCATTTACAAGTATATATTCAGTCAGTATACTGTAAGATCAAATAAAGAGGTCAAGAGTTACAACAGATCTGGAATTGCTGAGTCACTTTGGTGAATCTTAGGATTTGCCAGATTTTGGGCATATACAAGTATATATTCAGTCAGTATAAGAAAGATCAAATAAAGAGGTCAAGAGTTACAACAGAAATCTGTAAAACAATACAGCAAATAAATTCTAAAACACCTTACAGATGAATTCAGTGTAGGTTGCACAGAGTGAACAATTTTGTGCAGTCACAAAATCATACTTACTCATCTAGAGAATTGTCTAAAGCAGAACGTCTAAGTAAAGACAGCTATATCAGTCATTTACAGCTTAATAAACGCAACGAATGTGTATATTCATACCAATCTTTAATTTCAGGGTAAAACTTCACTTTCTGTCAATGCAAAGTTTATAGTTAGTATACACTATCCGGACACTCGGTTGTAATGGTAAAACTTTACTTTCTGTCAATGCTAAGTTTATGACAAGTATACACTATCTGGCCATAAGTATCCGGACACCCGGTTGTTATGGTAAAACTTTACTTTCTGTCAATGCAAAGTTTATGGCAAGTATACACTATACGGCCAAAAGTATCGGACACTCGGTTGTTATGGTAAAACTTTACTTTCTGTCAATGTAAAGTTTACGGCAAGTATACACAATCTGGCCAAATGTATCCGGACACCCGGTTGTTATGCTAAAATTTTACTTTCTGTCAATGCAAAGTTTATGGCAAGTATACATTATCTGGCCAAATGTATCCGGACACCCGGTTGTTATGCTAAAATTTTACTTTCTGTCAATGCAAAGTTTATGGCAAGTATACACTATCCGGCCATAAGTATCCGGGCACCCGGTTGTTATGGTAAAACTTTACTTTCTGTCAATGCAAAGTTTATGGCAAGTATACACTATCCGGCCAAAAGTATCCTGAGATACAGTTGTTAGGGTGGAAGAAGCATAATGGTGTGGGGGTGCTTCTCGTGGTTTAGCCCGTGTCCGTTAGTTCCTGTGGTTGAAAATATGAACTCGGAGATGTATGTGGACATTCTGGACAATGCTGCACTCCCAACTCTATAGCAATATTTCGAACAGGAATAGCTTTAGATAATACGTGGGAAGAAAGTAAGTAGTACAACCTTCTATCATGAACAACTGAATAATAGAGCATCCTGGAATTAAAATGAAGTGGAACAGATGTCTGCAACCCTTCAATGTATGGACAGTCCTTAAAAGTGGCTTTCATTTTCTGATGAGGTCAATTTAATAGCACATGTTAAGATGCCTATAATGGTCAAATCAAAGCTTTCCATAACGTGGCAACTATATTAAGGAATAAAGCTTGTTTCCATGAGATTAAAATGAAGTGGAACAGATTTCTGCAACCCTTCAATGCATGGACAGTCCTTAAAAGTGGCTTTCATTTTCTGATGAGGTCAATTTAATAGCACATGTTAAGATGCGTATAATGGTCAAAACAAAGCTTTCCATGAGATTAAAATGAAGTGGAACAGATGTCTGGAACCTTTTCGCGCATGAAAAATGAAGTCAACTTTACAGATGCATAGTGGTCAAACCAAAGCTTTCCTTATCAGAGTTCTGAGCAAACTTTTACAAAAGTATCATTCATAAATGAAGATTTTGTCTTGAAAGTGTGTGATAGGACCTTCTACGTGAAACAACAAAATAATGAAATTCCTCTGTAACTGCTCTCTGGAAAGCGCATCATGAAGTTAAATTGCAATATAAAATTTTTCTTTAAAGCACACAAGCATTAACAGCAACATGAGATGAAACTGAATTAAGATACCAGCATTTTGGATTCCACATTTGCCAGATAAGAATTACTATTTTTTTAATCTCTTTCTTCGGGCATTGTTCCATACTATATGTGTGAGATGAGTATAAAAGAGAGAAGTGGTTGACATCTTCTGAAAGGATGATTTTTATCTCTCCTTTAATGACTAGTTTGATCACTTGTAATATGCATTATTCTGAATATTCAAAATATCTTTGAGGAAACTAAATTTATTTATTTTTTAAAAAAAAAATGTTTTAGCTATTACTAATGGACACTAAAAAAAAAATAATAATAATATCATAACCCTTATTTTAAACATCCATATACAAAAAAAAAAAAAAAAAAAAGACAACACTTCAAAAATTAAAATACACCATCATGTTACTCACTCTGTAAGAACAGCATATCTTGTTGGCACAAGGAAATTTTTTGTATCAAAATTTTTAACCTCCTAAATTATAAAATTAGCCTTAATTTTTAAAAAATAAAATCCCAAAATTTAGTTCAATACAATATTAAAACAATCTATAATCTTTTTTTAATACACATCTTTCTTGATCCAGATATACTAATTTGAATATTTAGAACAAGAATAAACAGAAATTCAAGCTACCTTAAAATTAAAAGTGCATAGGTATGGTAAATGCTTAATTTTCGGCAAGTCAAGGGTGATTGTGAGCCCAGCTTAAAAAACCTGGAAATTTCTTGAGTAAAATCATTAATGTTGCATTTCAAAAAAATAATGTCTTTATAATTTTAAATCATTTATATTTTCAAAACATGAAATTCTAAATAAATTATATGCAGTATAATTTAAATGAATAATTATTTATAAGTTTACTTTTACCTCTAATCACATTTATTATTCTACCAGAAAAAAATTTTTACAAATGAAAGAAATGCCAAGTATAAATTCTATTTCCAATGTTTTTAAATAAAATATGCGAGAATTTTAATACATAAATGTAAACGATGATTTCTAGGAACTTCAGGACCTAGATTTTCTGAATAGCAATTAGCCAAATGTCTGGAAATCCGGATTTTTTCTGAGCATGATCATCTCTGGCAAATTCAAAATAGCACATACATAGCTGCCAACTCTACTGGATTTTTCCAGTTTCTCCTGGTTTAATAAAAATTTGCCTGGTTTTTGTACATTTTAGAAAATTCCCTAAAATTGAGTACGTTTTATAAAAATTGCTATTGAAATATAATTTTTATACAGATTATTGCTTGAATATTTAAATAAGTATTGCTAATATATAATGAAGCAATCCTCATTTATAAAAATCAGTTCGAAACTCTTTTTGTTCTAAAATGTTCGGTTTATTTTTATTCAGAACTCCCTTTTTACACATATTAAAAAATCTTAATTATTTCATATGAATTATATGCCTATTCAAAATTACGAGCAAACATAATTCACAACATTTCAAGCATATTTAGTGCCAATTATGACTGGGAAATAGTGCACTTTTTCTATTTTGATGTCGATAAAAATCCCTAAAATTCGCCGTGTCTAAAATATTTAGCACATTTTGCTACAGTTATCATGAAATTTATATTATTTTGTAAAATCTACTTGATTTTTGCCTATGTATGTTGGCAGCTATGCACATAGTTAAAATACAACTCTTAATTTCATAAATAAAAAAAAAGGGCAAATTTGTCTCTACATATTATCTAAATGATTTTATTATTTCTTTACTTTGCCAAGTTTGAACTGATAATAATCCATTAAAATTTTCTTTATTTGTCCCAAGTATTCATTCCAAAATCTAATAATAAGCAGGACACTTACTGTAAAAGTCTTGGGCAAAATTGAAGGATTATGGGATATAAAAGGTGCAAAGAAATTTATAGGTACAGAAAAATGAAGTAAACTGCATATATTATAAGAACTGAAGGAAGTTTATACAGTCAAACCCCGCTATAGTGAACCTTCAAGGGACCGAAATTTTGGTTCACTATAACCGGGAGTTCACTATATCCGTTTCTAAAAAAATTTAACTAGTGGTTTCCAAACTCCTCCCTTTTATTACACATTATTCAAATAAATGACTGAAAAATATTGTGTAGCAGCAAAAAATTTGTTATTTTTCATTACTCTTCTACTGAGAACAAAAATGAGTTGAAATGAGAGCCTTATCAACACATATTAGTGTCCAACCCTTTGACCAATAATGAATAATTTCTCATTCCCTTTGACAGAAAATGCATATTGATCCGACTGACACCTTACAGGTGCATCGTCTGCCTGGGTTGGAAACATCTGCTTGGTTTGTTTAAGGATGGGAAAGTGAGATAAAAGAAGCAAACAAGAAAAAATGCATATCGCTACATTCCCCTCTACAGATGGTTTTGAAAATCGGTATATGCATTTAATTTGAAGTAGAAATTATAAAATTATTACAACAAATTTTTTAAAAAAATCAGTTGAAAACAGAAAAAAGTTCATTATATCCAACTTCCTCACTTTTTTGGTTCACTATATAAACAAAAAATAACATTACACATGTATAGCAAGGCACGGGACCGAACATTTCGTTCACTATATCGGGGTTTGACTGTATTTACATTTTAGCAATAGAATAGATAAAATATTTAATTGAAAACAAGGTTACAGTCCATTTTTGGATAACAAGTTTGTGCTGTCAATTATTTTTGTTTAAACAATTTGATAATAAGCAACACAACCGCCTACAACAGTGATTCTCAACCACTGTGCTGCCAAATATTGGAAATGATACATTAAGTTTGTAATCCTTTTTTTATTACGAGTAAAGTTTAAATTTAAAAAAAAGTGTATATATAAATATCTATACTTTTTATAATTTTTCCACGCTTTTCCTTGTTATTTTAGGTGATTTTTAAATTTCCCGGATTTTTCAGGTTTTCCCTGTTCTCACTGTGGAGTGGCAAACCTGATAAACTACCAGCGATAGTTTATTTAAGAATTGTCTAAAATCAAATAATCAACAAATCACTAAAAAAAAAAAAAAAAAAAAAAAAAAAAAAAAAAAAAAAAAAAAAAAAAANAGAGAGAGAGAGAAAAACACTAACATTTTTGGCAAAATTTCAAACTTAAAAAACTGTGCTCGGGGGGGGGGGATATTATGATCAGAGAATTTTTAGCATGAGTGTTGTTTTCATCTGGTTTTAATTTTCAGGACTAAACATTCTAAAAGAGATGCTGTTCCAATAGATGTAACATGGTAATGTACAAAGGATACTCAAAATCAAAAAGAAATCCATAAATATTTAAAATCAAAACAGAACCTATAACAATTTATATTTCTTTTCTACTGGTTGTTAAAAAAATATCATAGTATCCCCCACTTAATAATATCAAATTCATTGTCATACTAAAGGCACAAGAAAATTTCACAGAGCATCTTCATTTTAATGCAATGAACATCAACTATCTTAAAAAAATCTATTTTTTATGACATTGTAGATGGTGCAATGATGATGCCTGACACTGTTAATTAAATTAACAGCTGCAAAAATTTATTCTGATGTCTATAGCACTATACTCAGAACATATCACTGAAAAATGTCTTGAAGCTATTATTAATCCTAAGTAGCAAGTACAGTTTTGTGTGGAACAGGAAAGTGAAATCCTAAGTTCCATTGCTGGTTTTGTTCTCCTTGAGGTCTTTTGTCAAATCAATTGAACACCTTGCTTCCTTTTCAAATTTCTAAGAAGAGTTTTTCTGACTGATTCTGAGAATTTTAAAGGGATCTTAACTTGTTCCTTCTATTTTTATATCAGGTGGATGATAACAAGGCATTGTTAAATTTTTTTTTAATGAAATTCTAATACTTGTGTGGTCTAACAGAATGGACATCAACAATCTTTAAAAAAATCTATTTTTTACGTCATTATAGATGGTGCAATGATGATGTCTGACACTGTAAATTAAATTAACAGCTGTAAAAATTTACTCTGATGTCTATAGAAAACTATTAAACTATTATTAATCCTAAGTAGCAAAGTACAGTTTTGTGTGGAATAGGAAAGTGAAATCCTAAGTTCCATTGCTGGTTTTGTTCTTCTTGAGGTTTTTTTTTCTTGTCAAATCAATTGAACATCTTGCATCCATTTCAAATTTCTAAGAAGAGTTTTTCAGACTGATTCTGAGAATTTTAAAAGGATTTTAACTTGTTCCTTTCATTTTTATATCAGGTGGACGATACAAGGCATTGTTAAAATTTTTTTAAATCAAATTCTAACACTTGCGTGTGGTTCTGAAAACTACTACTTATAAGCCCACATTTTTTTTTTTACAAAAAAGTTGATCTTTGTACTTTGAAAAATAGATTATCATGTTTCATACAGAATAAAATACACACACTAAAATGTACACTGTAACTACTTATCCAAAATATCTTTCAAGTTTCTGAATTGTTCAACAATACTTCTGTTTAACTATAAACAAGCTCACGGGAATCCCGTTCAAATACTGACCACTGAGATACTTGACCGCTTTCTCAGCTTCCCGCAAACTTAAAAACGTCACTCGAATGTCACCGAGGGGCTCTCCCATGTCACTGTACCTGCGAATCATCCTGTCTTCTGTCACATCAAAGCTGTGAAAAAAATCTAAAAGATCCGGACTTCGAACGAGAGGATGAACGTTACTCATTTCCACAATCACTTCACCAAATATGTCATCATTGATGTACTTGTCTTTGTAGCTTTTCCTGTGCTTTCGAGAAGGCGAACGAGATTGATGACGATACCTTTCAGGTGGATCAGAGTAATCCACATCTACCTCATCCGAAGAATATTTTTCTAGTTTTTTTCGTTCTTCACCTCTTTTAAAACTGTTCTTCTTACCGAAATCCCCCATTTTTTCATATGCAGCAGGGGACTCGCACCTTTCCTCTGAATCTTTCCTCCGAGCTTCTTTGACGGTTTTGTGGGAAATTACTTTCACAATTTCAATTTCTTTTTCTGGAGTCAACTTGGAGAGTTTAAGGGTGGGATTGTTTTTGACAGATCTATCAAAAGCTTCATCCGCCTTTGTGTTTTTTGCAACAGATTGCTTGATTTTTACTTCAAACTTTACTGGCATCCTCAGATCCTCCTTGGATCTTGAATCGAAATATTCCTCGTTTGCTTTACCTCTGAGGTAATCTTCATCGATGTCAGATTGAAATCTCTTCTCTTCGTTGTGGCCTCTATTTGAAGGAGAACTCTGAAATCTCTCCTCTTCATTGTGGCCTCTATTTAAAGGAGACTGAAATCTCTTCTCTTCATTGTGGCCTCTATTTGAAGGAGACTGAAATCTCTCCTCTTCACCATAGCCTCTATTTGAAGGAGGCTGAAATCTCTCCTCTTCATTGCGACCTCTATTTGAAGAAGAATTCTGAAATCTCCTCTCTTCACTGTGTTCTCTATTTGACGAAGATCTCACCTCTTCACCATGGTCTCTATTTGCAGAATAATCCATGTTACGATCATTTTTTTTAAATGAATGTTGAAAACCAGTGGGACTTCCTGCACCTTTATGAAAGGAATTGTTCTGTACTGAGATCAAATTCGAATTATCACGAAAGGATCGATTGGGAGGGTCCCATACATGAGGAGATTTTGCCGGTAAATTTCCCACCTGGACTAAATTAGAGGATGATTTATCTGCATAATCATGCTTGGCTTTGTGAGTGCTCAGTATTTTGGTCATTTCATCGTACAAAACCTGCTTCACGCAAATCATGTTCTGGCCAATTTTCTGACCATGGCATTTAAGGGCGGCATCAAAGTCTCTGATATTCGTAAATTCCGCAAACCCCCTGCCGGTGGGTTTTCGCTTGTAACTGACCAAAAGGTGTAAGGCATCGGGTTTCACCCCTCCGTGTTCTTCGAAGAATGCAGACATCAAGGAGATTTTTATGAAAAACGGCAATCCAGTGAGCAGAGCGCACAGAGGCCGCTTCGGTCCAGGCGGCTTCTCGAACGCCGCGGGAGTGTGCAGGGGGAGATATAAACTAGGATTGAAAAATCCATTATTTCTTCCCTTGGTGTCCATCATTTCCTGTCTGGTGCAAGGTATCATTTCGATGAATGCGAGGCCGAGTTTCTTTCCGTGCATCAAACGAGCCCTCTCGTAGTCAGCCATGTTGGTGAAACATATGTAACCCTCGCCTGTCATTTTTCCGGACGGCAAACACTCCAAATAGACATCAGCGATTTGAAATCCGTAAAAGAAATGCATTATCTCCTCGTGAGTGATGGTGAAGGGCAAGCCTTTAATTTTGTAGTAGAGCTCAGCGTCTTGAATGATGGCTTGTCCAGGAAGGGGTGGAACGGAAGGAGGCGGGAAATATTTCTCATAGACACTGTTCGGACACTCGCTCACTGTGATGATTTTGTTATTGAAAATATATGTTGCTTGAGCTAAGATCTGATTGAAATCTTCTTTATTCATCAACTTCAGGAACGCTGTCCCAGTCTTGAAGCCGGAATCGTCCACCTCCCACCTGATGTTATCCTGCGGGGCAAATATTCCTTTCAGCATGGCTTGCAAATCACTGTTTGTCCAGAGGGGATCTAATCCCGAGATCGTAATATAATATCCAGTGAAGGGGATGAAAGATTGCTGCACGGAGGAAACAGCAACGAAAGGAGGGGGAGGAAAAGCTTGAAATTCTGGAACACCAGCCAAAGGATTCACACCAGGAATAAAGTTAGACATAGCCGCAACTGACGGCTGATTTCCCATCAAGTCTGGGATGGCGCCGAAAAACCCTTCTCCAAAAGTCTGCACGGGTTTAGGGTATGGTTCCACAGTGAGGGGAGGAATTTGTTTGCTCATCCCGGATTTATCGTCTCCACACGAGCTCATGCCGAAGGCGCTTTCGACGAATCCGGTGTTCAATGCTTTTGCAATCCTTTCTTCTAACTGACGCTGTTCCTCGCTGGTTGCAAGACTGTTCGGTGAATCAGGACCAGTTTTGATATTTCGAGTACGTTCGTCGTATTTGGAATCATGGTAACTTCTTTTATTATCAGATCTAAAGGAATCTGCATAACTGTCACAAGTGCTGCCGAAAGGTGAAATGCCTCTCGAGTTAGGACTACTTTGACGAGGCGGCGAAGATCTTCGATAATTGGAAGAACGTGATCGTTCGTAAGGGGATCTCGACCTCCTAGGTGAATGGCTTCTTCTACTGTAGCGATCTTCACGAGGTGAGTGAGATCCGTAATTTTCACGGTGATTTCTTTGCGAGCTTCGATCACGACCACGAAGAGGACTTTGCCTGGAGTGTCCATAGCTTTTATACTTACTAGAAGGAATCAAAGACTCGTACTTCGTGATTCGTTCAATGGCATGCTGCATTTCCATGTAGCTGCTTAATAAGAGTTTGATTTTGGAGTCTTTAATTTTACCACGATCTTTCCTCATAGCAATGCGAGCATCCTCATCCGAATTGAAAGCAATGAAAGCATCCCCCTTGTCACCACCGACAATGTGCACACCGCCATCTGGAATATGCAAACCCCGAAAGAAGTGACGTATATCAGACGATTTAGCCGAAAGAGGCAGATTTTGAAGTCGGATTATTACAGACATAGCCTTCAAAGAAAATAACAACCTAATGGAAAATAAAAAGGAAAATAATACATTAAATGCCAATAAATTTATGAAAACACATTTGAATATCAAGTCCTTTTATATACAAAAACATAGAAAAGTATTGTTATTGAAAACAAAAATCATTATATTTTCTTATTATTTTTGTTAAATATAAGGCACTGATACAAAACATAATATTCAAGTTTTAGGTTTCAAAACATTCTGACTTTGGCAGGGTCTGTTTATTTGTCATCCGAAACATTCATCTTTTATAAAGCTACTTACAGAATTTCACTCTTTTTCAAGGTAACTTATTTCTTGAAACTCTTTTTCAAGGTAACTTATTCTTATTTACCCAGCTACGTCACAGTACATACAATTGAACAAAACACGCCCAGTTTTTGCAATTCACAATGAAAACTTTCAAATAAAATATTGAAAACTGTCAATCAAAACAGAATATTTTCATTTATCAAGTTAAAACAAATCACACAAAATCTTTCTGCTACACCCCAAGTTTTCTCAGGATTGTAACCTGATGTTCAAAATTAAGGTGGCAAAATTTTTTTTTCAAAATAATTCTAAATTGCTACCAATAAAATTGAAAGAATTTGCTTATTATATATTTTGAAGAATGGGTACAGCAACAACAACAGTGAAAAAGTAGTTGTTTATTGGTAGTTTTTGCTGCACAACTGTAATAAAGTAAGTTATAGCATCTGGAATTTCTGCCTACAGTTTAGTGATTATTGTATTAAAAAAAATAATAAAACCAGATTATCCTGTTTGCAGTAAGAAAGAGTCCCATAATTGCATAAGACATGTTAAGATACGGTTCCCAGTAGATCACCGAAGTCAAGCATAACTGGCTGCGGTCAGTGCGCAGGTGGGTGACCACTTTGATCAGTCTGTGTAGGGACAGTGTGGTATGGGCCCTTGTTAAACTGTTCAACCGTAAAGTGCTCGACTTCACACGCAGGTCATTGGGCTACCAAACCCCTCTGCAGAGGATCAAAATCATGATGGCATGTCTTCAGATCATCCTCAGGGATGTATCCCAGAGTGACACCAATAGCCCATTGAGCAGCTTTAGTGCGACGTAAATGAACTACAACAACAACAAGATGATTCCTTGAGATGGAGAGCTATTTGAACCTGATCAGCCTGAAGCGGAGTTGGTTTCATTGCTACGAGTGGCATTGAAACTGGTATCCAGCTAGTGGAACCAATTTCAAACAAATGGTAGATCCTCTTCAGAAGATCAAAATCGCAATGGCATGTCTTCAGATCATCTTCAGGGATTTTTCCCAAACCAACACCAATAGCCCATTGTGCAGCTCTAGTGCGACATAAAAGTGATGGCATGATTCAGGTCAAACTACAACAACAGCAAGATGATTCCTTGACCTATTTGAACCTGATCAGACTGAAGCGGAGTTGGTTTGATGGCTACAAGTGGCACTGAAAGTGGTATCCAGGTAGTGGAACCAATTTTAAACAAATGGTATTGTCATCACTACTAGGCAATTTGGGTGTAGTGTGGCAGGCATCCTCGTGGTGCACCCTGGGTAACACTAAATCTGCTACAGCCTTCGTCTATGACTGGGGAGCATCTATCTGATTGCCCCTCTCTTCTTGACATTCGTCCCTGTGACGACTTTTGTGCCCTCTCACTTTCTTGACGCCTTATATCTGAGAAGACAATGGTGGTCGTAATTTCATATTAAAAAAAAAACTACTAGGCAATTAAGCTCACATTGACATAAGCTTAAAAGGGCTTCTAAGCTTATTTGTGGCCTTGCCTCTGTGTCTGAAATAAGAATTTGTAGGCAAACAGATATAGACCTCTAGCAAAAGGGGGCTTTTTTGATCAGCCATCGGCCGCGTCTTTTTGACTGAATCTAAGGATAGCCTGGATGTTGCTGACACGCATCAGAACAAGACACAAGAATGCGGGTGCGTTCTTTTCAGTGACAAAATCTGCCAATTCGCAAAAGTCCTTCATGTTCCCATAACAAATCAAAACGTCTAGGGCTACTGGATTGGAGATCGGGTTTTCTCTGATTCAGGTCAGAATTACGATCTGTGGATGATTGAATGGGTTCGCCGTATAAATGGGTGTGACATATGAGTGTGGCAGAAGTCAAATACTTGGCCATAGATGGCACCACTGAAAAACAAGAAACGCACACTCTGCCTTAAATTTGCTCGGTTTCACCAAACAGGCTTGCCGTGTGGCAAGTGGTATTAGAAACAACAATATAAAATAAATTCACAGATTTGATGGTAAAGGAATCCTTGTCAACATAATGTTGGGCTTTTGTGCCACCACACATCGCTAGAGTGATGAGTTCCTTGAAGCCTATGTTCAGGGGTGGTACTACTGGCCCAGACATCTTTTACAAAGGTGAAAATGAGCGGACATATAGAACTCAAATTGTGTATGATTTTCTTTAAGAGGACTTTTGATGTATGAGTTAGCCCTTCTTAAAAGTCTCCTGATCTCGATCCTACTGAACATGTTTGGGATGGTCCTGGAATAGCCGCTGAACAACGGAACTCCCTCCTAAGGCAGTTCAGGAGTTAAAAGCTAATGATGTGAGTTAACGTACTTTGTTGCCACAAGAACTTCTGGACACCCCCATGAACAGTATGAGGCTTGTATAGCAGTGCTACACTCCATACCAAACAGATTTTTCCGGAGACAAAGTAGGGTACGTAGTTAAATGTTTCAACAAAATAAGCACCTTTTAAGTACTTCTTAAGCACTCAAAAAATATTTTTAAGCACTATGTACACTAACAAAATGCAAAATAATTTTCAAAAACTTTACATGATAAAATAACTAGTTTCTGACAAAGAACTCCTTTCTTGATTATATTAGCCATTATAAAATGATCAAGAGATTTTTCGGTTCAATATCAGAAAGTGGAAAATGAAGCCTGACATTGAGAATATCTTGCAAAATGCAACAGAGTTGCACATGAGAGTGCAAGAATCTCACGAAACCCAGCTCAGCATATGCACAAGCGGACTCCCACGTATTACATTAAACATGCAAAATAAGTGACATGGTAGCAAACAGTTTTCTACCGCGGGCCGAGCATTAAGGGTTGGCGGGCCGCAGGTTGTGTACCCCTAATGTAAACTAAAAATAATAAGTACATACTTATATTTATGAAAACAAGGGACAATCCATTTAAAAATAAAACATTACAATAGGTTTCGATATTTCGTATAAAAGTAAAATCAGGAAGCAATATTTTTTTAAAAGAGTAAATATAAAGGGAAAGTAAATATAAAGGGAATTTTTTTGTACTACATTAAATTTTATATATTTAAATTTAAACTAATATTTACTGCTAAAAAATAGTACTGATCATTTTTTGAGTTAATCATTAAATGTTCAACAATAAAATAATTAACTATTCAGAAATTTGAGGTGCATCCAGAAAGTAAGTTTCCCTAATTTATTAAAAAAAAGAACTCACACTTTCAGGAAAATACTTATTGGCAACTAGTACAGCAATGTTTCAGCTATTTTTCAACATAGCCACACCAGAATTGAGACACTTGTTACATCGTGGGATCAACTTTTGTATCCCTCTGTCGTAGAACTCTGCCGCCTGTGAACGGAACCAGCACATGTGGCAGACGTCTACCGTTACTGTGAAAACACTGTGGAAATTGTGACGTGCCATTCAAAACAAGAGTCGTGGAATGCTTACTGCAAGTGTTGAGCTCCTCCATGACAATACTTCTCCACATACGACATGACGCCCAGCAGCTGTTTTGACGGAATTTGGCTTGGAGTTGTTTGATCATCCACCCTACAGCCCTCCTAGCCAACTTTCCAGTTTTCTTGCACCTCAAAGAAATTCCTGTCCTCCTCTGAGCGTTTTGGCAACGACGAAAATCTGAAGACGTCTGTCACATGCTGGTTCCGTTCACAGGCACTTACTTCAAATAGAAAAAAAAATACCTCAAGTTTTTTTTAAAATGGATATCAATCATTGATTGTTTTTAAAGTTATCTCATTTTTAAGTAGATTATTTTAGGAATCTAAATTAAGAATTGGGCATGAGAAATATCCTTTTAAAGTATTTTAATAATTTCTAGTAACAAGTTAGTTGGAACAGACACTACAGTAAAGAAATCAATGATCATTATGTAGTTGAATTGAATTGATCTAAGAAGTCCTGAAGCAGAACTTTTTCCTGCTTTTTGTGAAACTTCCCAAGCACTAATATTTTGGTTTAAGATACTTTCAATTATAATAATTACTAATTTAAAGTAACAGAAACATTGTGTTTACAGAAGAAAGCATAGAACAAAAATGTATAAAAAATTGTAATTGAGAAAACAAATTTTTTTTAAAATTTTAATATTATAGGCGATATTCTCGCATTTTGTAGGTGGAAAAATGCACTAATTATTTCCTTTTTTGAATTCTGCAAATTATTAAAAAAATTAAAATTCGTAAAAAAATTAAACGATAATAAATTCAAATTCGTACATTAACTCCCAAAATTAATATCACGAATCACGCGAATAAGACTCCTTAAAAAAAGAGATACTCAAATAAGTATTTATAAAATATGGTGTTCATTAAAGAAAGAAAGAGCATCATTTCTAGAGTGAACTATCTTTTAAACTTTCGCAATTATTTTATTCTATATTATTAATTTGAAATTCTAGCTGAAGCCAGTCATTGCCGATTTTTTAAAAAAATCTCAAATGAGAATAGAAAAAATGATTATTATTTCTTTCTTCTCTGACACTCAAGAAGACATATAGGGTGACCCGGGGAAATTCACGATCACTCTGTTTCTGGGGTAAATAATGATCACCTAAGTTTTATTTTAAAAGAATTATTATTTTTTAAATTTGAGACATGGACAAGAATGCTTGTACCCTTTACTAAAGTATAACTACATTTACTTAATAATAGTTTTTGTTTAATCTAACAAAATAAGTATTCTTTAAACTGCTTTCTGTATTTTCCATATCAAAGATGGGTTTCAAATAATGCACATTTCTGCAAAGATCCCTCTCCTTCTCTTAATAATAAATATTTTGAGTTACTTTATTTTTCTTTGATAAAAAAAATAGTGTAAGCTTTTGTTTAATTGTTTCACATCTACTGTAAACATTATTATTGATTGTAGGAAAATATATCAAATGTTGCCCCCTACAGATGGGGTAATTATTGATCACTGGGGTAATTCCTGATCATTGTCATTTCTTCTTATAAACAGTATGAAAAAATAGCTAATTGTCTTTTCTTAAGTAACAATTCATATTTATTAAGTGGAACAACTATAAAACATATTTTAACTGTAATCACAAAATTTGTTTTTAACTCTATACAAGACAAATGTGTTCTGATTTGCACCATTTCTGGTTTGTCTTACCTTCCTTAATTTTACGTGTGTACATTGTTAGAATAATTGTTAAGTTTATAAATTAACCTAATATAAATATGGTGAGAAATTATAAGCCTGAAAAGGATACTAAGCTTCTAGAAAGGAAAATCAGTGAATTTCTTTTAATGATTGAAAATGAAAATTTCAGTGTGAGAGCTGTTGACATACCTTACTTAACTTTACACTCTCACTAAATGAAGTTAAAAAGTCCAGCAAAAGTAACCCATGTGGGAACTCTCTCTTATATTCCAGTAGAACTTGAGAATGAGTTGGCTGCTTGCCTAAAATGTATGGCACAATGCAAAGATTTTTTGAAAATTTAAAGTGTTAATCTTTATTCTTGCTTTTAAATAAATCGTTTCATTAGCTGCTTAAACATGTATTTTTGGTTTATTTGTTTGATCTTGATGTCTTATTTGTAAATTACCAATGTATAATTATTTTTAAACAGCCCCTTTACTATAAAAACTGGTGATCAGTAATTACCCCAGAAGTGAGGAATTACCTCAGAAATGATCAAGAGAAGGGGTAATTCCTGATCACTAAAAATTTAAAATCTTTAAATTCTAATTAGATTTTCAAACAAAAGAAGGTAACATAGGACTCATCTCATAAACCCTCAAACTTCCAGTAAATATCAAAATTCTATCTAGAATATTTTTTTCACAAAATACATGTTTGGATTTTTTGATCAGGAATTACCCCAGATCACCCTACTAAAAAAAAATTCTGCACAAAAAAAAAAAAAACATTTTTCGAAAAATTATGCAGAAAGGAAAACCAAAAATTTTTCCCTCCAAAGCAAAAATCTTTCTACAAAAATTCTGTAACGTTCTGCGACAATGTCGCAGTAATTCTACCTAAGAAGCAAAAATACCATTAATATGTTTTCCACTTTTAACTTGATGACCAGATTTTACTTTATAAAAAAATCAAGGTGAACAAGATTTTGGAATATATAACATTTGGAAGTTTGGTGGAAATGAACTACACACGAATTAATTATGTTCAATCATTTTAATTCGGACATTGAATAAAACTGTAAATTCAAGCTATGATCAAACTACAACANTGCGAAAGCTGCTGCCAGAGCTGTTGAGTTGACATACCTTACCTAACTTTACACTCTCACTTAATGAAGTTAAAAAGTCCAGCAAAAGTAATCTCTCTTATATTCCAGCAGAACTTGAGAATGAGTTGGCTGCTTGCCTAAAATGCATGGCACAATGCTAAGATTTTTTGAAAATTTAAAGCGTTAATCTTTATTCTTGCTTTTACATAAATCGTTTCATTAGCTGCTTAAACATGTATTTTTGGTTTCTTTGTTTGATCTTGATGTCTTATTTGTAAATTATCAATGTATAATTATTTTTAAACAGCCCCTTTACTATAAAAACTGGTGATCAGTAATTACCCCAGAAGTGATCAGGAATTACCTCAGAAATGATCAAGAGAAGGGGTAATTCCTGATCACTTAAAATCTTTAAATTCTAAATAGATTTTCAAACAAAAGAAGGTAGCATAGGACTCATCTCATAAACCCTCAAACTTCCAGTAAATATTAAAATTCTATCTAGAATATTTTTTTCACAAAATACATGTTTGCATTTTTTGATCAGAAATTACCCCAGATCACCCTACTAAAAAAAATTCTTCAGAAAAAAAAAACATTTTTCGAAAAATTATGCAGAAAGGAAAACCAAAAATTTTCCCTCCTAAACAAAAATCTTTCTACAAAAATTCTGTAACGTTCTGCGACAATGTCACAGTAATTCTACCTAAGAAGCAAAAATACCATTAATATGTTCTCCACTTTTAACTTGATGACCAGATTTTACTTTATAAAAAAATCAAGGTGAACAAGATTTTGGAATATATAACATTTGGAAGTTTGGTGGAAATGAACTACACACGAATTAATTATGTTCAATCATTTTAATTCGGACATTGAATAAAACTGTAAATTCAAGCTATGATCAAACTACAACAAGCAATAGTAATAGCACGAGTAAACAATATTTTCAATAAGTATTACATTTAAAAATGATTAAGTAAAAAACTGAGTATGAAATATTAATAAGATAATATCTTTTTAATCTGAGGCACAGGAAAAAAACAGATAAAAAAATAAACACTGGATATGCATGTTTGAGAAATAGATATTAACTAGAATATGAATTATAATAAAAACCACAATCTTTTGAATAAAATCATACAGGAATCGTTGGAGTTTACTATTTTTATAACATCATCAGCGAAAATAAAATCTTTTCACGTCTTCTTAACTGATCCGGAATAATAGATAAACCATGGACGTCTTTGGCTGCCTGTCTTTGATCATGATCAAGCAATTGTACGTCACTAACAATCCAATTTGATTGCCAACAAAGCAAGAAGCTTATTCTGATAGTTACTTTGGTAGGGGTTAGTAAGTGAGGTCTAAATTTCAAAACGGGTAGAAATAGTCAAGCAAAAGTATTTTGAAAATGAGCGTAGATGGTCTTTAGTCTAAATTCACTTTATTAGTTCTGCCAATATAAGTTAAAGTTATATACAAATTCGTTTTTGTTTATTAATTTTGATCAATTTTAAAGAGCAAACATGGCAAGCACATCAACGTCAAAGCCTCAGAAAATACCTAAAGTTGCAAAGGTAAGATGGATAGTTGATTATGCATGTGTTAAAAAATAATGGAAAATAAAGTCCATTATTTGAAAAATGTTTTATTATTTTATCGGGAATATTTTTGTATCAGGGTCTACGTCTAATTATATGCAATAGCCATTTATGTTGCTTCAGCTGCGTCGAAAATATATGTGAAAATATTTTAAGCTCCAACGAGTAACAAAATAAAAGAAAAAACCCCATCTTAGAATGTTAGATAGAGGGGATATTTCCGAATCGTAATCTGCCACTCTAACTACATTCGCCAAGGTGCCAAATTGATTTCAAACGGGAGAATTTTTTAAAGAAAAACATGTAGAGTAGCTATGAGTTATACCCTTCAAGCTGGTACCTTTCTATGATGTTTTATTCAGTTTCTCACTGGCCATTGTCAAGACGGGACGATTATTCTGCCTCAGATCACGATATGGAAATAATCTTTACAGAGTAACCGCGCACCTAGAAAGTCATGAATATTTGTATTGATCAAAATTTGTCATGATTTTAACTATTTTGTTTAAAAATGTCATGGATTTAGGTCACCGAAAAATTTTATTTTTAAAATGGAATCTCCCCTCCCCCATTTTGTGGTGTTCCAAATAGCTGAATTTGTAACAATATCTCCACTCAGAATCATATTTATTAAAATATGGAATGTTTTTACCATCATTTCTAGAGCAAAGTGTCTTTTAAACTTCTGCGATTTCTGAATTATTATTTATTTATTTTTATTTTATCAATTTAAAATTCTAGCTGAAGCAAACCAGTAATTGGCAAATTTTTTTTAATTCCGAAATAAGAACAGAAAAATCAGGAGTATTTCTTTCCTTTCTGATGAACAAGAAAAGTATCTTTAGAATATTATTCTGTAGAAAAAAAAGAAGAAAAATTATTTGCTCAGCTGTATTTTTTTCAGCTATTTTACTCCGTTTTTTAAGTTTAAAATCAATAAATATGAAATTGCAGAGTGTAACAGTTTTGGTTATACCTATCACTTCAATTAATGTTATAATGCTTTTTTTAATTTATTATTCTGTTTTTGTTAGAGAAAATAGTAACTTCGTTAAGTCATGAAAAGTTGTTGGAATTAATCCTGGAAAGTCATGAATATCTAAAGTATAGCAGGTACCCTGCCTTTAGATAGGTACATTATTTACCTTGTACTGGAGCTGCACAGCGAGCTATTGGCAACGCTTGAGAAGCATTCCTGAGGATGAGCTGCAGACTTATCATCACAGTTTTGATTCTTGGTTTTGGTAGTCCGACAATCTACACAAAGTTGAGCACTTTACGGTAGAACAGTTTTACATGGACTGATACCCTGCTCCTTAGGTTGGTGGATCTAAGCTAGGTGATCACATACTGATTGTAGCCAGTAATGCTTGACTTTGGTGTTCTACTGGACCAGTCCACTGTGGGACCATCCCAGAAGATCAGGGTAAAACTTGCCCCCACCCCTGGACAAAACTGCAACATATTTTTGAATAGATACTTATACAGAAATATTTTGAATGAATAGGTTACAGAGTTCAAAAATCATAAAAATATTGTAAAGTACTAAAGTATTTTAAAAAATTGGCACTTCAAATAAAATCTATTATTACGAAGTTTAAAAGTTACTATTTCCTCCTAAAAAAGGGCATTGTTCACAAATATTTGCCAGGGGTCTATCTAGGTATTTTTTAGAGGTACATGTTTTGTGAAAATTTAGACATAATTTGTGAAAATTTAAAATTTTGTTGAAAAATCACAAAAATATGATTAAGAAAGAAAAAATATTTTTAAAAATTGGCACTTCAAATTAAAATCATTTATGATAGGTAAATTTCTGTAAATTTTTCCCTATATAAAGAAAGATAATTTCGCTATTGTAAAATTGTGGGCTTAAAATTGCATAAAAATCATTGTCCATAGTTAAATTTCAACTTGAATTTAATAAAAACATTCATTTAGCAATACTAGCACTAAAAGCTATTTTCATTATGATAACATTTTTGACTAGCTCATAACAGAAAAAAAGTTTCACAGAGAAAAAAATTTTTTCATAAAAAATAAAGCACTGTTAGAATAAATTTACAATAGTGTTTAAGATAATGTTTGAAAGTTTAAAATAATGTTTGAATTTTGATTTTCTATGAAGTTTACAAAGGGAGACCCTTGCTGTTTCATTTTAAAAAATCAGCTAAAAAAAAGCTCAACTTTGATATGGCGTTAGTGAGCGGTTAGGTTCACCATATTGCTGTATCTGACCAAACATGTGCTACCTTTTCGTAAAAGACATCTGGCAAAACAGCTCCTCTTTTCCCTAGATTGTATGAGGACTTGCTTTATTAAAAGTATTTTGTGAAACTACCATTTTTCTACTAAGTTGAATTTGTGAACATACCGCTAAACGGTAGTNTAACAAAATAAAATCACTACGGGACCCATCACAAAATAATTTATCTTTTAATCGGACCCTTCACAAATTTGTTTATCTTCATTATTGGTTTGTTAAAACTTCTGTCAATTTTTTTGAAAAAAATATTATATATTTAAGAATTGTTTAAGTGTACTTAATGCGTTACACATTAAAAGTGATACATTACTAGGTTGTGTTATTTAAAATATATCAATTGAAATTATTAAAAATGTGAGTGTTTCCATTATTCATCCGAAATGAGTATTCTGCGTTCAGCAGTATAGGATAAATACCAAATATTTGTTTGTTGCATCTCTAATTCAGTTGCAGCATTTGCTGTTTATTTTTCAAAATTTAATTTTTTTAAAATTTAATTTTTTTAAAATTATAATTTTACAGTATTGAGCATAATCTTATATCTATTTACAATTTAAAAACTTCTTGTAAAGGATTTTTGCAATAACCGTACCTTATTTGCACAAATTCTCAAAAACAGGACCCTGGTTGAAAGAATCTGACTTAACGCTTATTTTATATTCAGAAATTACGAGTAATTTTTTCGCAATTTTACAAAGACCAGACCTTTCACAAAATGTCTGGACAGACCCCTGATGATGATTTACACATATTTAACATTGAAAAAATCGTTTGATATCATTGATCGACAAAAAGCTACGCTGCTCAATGTTGTATATAATTTTTGTTTTTTATCTTAGAAACCAAACCATTCCCTTCGTTTTGTTTTCATTTTTTAATTTCTTTGCAATTACTTAGAAGAATTTAGTTTACTTAGTATTTAGTTATTCTGTAAAAAAAAAATTTGCATTTAAATTTCATTTATTTTAAGAAGCTAAAACTAAGTGTATTTTTCCTTTTTATTTAGTTTAAGGCAGTTAAAAATAGAATTGATAAAACCAACTATTTTTTATTTCAGTTTTTTATTGATATTAAATAATAAAAATACATATTTTTTTATATATTATTTTAAACTCTGCAGGGGTCTGTCTCGGTTTTAAGACATAATTTGTGAAAATTAAAAATTATCAAGAAAATATGGATTTATCATTTCGTATGGGATACAAAAATAAAATTCAAGGAAAAGGTATTTTGTGAAACTACCATTTTTCCTAAAGTTGAATTTATGAAAGTACTGCTAAATGGTATTAAATTTGGCCTGGACAGACCCCTGCTCTAGCATGATAGCATGATTGATCTAATATGATTTACAAGAATAGTAATTTTAATTACTGTTGTTGTAAATCATATTACTTATTGTATTTATAAGGGTCTTTGAAGGATTTTCTTATTAATTATTTTGGTTTTGTTATAGGTTAAAAACAAGACACCAGCAGAAATACAAATAACTGCCGAACAACTATTGAGGGAAGCAAAAGAGAGAGACTTGGAAATTTTGCCACCAGTACGTTTATTTTTGCTAAATAATTTAGCATTGTGTATATTTTAAGTTTTTTTTTTCTTCGTACAAATGATTATATTTTATAACATCTGGTTTTTTTACGCAATGTGTTTTTTGATTGTCTCAATTGTTTAAAACTAATTCTAGCAGCTTTTTTAGATCATGGTGCTTAGCGTTTTTGAAAAGTGCTTAAAGGTGCTTATTTTCCATTTTCATTATTTAAAAGTCCTTAAAGGTGCTTTTTTTCATTGGATGTTTTTAAAAAGTGCCTAATTTTTGCTTTTCAAAAATGAAAATTTTCTTCTTGTAGATTTTCGCCGCTGATTATGCAAAAGCGTGCTTTTTACATTGTTCTATTCAACGTTTTCACAATTCATTTAACCACAATCCATTTCGACGATAATATGGATTTGGCGTACCATGAATCCATAGCATATGAAAGTGAAAGCGCCAATCATTTTAGAAAAAGTTGCGAGTTTGTATATACGTATACTGAGCTGGGTTCGGTAAGATTATTGCCTTCTCATGTGCAACTTTGCTGCATTTTGCAAGATATTCTCAATTTCAGACTTCATTTTCCACCCTCTGAAATCAAACCGAAAAATCTCTCGATCGTTTTATAACAGCTAATATAATCAGGAAAAGAGATCTTTGTCAGAAATTAGTTACTTTCAGTCTTTGAAAATTGATTAACAATTTGTTAATGTATATAGTGCTTAAAAATATTTTTGAGTGCTTAAAAAGTACTTAAGAGGTGCTATTTTTATGTCGAAAGATTTGACTATGCACCTTGTAGATGAGGGTAGTATAGCCATTAAAAACTTGAGTTTTGTTCAATAGATATTTATGTAGGATAAAAACATCAGCAAGTTAATGTAAGATGAAGGAAATACATGTAGACGTAATGGATAATGATGAATCCCTAATTCTCTTTTGCAAGTATCTAAGAACTTAATCTTGTACTTTGTAAGATTGATGATGATGTGAAGTATTCGGTTGCATAAAATGAAGTATTAGCGGAATAATTGTTAATGAATTAAATACTATGTTTGTTGTTAAGTAGCGGTTATTTGGAGTTATTCTATTGTTATTTTGTTGAAGTTTTAAGTTTTGTGGAATTTGGATTTTTACATTTATGTTTTCCTTGCCTCTGACTATTCAACTCTCAAGCATCAAAGTTTTAAATGGTACAAAAATCTGCACACCTGGAAAGCCATGAGGAATCATGGAAAGTCATGAATTTCAGAATTGAGCAAAATTTTTCTTGCTTTTAATTATTTTTTTTAAAAAAATCATGGAAAGTCATGGATTTTGGTTGCCGAAAAATCTAATTTTTAAAATGGAATTTACCCCCCCCCCCCNTTTCCCCCCCCCCCCATTTTCTGAGTTTGAAACAAAATTAAAACTCACAGTCATATTTTATTAAAGTATAAAATATTTTTATCATGTTCTTTAAAAATTATTTTGTTCTTTCAAAAATTGAAAGAAAAAAACATTTCTAGAGCGAATTATCTTTTAAACTTTTGTGATTTTAGAATTTTTGTTATTTAATATTTTCAGCTATTTTATTGCTTCAACTCTTTTTTTACTCTGTTTTTTAAATTTAAAATAAATATGAAGAGTCAGAGTTTCAGTTTTGGTTATACCTGTCATTATAATTAATGCTATTGTAATGCTTTTTAAAAATTTATTGTTGTGTTTTTGTCGGAAAAAATAGTAATTTTGTTAAGTCATGGAAAATTTTGGAATTAGTCATGAATTTGAAAATCTAAAATGTAGCAGATACATTGAATATATATAAAACTTGTACAAATAAGATAAGGAGAAAAAAAAAGAAAGGGACATTTCCAAAATAACAAAAGAATAAATAATTTTAACTGTCCGAACAAAATGTTATATTAATCTGATACTGTATATTAGGAATATTATTTCTGATTAGAAATTAAAGTTAATTTTGAATTAATTAATTTTTAGGATTTTTCTCTCTTTTACATAATGCCTATCACAATTAATTTATTTGTAAGCATGTATCATTTGCATTTTTAAGCATGTATCTACATTTGTTTAAATATTTTTTTTTCTTCAATTATTTATTTTCACATTCATGATGTATGCCTGATCAGTGAAATTAGTCATACAACATTTCTTGATTTATGTAATTTAATTTATGTTACTTATAAGTAAGAAATGTTGCATCTTTCATTTTTATGATTCAAGCATTATGTTCAATCCCAACTTGCTGTTATTATTATCACTATTACAGTCAACTTCACAGAACTGGAACTTCACTATATCCGTACTGCAAACAATTTTAACTAATGGTTTCAAACTCCCCCTTTTCATTACAGATTATTTAAATAAATGACCAATAAAATGAATTACAAAAATGACTGAAAAATAATACGTAGCAACAAAAATGTGTTAACTTTTTTTTTTTTTCTATTCGTCACACATACAAAAAAAAAAGAAAAGGAAAGAAGTAATCTTTAGCTGATGCGCAATACTCCACATCAGATATGGAAACACTTCCCGACACTCCGATAATTTTTCCTGAATTTATATTATTCCGCTTTTTAAACCTGTCTACCCAGGCATTCGAGCACATGAAAGTAGTAAAATCAAATAGCTCAAAAAATTTATCTGCTTTGACTTGAATCATTTGTCCAGATACTAGAAGATTGCGGCTTCTTTGAATGCTGAACCAATTCAATAATAAAGCAAACAGGAAAAAAATGCTTGTTGCTACATTCCATGCTATAGATGGTTTTAAAAATCGGTATATGTATTTATTTTGAAGTAGAATTTTTAAATTATTAGAAAAAAATGAAGAAAATAAATCAGTCAAAGACAGAAAAAAGTTCTTCATATCCAACTTCCTCTCTTTTTTTTTGTTTCACTATATCCACAAAAAATAACACTATACATGTGTAGCAAGGCGAACATTTCGTTCACTATAAACCGTGTTCACTATATTGGGGTTTGGCTGTATTATATATTTGGCCTATTATTGAAAAAGAGGCTGTGTATCTCTAAGATGAAATTTTATTTTTCATTAACTTTGAAAAATTTGTTTTTTTTGGATAATGTTGCAGCTATTTTAAAATCTTTATTTTCATGGAATCCTAAATTTTATAGTTTTATATTGTCTTTTGTTTATTAAAACACACAATTTTTTTAAATTTATTTATTTATTAAATAATTTTGATTTCTATAGCCTCCTAAGCAAAAGATATCTGATCCTGAAGAGCTTGCTGAATATCAACTTAGAAAACGAAAGGTAAAATATGATATATCCTTCTTTAAAAAATATCACATTGTTATGTTATATTTGTAGTGGATTATTAACTTGTTGGAACAGTACTTGTTGGAGAAGGTTGTCATTGCATGTTTTCGACCTCGGGAGCTATTTGTATATAACGTGTCTTATATACAAGCAGCTCCCGACTGGTAGCTTTAAGCCTGTGGGTATCTACAATGTCAACCTTCATCTATGAAAAGGTACCCCGACATAGAATCAAGTTAACATGTCTTATATACTAGTGAACTGGAATTATAATTTTGTAGTGGTAGACACACTACAAGCTCACCTAGCTCCAGCTCAATCGGTACCAGCTTGTCTAGAGGGCCTGTGCATAATTCAAACCACATTACTACAATCATGATTGCAAAATTGATTACAAAATTGATTACCATTGATTACAAAATTGTGGAGCCTCATCCTTCTGGCCCACAACAGCCTGTTGTGAGAATTAATCTGTTCAACTCCATGATAATGATTAACTTCAGTTTTATCCATGGAATGCCATGTGTATCACACTTTAACAGCAGTTTTGTAGGGTTGCAGAATATATCTGATGGTGTAAACGAGGTTCAGAGAAAATTGAGCAGCCCCGGAATTTTTTTTTTGTCCAATTAAAAAAAAAGAAAAGAATGCTGTAAAAAAAATTTTCTTAAAAAAATTTCTACAAAATTTTAGATTAAAAGCACATACTTTTATTGATATATTTTTGTACAAAGTTTATTTTAACTCCTTAGACACATCAGTTTACTGTCTAAAAAGAATATTTACTCTTTTGTTAAATATAACACAAATAATTTTATAGCTTAATTTGTTAGATTACTTGTTTTAATTCCTTAAATTTATGAGTAGGACTTTAAATTAACTAACATTTGTTAAAAACCAATTCCTATCTGTTTAAAGCCAAACATAAAACTAATAAAGAAAATTTTTTATAGAAATAATTTTCCTGTATATTTAGACATAAGCTTTTAATACGAATAAATATATATTAGTAAATTTTTAAATTATTAAAATTTTGCTAGTTTTCGACAGTTTGTAAAACACAGGGGTTTCGTCTAAACAGTAGCCTCCCTCAAATAAGAATATGTTTGGTAATTTATTTATATTGATTAGTTTTGTACCAATTATTGTTTTTAATTTGACAGTTTTATTAACTTAGTAACACACATTCTTAAAATCAGCTAAATGTTACTACTGGACTGAGCAGGCAGACAGTAGTAATATTATATAGTAGTTTGAAATATTTTATTGAAATTGCTTTTATAATTTTAATATAGTAAAAAAAATGATTTTTAAAATTTTTTTCCCGACCCTTTGAATCGAACTTGGCACTTTTGTATCTGTTATGAAAACAAAACATCGAAATCCAACCAGTGACCAT
>NC_092213.1:85069580-85076762 GCF_043381705.1 Parasteatoda tepidariorum | reverse complement strand
GCCACCGATCACAATTGTTATTGCACTATGAATTGTTATTACGCAAATGTCACACACCATGAAGCATATGTAACAATTAAATTAAAATTCACAAAAAAAAAACAAAATAATAAACAATTATTAATAGAAAAATTAACAATTAATGCTAATAAAAACAATTAATAACCATAAAAAACAAGCTTGCAATAAATAACTAGCAAAAAAATCAACAGTCCTGCTTAAACTAATATCTTATAACCTAATATAAGTTATTTGTCATTTAATCTAATAGTTGATAGTATTTAGTATTATTATTTTCCCAATAATCATGAAGTCAAAATTATATGACGGCACGTCTGTGATTTTATTAAACAATTGTTTAGAAAAAATGGCACTTTGGTGTATAAAGGTTCACCACCCCTGATTTAGATAATTTGGTTTTTGCCGGTTTTTACCATGTTTTGCCGGTTTTTACCAGGTTTTTGCCACTGTCCTAGCAAAAACCCCTTTTTGGCGGAAAAAACTCCAACCCTGAAAATAAGTATAATATAGTTGTGCCATGTACTGATTTCTGATTGGACAAGCTTTATATTTTTTTTTAGCTTTACATTTACATTTTGAATTTTTCCCTTTATCTTTGAATTGCACTTACAAAAAATTTAAATAACTTTTGAAATTCTTATTTTAAGTTTTTTCTTTTGTAGGCATTTGAAGATAATATAAGAAAGAATCGTTCAAATATCAGCAATTGGATAAAGTATGCCAACTGGGAAGAAAGTCAAAAAGAAATCAACAGGTATCTTTGATTTTTTATTCTTTCTAAACAGTTCTTTTGATTTAACAATTCATTCGTTATGAAATTTACCAATGACTCAATAAAATAAAAAGAAATTAAGTCACTATTCGTTTCCAGTCTACAGATCAAGTAAACCAATCTAATTTGTTGATATTCTGATTTTTGAACAAAACTTAAACTTTTAAAAGATTAAGTTGCTTAGACTGTCACATTAAAGATAGTTTTCATATTGAGGTATTTCAAATTAAATGGTATACGTAAAAAAAAAGGAAATCTAGGTCAATTGTCATATTGCTGTCTTCTATGTTGAAATGAAAATAAGTATATCATATTGAAGATAAATAGATACAATATATTAAGAAAAATAAAGAAACAAGCTCCCCTTTTATTGAATCTGGGTACTAATTAAATCTAGTTGAGCGAGTAATCGAGTAACTAATTTGTTGATATTCTGATTTTTGAACAAAACTTTTAGAAGATTAAGTTGCTTAGACTGTCACATTAAAGATAGTTTTCATATTGAGGCATTTCAAATTAAATGGTATACATAAAAAAAAGGAAATCTAAGTCAATTGTCATATTATTGCTGTCTTCTATGCGAAAATGAAAATAATTATGTCAATGATCATATTGAAGATAAAGATATTTAGAAAAATAAAGAAACCAGTTCCCTCTTTATTGAATCTGGGTAGTAATTAAATCTAGTTGAGCTCTAGTTGAAACAGAATAATGAAATTGGGGAATATGATTTTATTTTAGTGTTTGTGGAATTGCGAGTATAGTTTTCATATTGAGGCATTTCAAATTAAATGGTATACAAAAAAAAAAGGAAATCTAGGTCAATTGTCATATTATTGCTGTCTTCTATGCTAAAATGAAACTAATTATGTCGATGATCATATTGAAGATAAATATATGTAGAAAAATAAAGAAAGCAGTTCCCTGTTTATTGAATCTGGGTAGTAAATAAATCTAGTTGAGCTCTAGTTGAAACATAATGATGAAATTGGGGAATATGATTTTATTTTAGTGTTTGTGCAATTGCGAGTATAGTTTTCATATTGAGGCATTTCAAATTAAGTGGTATAGGTAAAAAAAGGAAATATAGGTCAGTTTTCATATTATTGCAGATTATATCTTGAATTATCAAAATGGATAATAATTACAAGCATTAGGCATGCAATTAAATATAAAGAGTATACTATATAATAAATGGTAAGAACAGTGCACGAAATAAAAAAGATATCTTCCGGAATAGCTTCCGTTCTAATGATTGCAGTGTTTTCATCATAGAAAAAAAATGGGTGAGAATTTCTCACCCTTTCTCAAAAACAGGGTGAGATTTCAAAAAGTTAAGTGAGATTTCTAAAAACTAAAAAAACACAAAAACTCTTGGAAAAAAAATTTCTTTAATTATAATACATTTTTAACGTCTTCTATTTTTTAAAGCATTGAATATTTTTGGTGCATCATCACAGAAGATTTTGCCTTTACAAGGTATTTCTCCATCTTACATAAGTGCATAAAAAATTTGAATGTCTTACATGAAGAAACCTTACCTACGGTAAACACGTGGTTACAGAGAAATCTGTTCTGAAAGGGGTTCGGTGGTTCAGAGGGGTTGTGTTCTGTTGTTCGAAAAGGTTTTAAACAATACTGGTAAATAGTGAAGCTAGATAATGGGGCAGATGTTGAAAATAATGAAAGATTCAGGTAGAAAAGCGAAACGGATTTTATTCTAAATGGCGTAATTCGAAACTTCTTCCCAAATGCGAGAAGTTCGCGAATTTTCAAATTGATTTATAAAATGCGCGAATTTCTCGCGGTAATCATTTTTTAATGCGGGAAAAGAAAAAATATGCGAGATTCTCGTGTTGTAGTGAAAACACTGGATTGGGTTTTCACAAACTGTGGTGTCACCAAGGGTGCCACTCTTCAGTCCTGGGGACTGAAATCAGTCTTGAAAGAAAATCAGTAGATGAAGTTTCATAAATTAATATCTCTTTTAAATTTGTTTTTAATATTAAAATTTATGTATTTCCTTAAAAATGTAAAAAATTTTTGCTGTTAATTAAAAATAAAAATTGCGTTTTAATGTAAACATTGGTAATCTTTATAATTACTGTGAAATGATCAAGTAATGATGTAGCTCATTAATGAAAAAATGAGATTGAACTTCAACGGTTGCTTGCTTAAACAAAATTTGTACCATTGTTGTATCTAAATTTTCTTGTATTTATTTTTCCGAAGCATCTTTTAATGCTGACCCAAGTTAAATTGAGATTATTATTTTTTAACAAAAGTAAAAATTATAGAGATTGGACAAAAATTAAATAATGATGAAGTGAAAAAATAAATAGAGATATGTATAGCTTAGAAAAAATTAGTTGTTTGTTATTCAGTAGTTGATGTAAAAAGATGTACGAGGTTAGCTGTTATTTTTATCTAGTTTGCTTTGAAAAATAAATTAATGAAATGGAAGGAAAAAAACTTGATAATTATAATATATAAGTTCTTATTATAGAAAGATGCATTCTTTAGTCGCTGAACTGTAAATGTCTGAAAATTCTAGTAAATAATTCCAGATTGTGTTCATTTATCAAAAAAATAAGTTCCGTCTTGAAATATTTTTAGAGTGACGCCCATGGGTGTCACCAATGTGGGGCTAGTAATCATCTACAATGTCAACTTTCATCTATGAAAAGATATACCACTATAGAATCGAGTTAACATGTTTTATATACTAGGGAATCGGAATTGAATTTTTGTAGTGGTAGATACACTTCAGTTCTATTATATTTTTAGCTCTATGCCTTAATTTTATAATTTTATTTTCAGGGCTCGTTCTGTTTACGAAAGAGCTTTGGCAGTTGAACACAGAAATGTTACCTTATGGCTGAAATATGCTGAAATGGAAATGAAGTAAGTTATAATTTTAAAATAAAAAAATTTTATCACATATTTTATCCTAAAAAGTTTGGAAAAAGGACATTTTAGAGTACTTTTTAAAAAAATGGAAGGAAGCTTTTAAAAAATACAGGGTGGCCACCCACCTGGAAAACCTGAAATTATCAGGGAATTTTTTTATACTGGAAAAATCAGGGATTTTTTAAAGAAAAGCTGGAATTTTTTCATTGATTTGTCTTAATTTTACGAATTTAAATTATTTACTAATTTTCTTAATTAAAATTATTTTACCAACCGTTATACCCACTTTTAGAGGAAAATTTATTGCCAAAACAGTTGAAAAACCATCTGCTTTGGCAATAAATTTTGGCCTAAATTTTTTATTTTGAAGCAAGCAAAATATTGCTTGCTTCAAAATTTGATTCATTGATGGTCTCCCATGGTTTCTTAAAAAATAGAGAACCTTTCCAAGTCACCTCATTCCCGTAAGATGACCTGTGACCACTCTATCCTGTGAGCAGGGCTGATTGTGTTCCGGAAAAATCCGGATTTCCGGAATTTTCGCTAACAGTGTTCTGGAAGTTTCCGAAGATCGAAGGTCCAGACGTTTAAAAAAATCATTGATCACAGAAGTTTCTGGAAATCAAATTTTCAAAGTTGGAACTTAAAAACACAATTTATTTTATTTGTTCGTAAGGAAGAGACAGAGGGATACTTCATAAGCTTATATTCGTGATTAATATTAATTTTTTATGAGTAAACAGTTGTTATAATCATAAACTCAAGAAAGAAAGATTTCCGTAGTTGCTACGGAAATTGGAGGTAAACTACGGAGCTACGGGTGAATAGTAAAATACTATGGATTAAACGAAAGTGCCTGTCGAATCTATCCGCTTCCGCTGTTGTCGTCTTTCAAGCATGGTGACGTCACTGATTGCGTATCGCCGAAAATGACGTCATGAGTTGTTAGCCTTGGTTGGGAGAAACCACGTGATTATGAAGGGTTACTCATCGGCGATGCCATTGTTATCTGCCTGAATGCAGCTGTTCTTTGAGAAATTGCGTTAGTTTTTTGCTTTACACCGTGTGAAGTGAAGTGACTTCAATAAAAAATTTTGAAAACAACTTTGAATTTTGCTGCTCCGATGTTAAAAGAATGATACGTTTTTGTTTGAAATTTTAGATTATTTTTCATCCAGCTTTTATCGCGTTAGTTTTTGAGTTGTGTATTTATTATTAAATTTTATTGTGATGGATCGTTATTTGAAAAGATCTAATCAGGATCGGGAAGTTTCTAATGACGATGGATTACGAAAGAAGAGGAAGAATAATCAAAAGTTTAGAGAGGAATATACTAAAAAGTTTCCTTGTTTAGTATCGGGAAAAGAAGGCTTTGCGAAATCCACTATTTGTGGTTCGGAATTCTCAATTGTCCACGGTGGACTGGATGATTGGGTATAATATGAAAAAAACACAACTACTTGCACTTCAAAAATTTTACTAGGAATAGCATTTACCTTTTAGTTTAATTAATAAGCCGAGTTTTAAATATGTTTACTAAATTCATAAAACTAGATAAAACAACAAAATAATTTATTTAAAAAAGAACTAGACTAACCTGGTGAGTAGCAACTTATAACAACACACTTCGTTTAATGTTTACTTATTGCTAGAAATCAGGTTCGCAGAAAATGCTGTTTACTAGTTAAATTTAATAGGAATAACACGACCTGTGACGTAGGCTATAGTATACCCAATTGTCGCCGACACGTGATCAGTCCCAAACATTGTGCTACTGCAAAAGAACAGGTGCATCAGCAACCTATTAACAATTTTTATTCTTCAAAATTAGAAGAAAATGGAGTGATTAAAGCTGAAGTATTGTTCGTACGGTTTTTAATTAAGCACAATATTTCTCTATCTGCTTCCGATCATTCTGGCGCCTTATTTAAAAAAATGTTCCCAGATTCCGACATTGCAAAAGAGTATGGGTGTGGATATACCAAGACCCAGGCAATAACTGTTTCCACTGCTGAGGGGATAAGAGAGAGTACTCTAAGTAAGCTCAGAACCTCATTATTTTCTCTTTCCACTGACGGAAGCAATGGCATATTAGATAAAAAGCTATATCCTTTAATTTTTATTTATTATGATGAAGAAAAAGGACAAATCGTATCATCACTGGTTTCTTTATCTGAATCAACTAACAACACTGGTGAGGGAATTTCTCAACTTCTTGATGGAGAGTTTAAAAAATATCTGCTGAAGTGGGAGAGTTGCATAGCATTCAGTTCTGATAATGCTAACACAATAGCTGGATGTAATAAAGGGTGTTTTGAGCTATATAAAACAGAAGCAACCAAATATAAAATTCATTGGATGTCCTTGTCATTTGGTTCATCTAGCAGCTCAAAAAGCTACAGCATCATTGCCGTTGATGTGGAGAATTTGGTGATAAAAGTTATTTACTACCTTGAAAAGAGTAGTATAAGAGAAGTATGAATTTAAAAACAGTCAGATAGAATGTGATGTGAAACTTCACAAGATTTTAAAACATGTTTCAACTCGGTGGTTAAGTTTAGAAAATTCTCTAAAGAGACTTGTTGAGCAGTGGGACCCATTGCTAATTTTTTTTCACAGTCTAATGTTAAAGAGAATGCTAGCTCAGAAAAAATAAAAGAGTTACTTAAATCAAACAAAACAAAGATATATTGTGTTTTTGTTACATCGATATTGCCTGTATTCACCAAGGTAAATGTTGCCCTGCAAAAAGAGCAACCTTCTATCCATACTTTGTATGATGATTTAATGAGCTTATATTATGAGCTTCTTGTACGATTTGTTTCGCCTTCTACCATAAGCAAATCCAAGTCTTCTCTGTTACAAGCGAAATTTCAGAAACCCAAGTATCAAAAACCTGATGAGTCTCTTATAATAGGATCAAGTGCTAGATCCATTTTGAGTGATCTGACGCCAGAAGAAACAACTGAGTTCTTTTTGGCAGTGCGAAAGTTTTTTGTCACTGCATGTGAATATATTCTCAAAAAGTTTCCTTTAGAGGATGATTTTCTTAAGCATGCTACTGTGGCAAACATTTTGAATAGGCAGAATGCAAATTTTGCATCTCTTAAGTATTTTTATGATTTGTTTAATTGTGGTATTGACATTGATCAACTTGAGTTAGAATTTGCCTTTTATCAGGCAGACAATTTTCCTTCTGAAATTTTAAATCATACCAGAGTAGATGAGGCATGGCATAAAATTAGCCAGTTAAAGGATAACAATGGAATAAAGAGATATGTGGCTTTGTCAAAAATAATGCTTTCAATTCTGTCAATTCCCCATAGTAATGCTGGATCTGAGAGAATTTTTAGCATGATTCGTAAAAATCAAACTGATAATCGCTCAAGTCTGAGTACCAAAACATTAGAATCAATTCTAATCACTAAATTAAGCATGGGAGTTTGTTACAATGCACAATTTACTGAGGATGAGTTAAA
>NC_092213.1:85049988-85069243 GCF_043381705.1 Parasteatoda tepidariorum | reverse complement strand
TTTTAATGCTGACCCAAGTTAAATTGAGATTATTATTTTTTAACAAAAGTAAAAATTATAGAGATTGGACAAAAATTAAATAATGATGAAGTGAAAAAATAAATAGAGATATGTATAGCTTAGAAAAAATTAGTTGTTTGTTATTCAGTAGTTGATGTAAAAAGATGTACGAGGTTAGCTGTTATTTTTATCTAGTTTGCTTTGAAAAATAAATTAATGAAATGGAAGGAAAAAAACTTGATAATTATAATATATAAGTTCTTATTATAGAAAGATGCATTCTTTAGTCGCTGAACTGTAAATGTCTGAAAATTCTAGTAAATAATTCCAGATTGTGTTCATTTATCAAAAAAATAAGTTCCGTCTTGAAATATTTTTAGAGTGACGCCCATGGGTGTCACCAATGTGGGGCTAGTAATCATCTACAATGTCAACTTTCATCTATGAAAAGATATACCACTATAGAATCGAGTTAACATGTTTTATATACTAGGGAATCGGAATTGAATTTTTGTAGTGGTAGGTACACTTCAGTTCTATTATATTTTTAGCTCTATGCCTTAATTTTATAATTTTATTTTCAGGGCTCGTTCTGTTTACGAAAGAGCTTTGGCAGTTGAACACAGAAATGTTACCTTATGGCTGAAATATGCTGAAATGGAAATGAAGTAAGTTATAATTTTAAAATAAAAAAATTTTATCATATATTTTATCCTAAAAAGTTTGGAAAAAAGACATTTTAGAGTATTTTTTAAGAAAATGGAAAGAAGCTTTTAAAAAATATAGGGTGGCCACCCACCTGGAAAACCTGAAATTATCAGGGAATTTTTTTATACTGGAAAAATCAGGGAAATTTTGACAGAATCCTGGAAAAATCAGGGATTTTTTAAAGAAAAGCTGGAATTTTTTCTTTGATTTGTCTTAATTTTACGAATTTAAATTATTTACTAATTTTCTTAATTAAAATTATTTTACCAACCGTTATACCCACTTTTAGAGGAAAATTTATTGCCAAAACAGTTGAAAAACCATCAACTTATCAATATTTTGCTTGCATCAAAATTTGATTCATTGATGGTCTCCCATGGTTTTTTAAAGAATAGAGAACCTTTCCAAGTCACCTCATTCCCGTAAGGTGACCTGAGACCACTCTATCCTGTGAGCAGGGCTGATTGTGCTCCGGAAAAATCCGGATTTCCGGAATTTTCGCTAACAGTGTTCCGGAAGTTTCCGAAGATCGAAGGTCCAGACGTTTCGAAAAATCATTGATCACAGAAGTTTCTGGAAATCAAATTTTCAAAGGTGGAACTTAAAAACACAATTTATTTTATTTGTTTGTAAGGAAGGGGATACTTCATAAGCTTATATTCGTGATTAATATTAATTTTTTATAATCATAAACTCATGAAAGAAAGACATATTTCTAAATTTTAATTACTTCTCCAGGTCATCATAGGTATGTGTAAATGGTATAGGTATGCGTAAAATTTTAATTATATTTTAAGCAAACTGAGAAATAATGAGAAAAAGGAAAAAAACCTTGTTTAAATTTTTCATTTTTTTTATTTTTTATTTCTTTATTTTTTTTTTAACTTAAGAAATTTTCCAGAATTTTGACTGGGGCTCACAATCACCTGTGATTGTGATCACAATTGCTGTGAATCAAAGATGATAAAATAACATTAAAAAAATAATATTTTAAATAAAATACTTTATAATATTGACACTTTTCTTGTACCCATCCTAAACTTTATGAGGGGAAAAAAGCACATTGACCTGGAAAGTTTAGGATTTTTACCTTGAAAACCTGGAAAAATCAGGGAAATTTGAGCGGCCACCCTGAAATAGAAAGTAGATATTATTACCACTTCACCTCGTTTATATTTTTGTTTTATTCACAAAAATAGTTTTTGTCTTTTTTTCTTCCTTTTCACAATTTTTGTTTTGTTTTGAAATGTTGAAAATTATCAAAGGGAACAATTTTCTATCATGCATTTTTCCATACCTATATAAAAAACTAGAGAAAATAAACATTCAATGACTTTATTCATCATTCTAAACTTTTTTTTAAACGTATTCTAATGTTACTAATAAAAACAATGTACAACCTTTATTTGCGTAAAGTGCCACTTTCACATCAGTTAGACTAAAGAAGGGCAGCATTCATACTTAGACATGCTGACTCAAATGTGGTCATAATCGAACATTTTTAAATAAATAAAAAATATATTCTTCGCACTAAATTTCTTTTATCAGTAAACTTAGTAATACATTTTTAGAAAAGTAATACTTATTTTAAAAAATCATTCAAAAATGAAAAAAAAGATTTTTTTTAAATATCTTTTTATTAAAAAAAATTTAAAAAATATGTATATCTAGTACAGAACCCGTTATCCGGAAATCAGAAAACCGGAACAAAATTCGATACATTTTCCCGCCATTTTTTTAAAAAAAATGTTTTTTTCTTCATAAGATTTTAGGATTTTTCTTTCTTTTTTGAAAGATGCTTACCTTACCATCATTTTGGAAATAATCATTAGTGTATTACTTCATCGTTTTTTCTTCTTTTTAAGATTATTTCCAAATAGTTTTTTTTTTTTTTTAGTTGGGTTTAACAATAAAAAAACGGCTTTTTGTAGCGATTCAGAAAACCGGAAAAATCAGTTATCCGGAATAGAGATGGTCCCGATCGTTCCGGATAATCGGTTCCCTACTGTATAAGCATTATAGGAATTTTTTTTCTTTATCATACTAAAGTTCATTTATAAACAAACAAAACATCGAACGGAAGGAAAAAAACTAAATTGCTTATAGAATGAAAGAATAAAAATAAAATTAAATACATATTTTAGTGAGTAATATAAATTTAAATTAAATATTTTAATTAGTGGAAATTTATAGGGTTTAAACAAGAACTAAAATTAAAATGAAACGGTTATAGTACAAAATGAGTACCAAGCATGCTTGTGAACTAAACACTTTGGATTTCGCGTTCAGGTGACCACCTAACCGGAGCACCTGCTTCTACACCCCAGATCCCAAGATCAAGAAAACTGAGATGAGCATAGTAGGCCATGGCCCTCTATGGGCTGTTGTGCCACTGAGTTTAGTTTTTATACATAAAGACTAGCATTAAATCCTTTGATTGTTAAATGCTGTTTATTTAGGGATTCATTCATTTCCACTAGTTATATTTAAGTTTTGTCCATTATGTATAATCTTACTAATGGTCACTTTCATATGTTAAGTAATATTTATGTTTTTGTGCATTGTAATTCAATCTTATGTAGTTAAAATCTTATATTGCTAACCTTTTGTTAAGCAATAAAAAAAAAATTTTATTATTAAATGTCAGATATTGTGCATGATATATCAATGCTCTTGTTAAAAGTTTGAGAAACTGGTTATAAGTCTTTATTATATAATATTAAATTTCAGACTTTTAAATATAAATATGGAAATATGAATATGGTGTTAAAATTTGTGGGCGGTAAATTAGTAACACATAGCTGCCAACTCTACTGGATCTTGCAAGTTTCTCCTGGTCTACTGGTTTAATTAAAATTCTCCTGGTTTTTGTACATTTTAGAAAATTCCCTAAAATTGAGTCAGTTTCTTTAAAAAAATCACTATTGAAATAAAATTTTTGTACAGATTATTGTTTACTTGCTAGAATATTTAAATAAGTATTACTAATACATAAAGAAGCAATCCATGTTAATAGTAATCAGTTCAAAACTTTTTTTATTCTAAAATGTTCAGTTTATTTTTATTTAGATTAAATTGATTAAAAAATCTTTTAACCATCTTCTATGAATTAAATGCCTATTAATATTCGAAATTATGAGTAAACATAATACATAACATTTCTGTCATGTTTTGTTTAATGTCCATCATAAGTGGAAAATATTGCAGTTTTTCTATTTTGATGACTACAGGGTGCGTTCTGAAAGTAATGTGCATTTTCTGGGAAAAATAGATTTATTGATCCTATTTGTACAAATGGTTAAAATTCTTCAAAATAGTTCCCCTGTGCATCAATACACTTGCGGAGACGATTCTGCCACTCTGGAACTCCTCGACAGGAATGCCTCTCAGGAACATTGTAACATGAGCTTGGATGTTCTTAACCGACTCCCAGTGCGTTCCTTCAGCTCTCGTTTCAGTCGGGGGAGCAAGAAAAAGTCACACGGTGCCTAGTCAGGGCTATAGGGAGGCTGGGGCACCAACTCATCAATTCCAGCAATTCTTCACTGCGCAAAACTCGAACTTCTTTTTGCTCCTCCGTCAACACCTTCGGCACAAGCTTTGCACAGACCCTTCGCATTTGCAAATCCTCCGTCACAATCCCATTTACCACACATTTTGACAAGTTTAGGATGCAAGCGATTACCTGAATGTTTAACCGACTGTCTGATTTCATAACTTCACGCTCATGCTGGACATTTTCATCGGGTTGGGCTGTTGTTGGGCGTCCAGAACAAGGCTCGTCGATGACCTTCTCCCGACCCTTCTTGGAGGCCTTGTGCCACCTTCCACACTGAGATCTCGGAATGCATTCCTCCTTAAAGTCGTCTTGAAGTATGTGATGATTTTCCGTCGCATTATTTCCAAGTTGCACACAAAACTTTATCGTGTACCACGGTTCCAGCAAACGAACACTCTATCACGCCGTGACTCAATCGAAAAAAGACTTTGCGTGAAGACACGTCCTACCTCTCCCATTGCTCGGAACAATTTGAGACTAGGCTTGTTTGGAAGGACAAAACCCCCACCACATTTTTTGCCCAATCTGGGTGCGCTGCTATCAATAGTCACAATAAAATCATGTGCATTACTTTCAGAACGCACCCTGTATAAATTTCCCTGTGTTTTCCTCGTGCAATTTATATTATTCCATGAAATCTACTTGAGTTTTTCTTATCCGTGTTGGCAGCTATGGTAACACTAAATATTAATGATTAAAATTGCAAAAAATTTTGTTTGCTCTTCCTCCTTTTTTGTAATCTTGCTTTTCCTGCTTTGTAATTGTTAGTTACTGTTTCTAGGCATCGCCAAGTAAATCATGCTCGCAATATTTTTGACCGTGCGGTCACTATTCTTCCCCGAGTGAGCCAGTTCTGGTACAAATACATCTACATGGAACAAATGCTGGACAAAGTTGCAAGTGCCAGGCAAGTGTTTGAGAGATGGATGGAGTGGCAGCCAGACGAGCAAGCCTGGCTCACCTACATCAAGTTTGAGTTGAGGTTCAAAGAAATTGAACGTGCTCGAGAGATTTACGAACGTTATATCCTTTTATTTTATTTAATCAGACATCTACAAAGAATTTTTTGTTTTTAATTTTGAACCTTTTTTTCCAGCAAAACAATGAAATTCTTTTAATTGCTCAACATGCTAACTATAAAACTTAAGTTTTTTAAAAAAAAGAAACATTTTCTTTTTGATAGGTGTACTTATTGACCAGCATCACCAGGGCCTTCTTCATTATTCTGTGTTTGGATACTGAAGAGGGTCCAAACAATTTTACATCTGTTTATTTTATTTTATTTTTCGCGTTGTTTAGCTTTATTTATTAAATTGTTGATTTCAATATTGTTGAAGTGAGCTGGATAGTTTAATTTGTCGTATTTCTTAACTGATTTTTCGGACACTTCATATGATACATCAGTATTTTAAATATGGCACTCAAGCTGTTTTCAGCATTGATGCTCAAAACTAATCACTATTAATCTAAGAGCCATAAGTAAAAAGCGAAATTTCAAGAAAATAATTATAATAAATTTCTAATTTGATTCTCAGTAATTTGAAACTGTACAAATAGGCATGACTTGACAAATAACAATATATAAAATAATCTTTATTGTATATAACTTAGATTTTTAATAAGAAAAAATAAATTTAACTTTTGTTCTGAGAAGATTTCTTTTATATTTATATTTCTGTTCTGTTATATTTCTGTTCTGTTATATTTCTGTTCTGTTATATTTCTGTTCTGTTATATTTCTGTTCTGTTATATTTCTGTTTTGTTATATTTCTGTTCTGTTATATTTCTGTTCTGTTATATTTCTGTTCTGTTATATTTCTGTTCTGTTATATTTCTGTTCTGTTATATTTCTGTTCTGTTATATTTCTGTTCTGTTATATTTCTGTTCTGTTATATTTCTGTTCTGTTATATTTCTGTTCTGTTATATTTCTGTTTTGTTACTTCTGTTTAATAATGATTGAAAAGTTAAGTGATATTATAATAAATTTGATAGCTCTAAAACACTGTGGATGAAGGGCTTGAGACCAGAATGACAGGGAAATGGTTAAGGGGAAAAATTAGACTTATAAGTGAAATGTAGTTTTAGATGGAAAACGCCACAATTTCTTTGGGGGCAATAAGATGTACTGTTATAACTTGCACACTTGTATTGAAACTTTAAAACCTATGTGGAAACAAAACTAAAGGTTAGTTCACTTTTAAAAAAGGGTTGCCACTTTTCAGGGAAAACCTGGAAAATACAATTAATTTTGTTTCTTATTTTTGTCTTTTAAAAAATTGTGACCACTCAAAGTGTAACCTGTAGGATATTTAAGGATGATATTTCAGTTATACTCAGGGGTCTGACTAGGTTTTTTTAAGAGCTGTCTATTTTGTGAAAATTGAGACATAATTTGTGAAAATTGAAAATTATGTTAAAAAAAACAACACAAAAATATGGTAAAGTAAGAAAATATTTTCAAATATTGTCACTACAAATAAAAACCATTTATAACTGCTAAAATTTTATATATTTTTCCCCATATATTATGAAACTCTATAATATTATATATAAAACTATATAATATTATATATGAAACTATTTTGCTATTGTAAAATTTTGAGCTTAAAAATTGTATCCAAATTTAAAAATCATTGTCTATAGTTAAATTTCAATTTGAATAAAATATAATCATGCGTTTAACATTACTAGCACTAAAAGTTATTTTCATTATGAGAAAATTTTTGACTAGGTTATACAGAAAAAAGTTTCAAAGAGAAAAAAAAAACATTTCATTGAAAAGGTCTTTTAGAATTAATTTAGAATAATGTTTGAGATAATAATTCGAATTTCGACATCCTGTGAAGTTCACAGAAGGAGAGCATCGTCGTTTCATTTTTGAAAAATCATGGGGAAAGAAAAGTGTTGTTACAAACAGGGTGGGAAGTGAATTCTTTTATTACGTCATAATAGCAATCGGCCAGAGGGCAGGCCTGAAAGCGAGACGGAAAAGAGAAAATACTGGTAGAACTATTTCAATATTAGATAATATTCGAGAGAATTTTATCTAGTCTTAACAATAAACAATCACTGTAATTAATATTTTCTGGGCGAAGAAGCAATTCAATATAAAAATTGTATCCGTTAAAAACCATTGGTAGTTATAGATTTTTATGATTCCCGAAAAAAAATTAAAAAATTACATTTATTTGTTACTAGTTTTTACTCTTTTCCGTCTTGGTATATATGGGCTTTCAGCCCTGCCAGACGGTTCCATTGCCAGTCGAAATGCATAATTAACCCGGGATTTATCGTTTTTTTAGGGGGACACAAAAACAATATTTTAAGAGGCACAGAAGAGAATCTTAAAACTTGCTTTTTTAAAAGTATCTTGTGAAATTACCATTGCATTTGTGAAAGTACCGCGAAACAGTAGTAAATATACCCTAGACAGATCCCTGATGTAAGTATGTTCAGCTGTTCCCTTTTTCCTCTAAGTTTTTCCCTCCATTAAATTTACTATAGTTATCCCCAATTATAGCTAATGCAAGAACACAGTAACAGGGTTGCCACAGGCGACTGAAATGCAACTATTTACAACTATTTTCAGCATGAGGCGACTATGACAACATTTTTTGCCTGAAAAGGCTAAAAAAGCAATTATTTTCAGGAAAAGGAGACTTTCCTGTACTCGTAGCGATGATTTTTTAGCATAAAGTGGAATGTTTTTTTAGAATAAATTGGGTTGAAAACTTGCAGCTCGCGAAATCTTCTGAACACACTGAATTTCTTTTCTTAAAAGATAAAAAATGTAAAGTAAAATTAAATTTGAAAATATTAAATAAATAATTAAAACAATAAAAAATGAAAAATTTTAGATTGCAAATTTGAGTCATCACTTTTTAATGCATTCAATTTGCACAAATTTCGTCGCAAGTTTATTTCGTTTCTCGATCTCCTTTTCAACGGTTATTGCTACGAAATTCTGCAAGATTTTAAAAACCCCAATTTTTAATACAATATTAAGATGCATGATTTTTTAATTTGAGTAATCACTTTTCACACTATATATATATGCCAAATCAATTATTGATAAAAGGGAAAATTTCTTGAATAAGTGTTTTTTTTTTTAATGAAAAAGTATTTTTTGAATGAATTCTAGTAATTAAAAGTATTTAATTTTCTACAAATATACAATTTTTTTTTATATAAAATTTTATTGCTAGAATACTACCGTTTATATAAAAATTATCATATTTGCCACCAGCTTGACTAAATGGATCATGGTATATGAAAATTGAGTCATTTAATAAAATTTTTCTCTTATTTTTGCTGAATTTTTGTTCTTATTTAGGCAACTATTTTCATGCTCTAGGCTACTAAAAGCAACTATTTTATTCATTTTTTTTCTGTGGCAACCCTGCAGTAATAGCTCTGTTTCTTCATAATATATTGTGTATAACATGTACGGGGAAAACACAGGAAATTTTATTTTCTTCCTGATTTGAGTGGCAACTCTGAAAAATGACATATTTTTACAAAAAGTTTGACTTATCACCTCAAGTCTTTCATCTGTTCATGTAATGAATTCTTTGATAACTGTGCAAAATTTATGCCGTTTAAATAATTTTAACTTTAAAATTAATGATTTGGTGAAGAAAAAAAAGCATTGTAATAAATTTAAAAAGCAGTACAGTTTATTAATATCTTCTGGATCAGCCTTCAAAATATTAAAAATTGTCGGATCTTTTTTTTAAAAAAAATACTCTTTTTTTAAAAAAAGAGTAAGACTATAATACAAGTGTTATTATAAGAATTTATTTTAAAAACAGGATTGTTCTGTTTATTAGTCTGTCAGTAGTTGCCACTAATTGCTACAAACTAATGTTTCTTTATATCACATTACTCGCTATTCTACTTTTTTTAACAGGGTTCGTAGTGTTTTTAAAAAGTGCCTAAAGGTGCTTATTTTTGATTTTCGTTTTTTAAAAGCCCTTAAAGGTGCTTTTTTTCATTGGGAGTGTTTGAAAAGTGCTTAATTCTCCCTCTTTCAGAATAATAATTTTCGTTTACTATGTTGATTTTCACTTCGAATTATGCGAAAAGACACAGTTTCCGTTGTTCTATTCAGCATTTTCACAATTAATTCAACCTTAATTTATTTCGGCGTATTGCCTGTCCGTAGCGTAAGAAAACGCTATTCGTTTTACATGATTTGAAATTTCATGATTTTTTTGACAATTGTCAAAAACAATGCCAAAAAGTTCTTTGACATGACAGTTAAAACAAGATAAAACAGTCAATTGTCAAAAACTTTCCCACTCTGCGGAATTATCTTTTTTTAAAGTGCTTAAAAATATTTTTTGTTGAATAATTTGGCTACGCACCCTGTTTAAAAAGTAAGCGGCGAACCTTTATGCACCAACCTGCCATTTTTAAAAAATTTTTTTTTTTAATGTGGTCATAGACGTGCTGTCAAATAATTTTGTCTTCTCAATTATTGAAAAAATAATAATACAAAATAGTATCAACTCAAACTATTTATAATGAAAAAAAACAACACATTTTGCAATGTCTCAGTTATACTTGTTCAACTTAAAGTAACAAAGAGTGTGCCTTCTGTTGTTGCAGATTAGATGACAAATAACTTACATTTGGTTGTAAAATGTTAGTTTAAGCAAGAAAATAATTATAATAAATTTCTAATTTGATTCTCAGTAATTTGAAACTGTACAAATAGGCATGACATTCTAAAATGTTCANAGAGTGTGACTTCTGTTGTTGCAGATTAGATGACAAATAACTTACATTTGGTTGTAAAATGTTAGTTTAAGCAGGACTGTTATTTTATTATTATTTTTTTGCTAGTTATTTATTGTTAGCTTGTTTTTTATTATTATTTTTCTTTTGGCATTAATTGTTAATTTTTTTGTTAATAATTGTTTTTTTCTTGTTTGCTTTTTGCGAATTCTAATTTAATTGTCAATATGCATCATAGTGAATTTTATGATCGGTGGCGTGCTCAAAATATTGTGTCTCGTGCCATTGGTTCGCCATCCCTGTACTAAACAAATCTACTAACCACGAAAAAAAGTTGCAGGTTAGCTCCGACCACTGGTTTTCAGAATATCTCTTTCTAAAATATTTGATGCTATATGTCAGTCCTTAACTTTATTTTCACTTGTAATTTGTCATCCTGATGTGAAGAATTGGATAAGGTTTGCCAAATTTGAAGAGACGAACGGATTTATCCTCAGAGCGAGAACTGTTTATGAACGATCTGTGGACTTTTATGGAGAAGAATTCATGGATGAGAAACTCTTTGTTGCTTTTGCTAAATTTGAAGAAAACCAAAGGGAGGTAAAGGCATGACTTTTTATTTAAGATATTTAAAAAAATTATTTGCATTTTAAGAGGCAAAGGTTATTGTGCTCTCAGGTTATCTGCACACCTGGAAAGTCATGAATTTAGGTATTGAACAAAATTTGTCATGAAATGTCATGATTTTAACTATTTTTTAAAAAAATAATGAAAAGTCATGAATTTAGGTCTCCGAAAAATCTAATTTTTAAAATGGAATCCCCTCCCCTTCCCCAATTTCATGATGTTCCGAATATCTGAATGTGTAACAAAATCCCCACTCACAGTCATATTTGATTAAAATATAAAATGTTTTTATCGTGTTCTTTAAAAAATTATGGTGTTCTTTCAAAAAATGAAAGAAAAAAAACATAATTTCTAGAGCGAATTATCTTTTAAATGTCTGTGATTTCTGAATTTTTGTAATTATTTTTTATTTTATCAATTTAAAATTTTAGCTGAAGGCAAGCCAGTCATTGGCAAGTTTTTCTATTCCGAAATGAGAGCAGAAAAATCTGGAGTATTATTTTCCTTTCCGATGAACAAGAAAAGTATCTTTAGAATGTAATTCTGCAGAAAAAAAAGGAGAAAAAAATTATTCGCTTTTGTATTTTTTTCAGCTATTTTATTGCTTCAATTCTTTCTTTGCTCTGTTTTTTTTGTATTTAAAATCTGTAAATATGAAGATGCAGAGTATAAGTTTTGATTATACCTATCATTTCAATGAATTATTTTGTAAAGCTTTTTTAAATTTATTGTTGTGTTTTTGTTGGAGAAAATAGTAACTTCATTAAGTCATGAAAAATTCTTGGAATGAGTCATGAAATGTCATGAATTTGAAAATCTAAAATGTAGCAGATACCCTGGCTTTGAAAAAATTCGGCATTTTACCCTAACCGCGTTCCGGAAATCCTAGGTCCAGAAATTTCAAGAAATCATCAATCACATTTATGTATAAAAATTCTTGTATATTTTATTTAAAAATATTAGAACTGGAATTTATACTTCACATCTTTCATTTGTAAATATTTTTTTCTATTAGAATAATAAATGTGATTAGAGATAAAAGTAAACTTATACATAATTATTCATTTAAATTATGCTGCATATAATTTATTTAGAATTTCATGTTTTAAAAGTAGCAATGCTCTAAATTTATAAAGACAATAATTTTTTTTTAAATGCGTCATTAATGATTTTACTCAAGAAATTTTTAGGATTTTTGAGTTGGATTCACAATCACCCCTAAAGCAGTTAAATAGATACTATGTGATTTTTCAAAATGTTTACTTGCTTCAGTAATTTTAGATGAAAGTAGTTAAAAAAAAAAAAGATTAGTAATAAAAAAAAATGGTTGTTGTGAAACAAAAGTGATAAAGAAGAAAGATTTTAGTTTAAAAAAAAGTGAACTTATGTTCAAACTTATTAATATTTTAAAATATGCTGACAGATCTGCATCGTCATGACTTGCCTGGTTAAAGTACATTAAAAACTCTGTAGAATGTGGCCAGTTCTATATTATCTCAATGTTTGAACATCTTCCTGATATAATCATAGCAGGTCACAAATGTAAAGAAACACATTTATAGTTTGTCTGGAGTAAGAACTCCCCATGCCATTTTATTTTATAACCGACATTGAACAGCCGACTCAATTTTTGGGCTTACGACCACTCATGTTCAACGCTGTAGCCTTGTAATTTTGAACCCAATCCGGAAGACAAGGGAACTCCTGGATCAAGTATTGGGAGAAATTTGCCTTCGTGGAGGACTTTTTGATTGAACTAACCCTCATTTGCGTTACATGGAGAGGAAGACCACGAGAACCTCCCACGATTAGCCTGACGGCAAAGGGACTCTAACCCGTGATCCGTCTACCACTGAGGATATTTCATGTCAGCACTGTGGTCGTGGTCGGTGCAAGCCGGATGAGGGATTAGTATCGAGTGGGATTTGAACCCGGTTCACTGCGTTGGACGGCAATCGCTCTATCCCCTCAGCCATCACGGCGCTCCCCATGCCATTTGTCTGGATCCGTGGCCGTAAGGTGGTGTAACTACTTCAAGTGGGTGTGTGGGGTCACTGTTTAGGAGAGGTTTTGGCTTGGGTCGGCAAGAGAAAGGGAATATTTTTCTTCAGGTCTACTATGTTAGTTCTTGAGGGAAAAGTAGCTACCTTCCCTGAAATGCGCTTTTCTTGTTTCCATAGCAGCAGACGGCCTCAGACTTAGTGGAAGGGGGAGTTCTTACCGTAGACAAACTATAATAAGGAAAATATATAAAGGAGAAACTTCTTCTCCCTTGGATTTCAGTTAGTCATCTGGCACAGATTCAACACATACATGCAGTCAAACTCCGCTATAGTGAACACGGTTTATAGTGAACTCCCGGATATAGTGAACGAAATGTTAGGTCCTGTGCATTGCTATACACGTATAATGTTATTTTTTGTGGATATAGTGAACCAAAAAAGTGAGGAAGTTGGATATAATGAACTTTTATCTGTCTTCAACTGATTTTTTTCTTCATTTTTTTGTAAAAAGTTTGAAATTTTTACTTTAAAATAAATACATATACCGATTTTTAAAACCATCTATAGAGTGGAATTTAGCGATAAGCTTCTTTTATCTCACTTTCCCATCTCTAAACAAACCAAGCAGATATTTCCAACCCTGGAAGATAGTGCACCTGTAAGGTGTCAGTGGAATCAATATGGATTTTCTGTCAGGATTGCTCATCAGCTAAAGATTACTAATTTTTATTTTTTTTGTAAGCAAGACGAAGAGTAATAAAAAATAACACATTTTTTATTACTAAATAATATTTTTCAGTCATTTATTTAAATAATGTGTAAAGGGAGGAGTTTGGGAGCCATTAGTTAAATTGCCTGCGGAACGGATATAGTGAACCAAAATTTCGGTCCCTTGAAGATTCACTATAGCGGGGTTTGACTGTATTTACGTTTCAATTATACACATTGAGTTCTGTGTAAAAGGGAAACTACTCTTGACAAACTTAGTTATAACATGTTTTCAAAAATGTGCCTTATTAAACGTGTTATTTTTTAATATTCCAATTTGATTATAAAGTTTTACTTTATAGTTACTTCAATGATGATGATGATGAAAGTAAAGATTATCATTATGATTTAAGCATCAATATTTTGTTTATACATTATTGGTATTTCTTTTCAATACTAACTATTTAGTTGCTTATGAATGTGATATGAATAAATTCTAATGAGATTATGATTTATTACAAACTTAATGGTCTTCCTATATCATTTAAAAGTGTAAAAACTCTTATATGAGTTATTTTTTAAAAATTTATTTTAGTCTTGATTCTCATTATTCTAATTACGACTATTAATTTTAAGTTTTCACACAAGTAAAAGTGAAGTTAAAAACTTATCTTGCTACTCCATCGGGGTTCATCTGGGATGAACAGGGGTGATTGTACTCCGGAAAAAATCCTGATTTTTCGCTAACCGCGATCCGAAAGTTTCAGGGAATCCAAAGTCCAGAAGTTTCAAGAAATCATCGATCACATTTATATATAAAATTCTGGTATATTTTATTTAAAAATATTCGAACTAGCATTTATACTTGGCATCTCTTTCATTTGTAAATATTTTTTCTGGTAGAATAATAAATGTGATTAGAGATAAATGTTAACTTACGCATAATTATTCATTTTTAATTATAATTCATTGGTAATGTCATGTTTTGAAAATTTCAATGTTTTAAATTTATAAGGATATTAATTTTTTGAATGATTTTACTCAAGAAATGTTCAAGATTTTTAAGTTGGGCCCACAATCACCCCTGGATGAACGGCTTTCTAGAAAACAAATTATATTAAAGCATCCAAAAATCGAATGATTAAAAATTGAAAACTATTTTAATTCAACATTAATGGACAAATCTATAACTACACATTAAAGAAATAAGGGCAAAAACAAGAGACAGGACTATAGAGCCATAGATCATACTAAAAGAGAAAATGTGAATATTAATATACATAAAGCATGATAAAGTTTCAAATGTTCATTTGTTTTTGACAACTGAAATAATGCAAATGAATAATTAAAATAAATAAAAATTAAAAAATTTTTTATAGTTGAATTCATATAGAATCATAGCTGCCAACTCTACTGGATTTTCCAGTAGACTACTGGTTTTTGCCAGTTTCTCCTGGTCTACTGGTTTAATTAAAATTCTCCTGGTTTTTGTAGATTTTAGAAAATTCCCTAAAATTTGGTAAATTGCCTAAGAAAATCCCTATTGAAATAGAATTTTTGTACTGATTATTGCTTGAATATTTTAATAAGCTTAACTAATACATAATGAAGCGAACCTCAATTGTAGAAATCAGTTCAAAACTTTTTTTTATTCAGAACTCTCTTTTTAAATTAATTTAAAAAAAATCTTCTAGCTTGGATGAATTACATGCCTGTTAATATTCGAAATTATGATTAAACACAATACATAACATTTCAAGTATGTTTAATGTCAATCATAACTTTCTATTTCGATAACAATAAAAATCACTTAAATACCCTATGTGTAAAGTTTTTAGTACATTATGCAGCAATTATCATGAAATTTATATTGTTTCGTAAAATCTACTGGATGTTTTTCTGGCAGCTATGTAGAATTATAAATAAGAAAAATGTATAAAATAATTAAATGGTAATGAGGAACTTTTATGAAGCAAATTCTGTTATTTACTGATTATATTGTACTGAAGCATTTTCTTGTTAGACATGAAAAATTTGAATGTTTTTTAATCACTTATATAGAATTATACTACATAGTTTATAATTTATTTCTNCCTGGTCTACTGGTTTAATTAAAATTCTCCTGGTTTTTGTAGATTTTAGAAAATTCCCTAAAATTTGGTAAATTGCCTAAGAAAATCCCTATTGAAATAGAATTTTTGTACTGATTATTGCTTGAATATTTTAATAAGCTTAACTAATACATAATGAAGCGAACCTCAATTGTAGAAATCAGTTCAAAACTTTTTTTTATTCAGAACTCTCTTTTTAAATTAATTTTAAAAAAATCTTCTAGCTTTGATGAATTACATGCCTGTTAATATTCGAACTTATGATTAAACACAATACATAACATTTCAAGTATGTTTAATGTCAATCATAACTGGAAAATATTGAAGTTTTTCTATTTCGATAACAATAAAAATCACTAAAATACCCTATGTGTAAAGTATTTAGTACATTATGCAGCAATTATCATGAAATTTATATTGTTTCATAAAATCTACTGGATGTTTTTCTGGCAGCTATGTAGAATTATAAATAAGAAAATTGTATAAAATAATTAAATGGTAATGAGGAACTTTTATGAAGCAAAAAAAAAAACTTATGGACATTTTCTTGTTAGACATGAAAAATTTGAATGTTTTTTAATCACTTATATAGAATTATACTACACTCATGTCCATAAATTAAGGATAATGAAGTTCAGGCACAGAAAGCGACAGAAGCCAAACAAATTTGACTTATTTGTAAAGTCTATTTGTAAACTGTAAAGAGCAAAAAAGATGCTATATGTTTGACATAATTAATAAAAATTGCAATTTTTACTCCCTGGAGCAAATTTACGAAAAACAGTATAACATGGTTAGTATGATGGTTAATGCGGAGTATGTCTCCCGGACGATGCAATACAGGCTGTACAACGCCTAGGCATGCTGAGTATCAAATTATCAATCTGATCTTGGGGAATATTACACCACTCATCAAGCAATGCCCTCCAAAGGTCCGGTAGACAGGCGGGAGGGTGTTGACGGGTAATTCATCGGCCAAGCATATCCCACACATGCTCTATTGGATTCAAGTCGTGTGAGTATGCTGGCCAATCCATACGGATGATATCCTCCGATTGAAGGCATTCATCTACAATGTTTGCACGGTGAGGACGAGCGTTGTCGTCCATAAACAGAAATTCAGCACCTATGCCGCCCCGAAACAACTGTACATGTTGTTCCAGAATGACATCGCTATAGATGTAGCCCGTCATCGTTGCACTCTGAACATGCAGGTCAATTCTGGAACCAAGACTAATTCTTCCCCAAATGACCCATCCTGCACCACCGTAACGGTGTTTCCTTGGTGGTAACGGGTACCTGGCTCCCTCCATATGAAAGTCCGGTGAGAATCAGACTGCAAACTAAACCTGCCCTCGTTCGAAAACATCACACAAGACCACTGTTGCGGTGTCCACAATGCATGCTCTCTACAGCAGGCGACAGTGAGTTGCGGTAAGTGGAACACATCTGACAGGCCTATGAGTATATACACCAATGTGCCCTAAGCGTCTGTACACGGTCTGCCTTGAAACTGTCGTACTGGTAGCTGAAGAGAGCTGACGAGACAGGTCTTATGCTGTGCTCAGTCTGTTTCTTTTGGCAGTAACTGCCAAATACCGGTCTTCATTCGGTGTTGTAACTCGGGGGCGACCTGTGCTGTAACGTCTACTCACATTACCATCATCTTGGAATCGTTGCCAAAGCCTGGAGATGACCCTCTGGGTGATTCCAAGTTCTTCGGATACTTCCAGCTGGGTACATCCACATTCCAGTCGTCCGATGATTCTGCCACATAAAAAATCACCCAAATGCTTCCTTTGTGCCATAACTATACGGTTATTGCACTGAAAGGCTTTTAAAGCGCTTGTGAACAATTTTACTTCTTTGCCACCATTCCTTATATACCCCTCTCTTACACTCTCGTCATTGTGCCATACTACCAGCGTCATCTAGTGGTTTCCTGTAATTTGCATATTCTTCTTCAGGATGTGTGTGATAATTCTACAAGTGAAATTTTAATTTTAGAGTTTGATTTCTGTGTGATTCTGAATTATCCTTAATTTATGGACATGAGTGTAGTTTATAATTTATTTCTTTTATTTTGTACAGCATGATCGTGTTAGGGTTATTTACAAGTATGCCCTTGATAACATACCAAAGGAGAAAGCCCAAGAACTGTTTAAGAACTACACCATCCATGAGAAGAAATATGGTGACCGGGCTGGCATTGAAAATGTCATTGTCAGTAGAAGGAAATATCAATATGAGGAGGTAATTAATTTGTTTTGCAGGATGCTTAGAGTTTTTAAAAGGTGCTTATTTTCAATTTTCGTTTTCTAAAAGCCATTAATAGAGATAGAAAATTTTATTTTTCTTGTTAATTTCGTCGTTGGTGACGTATTGTCACTGTCAAGCAAATAAAACCATCAATTGTCACAAACTTGCCAGCCCTGTCTGATTATGATATTTTTTTAAAGTGCTTAAAAATATTTTTTGAGTGCTTGAAAAGTGCTTATTTTTTGTTTGAAAATTTCGCTACATACTCTGTTTTAAATTTTTACGTTATAATAAAGGTAATAAAATGGCAATTTTATTCATAATAGCAATGAATTTGATTTTTTCCTCATATATTGGCTGAAAAGGAATTTTTTTTTAATAAACAGAAATCTATGTGTATAATATATATATATTGTCACACACACACAGTCAAACCTCGATATCTCGAACTTGAAGGGAGAGGAGAAAAATTCGAGATATCGACATCAATGTTATCGATGGAAGAATAAAGAAAAATGCTCTTTACATACCTTATTTACTATTCCATATTTATTCTAAAAACACTTTTTACACTTTCATTTAAAAAAAGATCCAATTATTGTTTGCTTTAGAGATGTGTCAGAAAGTTAGTCTATAACACTTTCTAAGCGGACTATAGCTTTAAATGTTTCCTCTGACATATTCAGCTGCCTCTCAATAAATCTCCTTACGGTGTCCACTGCAGAAAGTGCTTGTTTCAGAAAATCTTCGATATCCTCATCCTCTTCTGATAGTTCACAAGAAGCTTTCGTTTGAGAGATAATATCATTGTCATCCCACTGACCACACATTGTTACTGCATCATCTACGTTTACAAAGTCATGAAATTCCATGTCATCAAGCTTCATGAGTCCGGTCAATCTGTCCCAATCATTTTCGTTGTAGTTTTCAGTAGAATTAATGATATTGATTGTTTGACTACTTTTGTGATCTTTAATGAATCCAGACTTCTTGAAGCCATTCATTATTGTAGAGGAAGACACATCATTCCATGCCTTGTCAGCCATTCTTAAATTATTATTTTTTAAATATTTTTTTAATTTTAGAAAAAAAATCTGCACTTTCTATGGGAGGGGAAAAAATTCAAGTTATCGAGGGATTAGAAAAAAAAATTCTTGAAATCAAGTTTTTTTTAACATTGAGTGTATAGAAATTTGAAGGGAATTTTTATTTCAAAACAAAAATTCAAGTTATCGAGGGATTAGAAAAAAAATTTCGTGAAATCAAGTTTTTGTTTAACATTGAGTGTATAGGAAATTTGAAGGGAATTTTTTTTTCCTTCGAGATATCGAAAAATTCGTGAAATCGAGGTTCGACTATATATATATATACAGTGAAACCTCCGTTAAACGGACGTTCATGGGACCAAAAAATTTGTCCGTTTATGAGAGTTGTCCGTTTACGGGAAGGGCACCGTAAATTGTTTTTAGAATATTCTCAAAGATGTAGAAATAATTAAATAATATCTACAAGGATACTCAGTAAAGCACAAGCCCAGC
>NC_092213.1:85046254-85049291 GCF_043381705.1 Parasteatoda tepidariorum | reverse complement strand
GCATATTATGGATCACATCACATGGCAACTACGCTGTGTGTGGAAAAAGTGTGCGCTTGTTTTTTGAAAATAAATCTTCTTACAATTGTAAGTAGTAAGACTTGTCTTTTTTCATAATAAATGCCCAAAAAAAATTGTTACTCAATCATCATTACAGAAAGTGCATTGAAATTAACTGCAAATAAAAATCTGAAGGATTGAAATAGAAATTGAATAATTTCCGATATTAGGATTCTTAACAATAAACTTGCCACGAAAGTGTACCATACATATACGTAGCGTTTTTAAAACATGCTTAAAGGTATTATTTTGATTAACGTTTTTTTTTAAGCCTTTAAAGGTGCTTTTTTTTTTTTAAATTAAAAAATGTATGCTTTTTTGTAATTTTCTCTGCAATATTTATCAGAAACTAGTTATTCTATCGTGATTATGTCATAGCTGCCAACTGTACAGATTTTATCGGAACTGTTCCGATTTTTATGCCTTGTTCCGATAATACGATTTTGGGTCAAAATGTTCCGATTTTTCATCATAGCATAATTTTTTCTTTTACTCTCTAAAGCGATCCATGTCCGATTGGCGAAATCCAATCACGTCGCATTATCACTTAGCTCCGCCTCTAGCTCCATTCGTATATTTGATGACGTATATACGGGTCGCTTCACAGACACCAAGAGGAAATTTTAGCTTCCTGACTCCTTGTCTTTTACTTGCAACCGTACCATTATTGAATGTTTACTCGGAATGCATCTCTTCGATTTGAGTTAAGCTTTGACTGTTTTTCCACGTGGTAATCTGAAAAAATGTCACAAATTCGGCGAAGTCAGTGTTTTCGCGACAATTATAGTGAAGAATTTTATTTCATCAAAAAATCAAGAAAGGGGACATCGTACGCATTATGTATTGCTTGCAATACAGGCATTAGTATAGCACATGGTGGAAAGTATGATATAATTTCACACGGGAAAACAATCAAGCATGCTACCGCTTATACAAATATGAAAAAGTTGGCAAAAATTTCCGATTTTGTGTCGTCGACTATTGATCTACAATAAATTAGAACCGAACTATTGTTCACAGGATTTCTCCTTGAACACAATATGCCGTTAGCTGCTCGGACCATGCATCAAAGTTGTTTTGGGCGATGTTTCCAATTTCTCCGGAGGTAAAAAAATACTCGTGTGGGAGAACGAAAACTAGTTGTTTGGTTCAAGAAATCGCAAATAACACTTCTGAGCAAATTATAAAGAAGCTGAAGACTAATGTGTTTAACATAGCGACAGATGGAAGCAATGACTCGTCGGACAATCAAATGTATCCAATTGTGGTCACATTTTTCGATGACGTGTTGGAGTTATTGAGCTGCACTCTTATATCTTTGCCAGTTTTAAATGATTCGAGTACAGGTCATAATATTGCCAATCTAATTTGTGCCTTTTTTTCTGAACACAGCATACCATGGGAAAATTTTTTTATCGTTTTCTTGTGATAATGCAAAGAATATGATGGGGAAAAACAAAGGAGTTGGTGCATATCTCAAGGAAAATCCTTCTAATCTGTTAGTTTTTGGCTGCCTTTGTCATTTGATCAACCTGGCGGCTGAAAAAGGAGCAAAGATTTTGCCCATTTCATTTGATGACCTACTTATAGATATTTATTATTATTTTCATAGAAGTGGGAAACGAAAATTAGAATTTAAAAAATTTAAAATGTTTGACAAAGAAGGTGGTAAAAAAATTCTAAAACATTGTGCGACAAGATGGTTATCCCTTGGTAAATGTATCACTCGCTTACTTGAACAATGGAGAAGTCTTCTCTTGTATTTCAAAGAAGTGTGTTCTGAGAGCAAAGTAACTACAGATTTCTCACCAAAAATCTCGGCGTATGTAGTACCAAAATTACAGAAGCAACAAACAAATGAAGATGTCCAAACAGAAGGTGAGGGGTCTAAAATAAAAAATACTAAGCGCAAGGTTTCCGATACTGCCCCAGTCTGTTCAAAAAAGATGAAATCTAAACAGAAAATGAAGTCAAATGATGGGTTTAAGCAAGGTTTTAAAACAAATTTCTCAAGAGAACTTAAAGAAATTTTTAGGTAGAGATGAAAGAATTTTTCTCGTCCTTAGTTCTAATTTGCATCATTCTTTAGGTTTCTTTCTAAAAAATGTCATTATCGTTTTCTCTAACAAAGAGAGAACCGAGTTTTTTTCTCATGTGAGAAAATACTTCTGTGCATCTTGTGATTATATAATTGCTGATTTCCCTCATAATTCGCCATTATTAGTACATGCTGGAGTTGCTGATATGTCTAAAATAACTGAGAAGACATTTTTATCTGTGAAATATTTTATTGACTTATATCCCTCTATGCTACTTAAAGAAAATCATGAATCGTATTTTGATGCAGTTGATACTCTCGAGTCAGAATTTTTGTCTTATCAGCTTGAAAAATTTCCTGAATCTATTATAAATAATGAAAGAGCTGATAAGCAGTGGGCAAAACTCTCTAAAGAGAAAGGTCTTCTAGGAAAACCAAAATATGCGAGATTATCATGGGTAATGTTAGGAATTTTAACATTTCCTCACAGTAATGCAGCCTGTGAAAGACTTTTTAGTCTAGTGCGAAAAAATAAGACTGAGTTTAGGGGTTGCATGAATGTGTCTACTTTGCAGGCAATTTTAATTGCCAAGTCCTAAATGATTCAGCCTTGTTATAGACAAGTGTTTGATGAAAAGTTTTTAAAATCAGCCAAATCTGCTACCACTGTAGCACTTAACAAGAATAATTGATTATTTTTTTATATGTGTTTATTGTCACATATGTTTGAGTAATAATAAAATATTTTGTTTTTAAATATGTTTTAAATTACTAAAATCAGCTATCATTTCTGTTTAATTAGTTTGTTGAATAAGAATAATAATCAGAAATCTTGTCAGTTGATATGTATTATAATCAATAATAATTGTTACATTAAATCTTATACAGTTACAATTATACAAACATTTAGTGTAAAGAAGTAAACTTTAATGTCGCGAC
>NC_092213.1:85014054-85046202 GCF_043381705.1 Parasteatoda tepidariorum | reverse complement strand
GTTCACTGTCTCTTACTTTTGTGATATTTCCATATATATGTGTGTTATATATATATATGTATGTATACATATGCATACATACATACATATGTATGTTTATATATATATATGTATGTATGTATACATATGTTAATGTGTAAAAATTAATATTTGAAAGTTCTTAGGTATTAAAATAGGTTACTAAGCTCTCACATGGTTTAACATAGCAAAAATAAATAAACACTGATTTTTTCCCCCTCCTGTACAGCTTTGTGTGTTATTTTTGTTCTTTATGTGAGATTTTTTCTGTTCTAGGAAGTGAAAGCCAATTCTTTAAATTATGATAGCTGGTTTGATTATCTGCGCCTGATGGAGAGTGAAGGAAATATTGAAGCAACAAGAGAGCTTTATGAACGAGCCATTGCTAATGTACCCCTGAAAAAGGTCTCTTTTATTTTGCACAAAAATTATTCAGTTTTCATGTCTAACATGTTGTTTCTTTTCTATTCAAAAGAGAGTTTGCCTTATTTTAGGTCTTTTGTGTGTATTGTTGTTACTTATTCAGGGTGCGTACAGACTCCTTATACTCCTTAGAAACTAATTGGAAATAAAAAAATCTCCAAGGAGTACTTGGAACTACTTAGATTTCTAAATTAGTCTTTAGAAACTCCATAGATTATTGCGTTGCATAGATGAACTTACTAAGTACGCTGATGAATTTGCTGTCCCAGCAGGGAAATTAAATTATATGACTTAGCTGTCGAAATCTAACAGTTTAAGAAAACTTTTAAGAAAAAATAAAACTGAATTGCGAGAGTTAGAAGAAAAAAATAACAGCAGATAATTTTAATTTGACATGTTACAAGCAAACTTAATTAATAATTTACTGGGATTTTTTTATATTTTTTATATGAAATGCCTTAGATTTTCTTATGTATTCAAATTTAAAAAAATAGGATTGGTAGGTTTTTATGTTAATCTTTAACATCTGTACTTTAACAAGATTTATTGAAATATTTGAAATTGGAAAATGTATTTATGTGTAAAAGTGATAACTTTATTTATTTTTCTTGGTGAATTTTGACAAAGTCAAAATTTATTTCAAAAAGGCTAGAAAAAAATATGCAAATTATACATTTTTGCGAGTTTCTTATAATAACTGCTTTTTAAGTAAAAAAAAAAAAAAACTATCTAGTTATCTTCTACACAAAGTTTTTTAATTTTTGATAAGTCCTTAAAATTTTGAACTCCTTGGATACTCCTTTGATTTCTTCTTCTGTTCTTACTTGTTCAGACTTATTCCTCTTGGCCCAGAACAAGGCTAGACCAAGTCCAGAAGACAGTTCACCGACAGAAAATCATATACCATCTCCGGACCCTTTAAGATAAGATTCTTCTCTAGCCCCATACAGGACAGCAAATGATCAGGTGTAGCCTGGTGCACATTACATTTTAGGCATACAGGGAATGACCCTCAACAAATGTTAGTCCGCTAATTAGTCTTGTGATAGCTGTCTGCAGTTTCCTATCACCTTTTAGCTCCAGGGCAGCCCCAGGACTATTTTGTTGATACCAATCATGACTTGCTGGAATCCTCCAAGTCCTGTTATTGTTGGCCTTTACTTTTGTATAGATTTCATTATACAGGGCCCGCCGCTAATAAAATCAGACGCTTTATAAAATCAGATCGGCAAGAACCGAATTGTTACAATATTAATGCATGTTAAAAACATTCTTTAATAAAATCAAAGTCGCCGCTTTTTAAAATCAAAATTTTGACTACATAATAAATCAAAAGTGCAATATTTAAGTTTTTTTTGTTCTTATTTATAATTTTTTATTTTTTCGAAGTTTAAAGATTTTTTTAGAAGAAGCAACAGTTACTCACAAACCTGTGAAACAGGTGTGGTTACCACTTTCCTGCGATATACATAGTGTAAGAGTTAAGAAAAAATGTGGGTGGTAGGCGGCGAGTTCATAGAAATCAATTTATCAATGTTAATTCCTTGACTTGAATGAAGTTTGGAGAAACCTATCTCACTCAACAGGGGGTCTTATCTTACTTTTTATTGAATGAACCATGGAAGGGAGAGAAGTTTCTTTTGTTATCTATCTTAACAGAGAACATGAATAGATTTCCAAAAACTGTCTGTGCGCATGTTCCATATTATTTAAGCCATTTGAGTAAATTATAGTTAGAGCACATATCATTTTTAAGTTCATTAGGTGTTAAATTTTATCAGCATGCCGAAAAGGAAGGATTTGAGTCTTAAAGATAAATTTGAAGTGTTGCAAAACTATTATAAGCTTCCTTAATGTAGTCAGCATGAAGCTTCAATGGAGATGGGGCTGATAACTGTTTCGAAGAAATGCTTGGCAGTGAAGAAAATGAAATGGGCGAGAAGTTTTCATGTTACCTAGCTATTGATGATAACCTGCAAACATCAGGAGAAAAATCTGATTCTGAAATTGTTACAGACATCAAAAATTGCAAAGTTATTTCCAATCAAGAAATGGAGGAATCAGACTCAGAAGAGGAAATAAACTCATCAGTGCCATCTTCAATGGAAGTCAGAAAAGGATTTCCATTGAATTGCGGCAAGCTTTAGAACAAAGAGGAGGAATATCGAAAACTAAAAAAACTTCTATAAACTCTCAAATGATGTTGAAAAGTTAATTTTAAATACTGCAACTCAAGCAACCATTCATCAGTTTTTTGCAAAAATTTTGTAAATTTAATCTTATGTAGGGTTTTACTTTATTAAAATAATTAAAATAAAGCATTAATGTTGTCATTATTTCAGCTTTTAAAGTGTGTGCATTTAGAATACATCATAAAAATTAGATTTATTTATTTTTTCTTTCAAATGTTGAATCGCCTCTTAATAAAATCAGCTGCTTAATAAAATCAAAAGAGCATAAAATGAAAGTGATTTTAATAAACGGTGGGCACTGTATGTTAAAAGGCCACTACTATCTATAGGATCATTAGCGCCCTCCTTGGCCAGATCATTAAAGTAAAGGTTTACGTGGGAGGGGATCCACTGTAGATGCATGTCATTGTGAGAAGAGTAAGTCTTCAAATTGTTAATGATATTCAGGCCAATTATGTCACTGATGTTTCGCCAATCGCTCAGATGTTGTATTGACCTCTTACTATCCGTGAAAACCCAGATATTCTCTGTTCTCTCAATGGAAATTTTTCGTTTGTTTTTTATACCCTCTCAAAATCCCTCCTCGAAAAAAAAGAAGCAGGTAGGCATAGTTGCCAAGCCTACTAGATTTTCCAATAGACTACTGGGTTTTTCCAGTTTCTCCTGGTCTACGGGTTTAGTTAAAATTCTCCTGGTTTTTGTGAATTTTAGAAAATTCCCTAAAGAAAAAACATATAAATACAATTTTTATACAGATTGTTGCTTGCTTACTTAAATGAGCATTACTAATACATAATAAACCGAGCCTCGTTTATCGAAATCAGTTAAAAACTTTCTTGTTATAAAATGTTCAGTTTATTTTTATTCAGAACTCTATTTTTTAATTAATTAACAGAAATCTTTTAACAATTTTAGCTGAATTAAGTGCTTATTAATATTCAAAATTATGATTAAACACAATACATAACATTTCAAGTATGTTTAATGTCAATCATAACTGGAAGAAATTGCAGTCTTTCCATTTTGATTACTATAAAAATCACTAAAATTCCCTGTGTGTAAAGTATTTAGTACGTTATGCAACAATTATCATGAAATTTATATTGTTTCGTAAAATCTACTGGATTTTTTCCTATCCATGTTGGCAGCTATAGGTAGGCCTTTTTATTTAAATTTTTTTTTTGTATAAATTTACCTTAAAAACCATATATTAGATGTTTTGATAATTTCACATTGAGTATATAATAACATAGTGCGTAGTGTTTTTAAAAAGTGCTGAAAGGTGCTTATTTTCGATTTTCTTTCTTTAAAGGCCCTTAAAGATGCTTTTTTTCAGTGGGGGTTTTTAAAAAGTGCTTGATAATCCCTTTTCGACAATAAGAATTTTTTTCTTTACCCTGTTTATTTTCACCACGTATTATGCAAAGCAAACTTTTTATTCAACATTTTCCCAATTCATTCAACCAAAATCTACTACGGCGTATTGTTGGTCCGTAGCATATGAAAGCGTCAATCGTTTTACATGTTTGATGAAATTTTTGCGGGTTCGCATGCGTGTCTACTGAGCTGGGTTCAGTGAGATTCTTGCACTCTCATTTGCAACTCTGCTGTATTTTGCAAGATATTCTCAATTTCAGGCTTCATTTTTACCTTTGAAATCTAACCGAAAATCTCTCGATCTTTTTAGGGTCGCCAATGTAATTAAGAAAAAGATTTTGTTGTCAGAAACTAGTTATTTTACCATAATCATGTAAAGTCTTTGAAATTTATTTTCCATTTTCTTAAGGTATATAATGCTTAAAAAGTACTTAAATGGTGCTCATTTTTTGTCGAAAGATTTGGCTACTCACCCTGAATAACCATTTTGAAAATAGGAGTAATAACTCTCCAAAAACTAATCCAAACGCCTATGTGAAATAACTTCCAATTCAGAAATCCTGAATTTATAATTTGATTACATCTGTAGAACACCTGTTTTGTTATAAATATCGAGATTTTAAAATTAGTGTAGAAATAGATAATTGTAATTACTGCTGAAAAGAAATTATAAAATGACATTGATTTATAATGGGATAGTAGCAATTATAATTTAAAATGATTATTCAAAATCTAAAATTCTTGTGTAGTGTTATCTTATTAATAATATTGTTATTTGAAAAACCGTTTATAAAAGACCGTAAAAACGAAAAATAACAGAGTCAAAATAAATCTGGCTAAAAAGGGATAAGTACAATAGTAATTTGCGTTTCCCAATAAACTCGTAATTAAAACTCTAATAACTCGGAAATTTGAAATCTCCATAGAAATATCCCATAAAAGCGATAAAAAACTACTGATAAAATTATTGTAAAACACCCAAAATTAGGATGGAATCGTGAAACAAATGCTTCATAAACTCCCTAAAGTTATCACAATCGATAACTCTTATTAAAAAATTGCATGTTTCATTATCGTTATATCAAAAATGCCGGAGATTGTTAAACCTAAATCTGTATATTAAATTGAGAAAATTTATTCTGCTAATAATATTTTTCTTAAGATTAAACTCATTTTCCTAATAAAAACAAATCAACCTTGAATATTATGAATGTATTAAGAGCAATGCCCTTTCTCATTGGTTGGAGCTATAGGACAAAACTGTCACCATTGACACAAGGCGACAAAACGTAAAAAATAGCATTTAGAAAATTGTTTGTCAGTCACCACTTTTTTCACGATTACAGACATAATCAAAATTATGGATGTTTGTAATCATGATTACAAGTAATTGAGTATTGTAATCATGATTATAGTTGGAATCAAAATGTATAATCAAGATTACAAGTAATTGATTCCATAGCAGTAATTATCTGTAATCAATTACAGTTGTAATCGATTACTGTAGTCGACTGCCGACTCTGCCATGTGCATTTTATTGGTAATATATTTTTAAATGAATATGAAGTTATTAAGAATATTTTATGATAATCTAAAAATTATTTTATTTCAGGCTTGTTTCTATACTTTTTTTTTTTCATTTTTGAAATGAACCTTGTAATGTTTATCATATTTTGAAAAAAGTCCTAAAAAATGCATAACATTATTAATATGAAGTTGTTTTTGTTTTTTTTCCAATTGTTTGAAATTTAAAAGAAACAAAAAATTCTTGAATATTTCAGGAGAAGAGATTCTGGAGACGTTACATTTATTTGTGGATCAACTATGCCCTTTATGAGGAATTGGAAGTGAATGAAGAAGAAAGCAGAACGAGAGAAGTGTATCAGGCTTGCCTCAAACTCATCCCCCACAAAACATTCACATTTGCTAAAATATGGCTCTTGGCTGCACACTATGAGATAAGACAGAAGAATCTAATGGCTGCAAGGAAACTTTTGGTAAAAAATTTATTTATTTATTTTGTACAAAAATACAGTATGACCTCGCTACAACACTATTTTGGAACATTTAAATTTATACACATATCCGGACATCCCTTTCCTGGAAGGGTCGATTTCCCGGATGCTTTTTAACAATCAAAATAAACAAACATTTCTTCATCATCCCCTCTCTTTAAAAAAACAACAACAACAAAGAAACAGAAGTCTTTTGACATGTTTTTTTCCTTTTCTAGTTTCTAATGATTTTTGCATTGAACCCATAAATGGAGAAAGGGGAGAAAAGATCTATCAAGACCATGGAGTGACTGTTATTGACGCTCCTCCTATGGAATGCAGGAAAGGAGGGAGATTTGTTTTCAAAAGAGCACAACTGAGTCCCCTCCCCCTTTCTTTCCTATGCAGGTGGCTACCTAGCAAAAGAGGCATTTCCTGGAACCTTTTTATTATAGTAATGGGGAAAGAAGAAATACTGTGAAAAAGGGTAAATGCAGCAAATGTTTACATGGAGGGAGAGTCACTTTCAGTCAAACAAAAAATTGAGAACTCAATCAGCATGCCATGCCTTTTTGCTAGATTGATAGCCAATGATAAGGGAGAAAACTAGAATTTATCACTTTCCTGCCTTCAACTGGAATGACAAATAAGGAGGAAATGAATTTTTCTCCTCCACCTAACCACCTAAATAAACCTTGCTTGAATCGTTCTAGTTCAAAATTGCGGAGAGAGCAATTAATGTTTTCATAACTGTCAGAATTTTTTTCNTTTGCTTTGTTTTTAAAATATTCCGTGCAGTTTTGCTAAGAATAGATTATACATCTTATTATCAAATACCCATTGTGAAATATTCATTTTAATTATTGAATTTTTACTTCCTATTTCAATATAAGTTATAAGTGAGTGAGCACTTTTGGGAGCCACTGTAATTATTAAAAATTATTGATATATAATCACCTGAAACGGTTTTCTTTTCCTTAATGAAAATATATTAAACAATACTTATCCAAGGTTTTATTGGTTATTCTGATTTTGTCATTTTGTAGGTATACTTTGAGCAAATACTACTTAAAACAACACATTAAATTCAATAAAAACAATTAAAATTATTCAATAAAAACAATATATTCTGCAAGCTAAACATATTATTTTCTCCACGTCTTAATTTTTTAAAAATTAAGGTTGTACCAGAACATTAAAAAATAATAAAAAAATATCTTGTAAAAAAAAAAAATTTTTTCTTTCAAGATATGTTTTAAAAAATGACATTTTGAATAAGATATTTTATAATACAGACACTTTTCTTCTACACATCCTAAACTTTATAAGAGAAAAGGAAAAAAACACAAACCTGGAAATTTTAAGATTTTTACCTGAAAAATCAGGGAAATTTGAAATCTGTTTTGAGTGGACACCCTGTTCATACCGTCTCAGAATTTCTTCAAAAAATTACTAAATGTTACTCATCTTGTCAAAAAAGAAAATCTAAAATTTTTTGCCCCAAAGTTCAGTTGTTCATTATTTATAAACCCCAAAGTTCAGAGAGTTGCAGGAAAATTTCAGCATTTTTGCACTACATGGAAATTACAGTGAACCACAGCTCTTAGCGCAAACAAAGTGCCTCCAAGTAATTTAAATATCTGAAAAGTAAGGATGTTAAACTTTGTAAAATGGGTGAAAAGTTTATGGCAAGTTGTTGCCCCATTGTCACTGAAGATCGTAAAAAGACGCATTTTTGCCGGTTTTTGCAATTTTTAATGATTGACTATAACTTGCGCCTTCTAGTTGCCTCGATAAATGATGTGTCATTTAAAAGATATACAAAAAAACTTTAAAAAATTATTTATATAATTGAGGCATATTTAATACGCTCTTAATTATCTGAATTTGAAACTTGAAAATTTTCAAATTTTAGAGGGAGGGATAAGATATGGGTGGCAATTTTAAGAACGGAAGGTCTTGGAGTGGTCTATGTACATCAAGGATGGGGTATTAAAATCTGAATACAAAAGCCATTCACTGTGTGTAAAGAAATAAGTACATAATCAGCAGTGAGACTTTTCTTGTCAGAAAAGACCAAAATAATAAATGACAAAATATGATAAAATAAGACTTTTTACATTATTTGAAAACCAATAATAAATGGAGAAAATGGGGTTGAAATTTGGAGAAAAAAATCGTTTTACAGGGGTTTATTGCTTCAGAGAATATCGCAATATTGAGAGATAGATAACATTAATTCATATGCAAGTTCGTCGGGACCACAAAACATTATTGTAATAGAGGAAGTTATTGTTGTATTGGATATCGTTGTAGCGAGAGTTCGCTGTGTTATTCGGGAAACTTTAAGAATCTAACTAATGAAACATTTAATTCAGAAATTCTCGATTTGTGTTGCAACTGTTTTTCCATTTGGATACATAAAACTCATCTGGAAGAATCTAAATGTAACCTTTTTAATAATATTTAAAAAGAAAAGAAAACAACATGTGTTTTTTTTTCTTAAGTAATAACTTGATTTGTGAGTTTTTTAGCTTGCAATGATCAAAATGTGTATGAAAGAATGTAAAGAAAAAGTTATTAAAAATGGATATTAATAATTTTTTTAACTAATAGATATTTAAAAAAAAATGTTTAAAGCAATAACCTGATTAATTACTTTTTGAGACAAAAAAATTAAATAAACTTCATGCAATATTAAAAATATGTTCATTAAATTTCTCGAATGTTTTTTTACTTGCAGATTACAGTCATATTTAGGTTTCCTAAAAATTTTTTATAGATACCCTGTTTTTTTTCTTGAAAAATTGAGGGGTTGAATGACACAAAAAAACATGACTTTTGTTTAAATAATCTATATATTTTCTATTTCGTTAGGGTGCAGCTATTGGTATGTGTCCAAAAGATAAACTTTTTCGGGGTTATATTGATTTAGAAATTCAATTGAGAGAATTCGATAGATGTCGCATCCTCTACCAAAAGTTTTTGGAGTTTGAACCTGAGAATTGCACTACATGGATGAAAGTATGCTATATTACTATATAATATTATCTACTCATGCATTTTTTTTTTTTTTTAAATATTTATTTTTCTTATTTTGTGTATAGAAATTTTGAAAATGGTAAACAAAAAATGAACTTTTGTTTATTGATGTGTCTATAAATTTTGTTTATATGCATTTTTAAATTATTTAGATTTTTTTTTTTCAATTTAAAATAGAATTTTTATATTTAACAAATTGTGTTGATCTTGTACATGTCACTCTTCAGTCCTGGGAACTGAAATCAGTCTTAAGAAAAATCTGGACTAATAAATTCTATCAATTTAATTAAATTTTCTTTCTTTTTTCATTAGGAATTTAAAAATAATTTTGATCAGAATAAAAAATATTATATCTTAATGAAAACATATGATATGGTAATGATGTCAGGACTTATATTTATCTTATTTTTGTCAGCTTCACTAAATCTTATTCTTAAAGTAGTGACAAATGGGATTGATTGAACTTCATCTACTTGTGTAATTAAATTTGTACTATTACTGAATCTAAATCTGCTCGAGTTTGCTTCCCCTACCCTAACAGATTGTCATGTTGGCCAAAGTTAAATCGAGATTATTTTTTTAAAAAAGAAAGAAATTATAGTGCTAGAACAAAATATAAGTAACAATGAAGTGAAAAATAGAGATATGAATGGTTTCAGGTTGTTCAGTAATAGCTATAAAAAAACTATGCAAGGTTAGCTGTTATTTTCATTTTGTTTGCTAATATAACATAAAATAAAGAAAAACCTTTTTTAGAAAAAATAATCAAATGATTGATTTAATATGTTGGCTATTATCAAAGAAAGATAAATTTTGGTATCAGTGAGCTATAAATTTCTAAAAGTTTGGTAAACAATGCTAGACAGTATTATTTGGTCAAAAGTCTTGAAATTTTTTTAGAGTGGCTCCCTTGATCATGTACTAACCAAATATTATTTGGTGAGTTCCATTGGCACTCCAAATCATTAAAGCAGTAACATCTGCTCGTTTGAACAAACTTTTGCTTGTTGTGGAATATATTTTCTGGTTTCCTATCAACTGAATTATTATTTATTTATTTATTTTTTTTGTAGCTTTTCCATTTACATGAAAATTTGTATAGAATATGCATTAGAAATAAAGAATTCGATTGATGTAATTTAAACCAAACTGTCAGAATGTTTCCTATTTTTTCAACAACAAAAAATATCTGGAGTCAAATATAGTCGGATCTCTATTTAACGAAGTCGCTAAATCCCGATTATAAGTTCGTTATATGGAAAATTCGTCAAATAGAAAATCACCTTTTAAAATACTTAAGCGACACAAAGCAGGTTTTAAATTCATAAACACCGGGTATAATTTAAATAACAGTTCATGCACTTTTATCTTGTAAACTAGTATCTACTATTTATTTTATAAATCTTAACCATAAAAAGAATTTGCATGGAAAGCAAGAATAGAGCAAAACATTATCCAGTGTTACACCATTATGCTACATAAATTTTTTACTTTAAAAAAAAGCTAAACTTATGTGTAAAATTATAGCTGTATTTATTACAAAAGTAATTTTAAACGTACCACCTGTGTTCTTAAGTTTAATTGCTACTGATAAAATCCGTCAACTTGGACTGAGTTTTTTGTTTGAAATGCAAACAAAAATGGAAAAGGATTTTACTGCTTTCTATAAAATAGCTTTTAGAGAAAGCAGTAAATCATTACATAAAGCAGTGGCTTTGAAAATCGATTCAAGGTCATTTCCCCCCATAGAATGCGTTAACAAGTTTGAAATGTTCTGAAGTATTTTGAGGAATAGGGAAAGTGGATCACAATGAAAAGTTCGTTGATTATAATATTCACTCGCGATTTGGAAGTTATTTTACGAAGAAATTTCTCAAATGTTCTTGGTTCCTCGAAAAAAATCGAAAATTAGAGAAATTCGCAAAATGGAAGTTCATTAAATATGAGTCCGACTGTATCATTATTTACTCTGGGAATCATGTTTTTTTTCTCAATCTTTCATGCCATAACCTTTTTTCCCGCATAGAATTACTTAAAATATCGATAAAATTAATATTGTTATTAATTATTACTATTGGGAAAACTATGGACTGAATTGTTAGAAAAATAGATAGTTCTTTACATTTTAAAAGCTATTCGAAGCGTCATTTGTTGTCTCCGTATCTCACATCAATCAACCAACATTTGAAACCCCATATCAGAGTTACCAGTAGATTTTTCTGTGCCCTGGAGATGATTTTTTCAGCATAAATTGGGCTGCTTTCTACAAGAGCTTCTGAACACACTGAATTTTTTTTACCTTAGAAATAAAAAAATTTTGGAAATTTTGAATTGCAAATTTTAGTCAGGACTTATTAATTCATTTAATTCCATTGTAATTCTATTTTGTTCTTCAATCGCCCTTTCAATGGTTATTGCTATGAAATTCCTCAGGAAATTTTAATACGATATGATGTGTGAATTTCGAATTTGGGTGAACTTTTTCACTATATATATTTGCTAAATCAATTATTGATAAAAGGGAAAATTTTGTAGAAATTTTTATTTTTATGAAAAAGTTTTATTTTTGACTGAATTCTGGTAATTAAAAGTATTTAATTTTCTGCAAATATACAAAAAAAAATTTACGGGAAAATTTAGTGCTGGAACACTAACGTTTATAAAAAAAAATTATTGTACTTGCCACCAACTTGGCTAATTGGAGCGTGGTTATATGACAATTAAGTAGTTTAATAAATTTGTAGTCATATTTTTGATGAATTTTTGTTCTTATTTAGGCAACTATATTCGTAGTTTTCATTAAATATTTCCATGCTTTAGGCTACTAAAAGCAACTATTTTTTTTTTCTGTGGTAACTTTGCATATTAATGATATAAATCTTTTCTTTAATTGAAGTTTGCTGAACTGGAGACAATACTGGGAGATTATGAGAGGGCGAGAGCAATATTTGAGATAGCCATCAATCAACCAAGGCTAGATATGCCAGAGGTCATCTGGAAAGCATATATTGATTTCGAGATAGAGCAAGAGCAGTTCCAACTGGCAAGGCAGCTCTATGAAAGGCTGTTGGAAAGAACACAACACGTTAAGGTAAATCCTTTTTACATTCTTGATAAGTGAGTCTCCTTTCTTTTTTTTACATAGTTTAGTAGAGTTTACTATTAGCATGGGTGTTTGTATACTCCTGGGGTATCCCAAAATTCCTGGTTTTTCGTATTGCAGGTTTGCCACAGACGACTAAAATGTGACTATTTTCGACCTGAGGCAACTATGGCAACTTTTTTTGCCTGAAAAGTCTGAAAAAGCAACTATTTTCAAGAAAAGGAGACTTCTGTGCTTCTATCGATGTTTTTTTTTAGAACAAATTGGGTTGACAACCTACGGCCCCAGGTAGCTTCTAAACATAATGAAAAAAAAATTTTCTTAAAAAATAAAAAAAGTTTGAATTGCAAATTTGAGTCATCACTTTTTAATGAGCTCAATTTGCACAATCTCCATTGTGGATCTATTTTGTTTCTCAATAGCGTTTTCAACAATTATTGCTATGAAATTCTGCATGATTTTAAAGAACCCTATGTTTAATACGATATTATGATGCATAAATTTTGAATATTAGTAATAACTTTTCAGTATATATATATTTGCTAAATCAATTATTGATAAAAGGGAAAAATTTTTAGAAAGAGTATGTTGTTGTTTTTAAAACGAATTTTTTTTTTCTGAATTAATTTTAGTATTTAAAAGTATTCAATTTTCTGCAAATATACTAATGTTTTTATGTAAAAATTTAGTGCTAGAACATTAACCTTTATTTAAAAATTATCATATTGACCATCAACTTGACTAAATGGATCATGGTATATTACAATGAAGCCATTTAATAACATTTCAGTAATATTATTGAAAATTTTTTGTTCTTATTTAGGTAACTATTTTCATGCTCTAGGTTAACTGGAGCAACTATTTTGTTAATTTTTTTCCGTGGCAACCTGGTACTGTTCTTCCGTGTTCACAAACTAGAAGCAGTGCATGCTAGTTTTGCGAGAATATGAAAATTCGCCATATCTCAAGGCCATTGGTTCGTGGACTTCGCGATTCAAAAACTTATAGTCCGACAGAATTTTGAAGATTTTGCTAAATCTTGTTAACGAGACGTTCATATGCCACCAATTACGTAAAGAATTGCGTACTTGGTAATTGTTTTGGTTTTGATGGTTTTTGCAATTTTGATTATTTGGAACTGTGCCGGAATCTATGCTAATGTCACAAATCTAATCCCCTCGATATTGATATCAAACATTAATTTCGTATTTACCTGTATTATTCGTATTACAAATTGTGATTTCTATTCTCATGATTTGGAAATCAAATATCGTGACTTGAAAAGGCTCGTGGCTCACTTTTTTTAAAACCCAGTATCGCGATTCATACTCATGCAAAATTAAAAAATAATGCTGCAACTCATATTCAGACATTTGTAAAATGAAACATCTATTTTTGAATTTTTATACGTGATTTAAAAACTATGCATTGCAATTCATATTCACATATCTAAAAATTAAGCACATTTGACTCTTATTTCAACAATTCAAAAATTCAATATCAAAATTTGTTGAAGTGCACTATTGCAATTCTTGTAAAAAGTAAATTTTCACTTGAATTAGTTACTCTAAAGTTATTAGTAAAAGAATACACAATATTAAATTCTAAATTTATAAAACTATCTTTGAAAGAAACGCGCTTAAAAGCAGCAGAATTTTCAAAAGAAAGAATAATTGAAGCAATAAAGAAATCAATGGAAATAAAAATATGACCACTGAAGCAGTCGGGGGTACCGGCCTCGGTAGCCATAAAACAAAACCTTTTCTATTGAGCGAAGACAAATGCCAAAATTAACTCTCTCAGTACCCCGAAGGTTTTGTAGAAGTCCAAGAAAAAACACTTGAAATGCATAAAACCAAATCAGAAAAGAAATTTCAACAAAATCTTGAGAAAATAAACACTCACATTAAACCGGTCAAACAGCGATTCCACAAACAAACTAAATGCCGAGGAAACTCTAAAACAAAAGAAAACAATGCCCTCTATTAAAATGCGTAGAATGAAAAAAAAGAATAGTAAAAACCGTTGCGTAACAAATTAGTATAATGCTTAACTGGTTGTTAAGATTTGATTTTCGCCCTGTTTTTTTAAAAGATAACTTCAACAAAATAAAATTCTAAATCAAAAGAGAATGCAGCTGATTTTTTTTTCTCTTGTCAATAAAAATTTCTTTAAAAAAAAAAAAAAAAAAAAAAAAAGATTGGTTGGATTAAGTTCCGGATTTCAAGATGCTGGATTAGGAGTCCCATACTGTAATCAACTAAGTGAAATTCCTTGAGTTTTCTAATATTGTAATCAACTAAGTGAAATTTCTTGAATTTTCCCATACTGTAATCAACTAAGTGAAATTTCTTGAGTTTTCCCATACTGTATTCAACTAAGTGAAATTTCTTGAGTTTTCTCATACTGTAATCAACTAAGTGAAATTTCTTGAGTTTTCCCTTACTGTAATCAACTAAGTGGAATTTCTTGAGTTTTTCCATACTGTAATCAGCTAAGTGAAATTTCTTGAATTTTCAGAAAATTCCCAATGGCTAATCAAACATTCCTTGCTCTGCTTTTGATAAATGAGCTAGAGGTATGTCTGATATAAAACTGATAAGAAAGTTGTTAAAAATTTTGTTTTTGCAGGTGTGGATTAGTTTTGCAAGGTTTGAGCTGGGCTGCAATGAGGGGGATATGGCCCTGTCCCAGTGTCGTAATGTATACGAAAGAGCCAATAAAAACTTGAGAACTTCAAATGAAAAAGAAGAGCGTATGATGCTTCTTGAAGCTTGGAAGGACTTTGAGGTAATCAATGAAAGAATATTTTTTAAAGAAAAGTGACTTTTATTCAGGGTTGCCATTGAACAATTAAAAGTCAATCTATCAGGGTTTGCCACTCCACAGGAAAAACCTGGATAAATACAGGGAATTTTAAAAATCACCTAAAATAACAGGGAATTTTTATTTTTTCTTTACAAACTGGGAATTTTGTTTCTTATTTTTGTCTTTTAAAAAATGTTGTCCACTCAAAGCGTGAGATGCCTACTTGCTCCGCTTTTTAAAACAGTATTTTCTAGTGGTAGCGAAATGTAATCAGGGGTCTGTCTAGGAATTTCTGAGAGGTACCTATTTTGTGAAAATTTAGACATAATTTGTGAAAAATTATATTAAAAAATCAACACGAAAATATGGATTTATCTTCTGTTAAGGGATGCAAAAATAAAATTTTAAGAAAAAGTATTTTGTGAAACTACCATTTTTTCCTAAAGTTGAATTTGTGAAGGTACCGCTATACGGTAGTAAATTCGGCCTGGGCACCCCTGGTAAGTTACATTAAGTTTAGTATTTTTCATTTTAAGTAATTTTTTTCACCAGTAAATAACAAAAATTATATAAAACGCAATGTTAACGCATCCATCTACTGATTACTCTATTAAAAAGTAGGTATAACTATCCTTCTTTAACAAATTTTACTATATAATTTGCTACCACTTTATTAAAACTATTCCAGAAAGCGGAGTGGTTGGCATCCCTGTGATCTATGGGATATTTAACTATGATATTTCAGCTGTACTAAACTATTTCATTTAGTATAGCATTATTTAAGTATGTAAAGCTGTTTTTCCAGCAATTAAAACTAATAAATATAGTTACCCCAATATAGCTCACACAAAAGCACAGTAATTGTTATGTTCCTTTTAATATAGTGTGTATAATATGTACTGGCCATTTCTTTTCCAGATTTGAGTGGCAACCCTGTCTATAAATATCAAGGATTTTAATTAACAATGATTTTTGTTACAATGATTTTAATTAAAATTATCATTGTTGTATTTAAACTTATAGTCAACTATCGTGACATACATATATATTAGTAGTTATTCATGACTAATTCTTAGTCATATTTTAGAATATATTCAGGGTATCCTCACACCTGGAAAGTCATGAGAAATCATGGAAAGTCATGATTTTCATTATTGAACAAAATTTATCATGATTTTAACTATTTTTTTAAAAAAATTCATGGAAAGTTATGAATTTAGAAATAAAAAAATCTAATTTTTAAAATGAAATTTACCCTCCCCCCGTAATTTCATGGTGTTTTGAATATCTGAATTTGTAACAAAATCCCCACTCACAGTCATATTTTATTAAAATATAAAATATTTTTATTATTTTCTTTAAACTTTAAAAATTATGGTGCTCTTTAAAAAAAAAAATGAAAGAAAAGGCATTATTTTTGGAGCGAATTATCTTTTAAACTTCTGTGATTTCAGAATTTTTGTTATTAATTTTTTTATTTTACCAATTTAAAATTCTAGCTGAAGCAAGCCAGTTATTGGCAAATTATTTTATAATCCGAAATGAGAACAGAAAAATCAGGAGTATTTCTTTCCTTTCCGATGAACAAGAAAAGTATCTTTGGGATGTAATTCTTCTGAAGAAAAGAAAAGAAAAATATTTGCTTATGCATTTTATTCGGCTATTTTATTGCTTCAGCTCTTTACCCTGTTTTTTTTTTAAATTTAAAATCAATAAATATGAAGATGCCGAGTGTAACAGTTTTGGTTATACCTATCATTCCAATGAATGTTATGATGATTTTTTAAATTTATTGTTGTGTTTTTTGTCAGAGAAAATAGTAACTTCGTTAAGTCATTAAAAATTCTGGAAATTAGTCATGAAAATTCATGAATTTGAAAATCTAAAATGTAGCTGGTACCCTGTATATTTTTCTAATTTTTAGAATTAATTTGATTGAATTAATTTATTATTTATTTTTAAATCATGAAGGAGGAATATGGAGACGAGAGGTCCAAACAAACTGTAGAAAAGCAAATGCCGAAAAGAGTCAAGAAGCGAAGAAAAGTTCAAACAGATGATGGGGTATGATGCTTCATTTTTTTTTCTTTTTTACGCAATTAATTAAAAACATTCTGTGATTATTTTCTAAAAATGATTAAAAATTAGTGGAAGTACTCTCTTCTTGAAACAGGAAATAAACAAAATGTTTGGAGAATTTTTAAAAAGAATGCTGGAGTTATCGCAGGGTTGCCACAGGCAACTAATTTCGGCCTGAGGCGACTTTGGCAACTTTTCTTGCATAGAAAGGCTAAAAAAGCAACTACTTTCTAGAAAAGGAGACTTTTTTGCACTCATAGCAATGTTTTTTATTATTATTGGGGTTGAGAAACTGCAGCCCGCAAGAGCTTCTGAGCACATTGAATTTTTTCTTGAAAAATAAAAAATTTTAAATCATTGAACTGTTGAATTTCAAGTTTGAGTCATCACTTTTTAATTCGCTCAATTTGAAACAGTTATTACTGCGAAGCTCTGCTTGATTTAAAAAAATTAAAAAATAAATAAATTTTATACGATATTACGATACATGAATTTCGAAATTGAATAATCACTTTTCACATTATATATATATATATTTGCTAAATCATTGATAAAATGGAAAATTTTTTAGAAAAAGTATATTTTGAATGAATTCTAGTAATTAAAAGTATTTAATTTTCTGCAAATAAATATTTTTTTATCTAAAAATTCAGTGCTAGAACACTAACGTTTATATAAAACTTATCATATTTGCCTCCAACTTTACTAAATTGATCATCGTATATGATTATTAAGTAATTTATAAAATTTTAGTCTTATTAATGAAAATGTTTTGTTCTTATTTAGGCAACTATTTTCATGCTTTAGGCTACTAAAAGCTATTATTTTGTTAATTTTTTCTGTGGCAACCCTGTATCAGGGTAACTCACAATTAACATGTTGTTGATTGGCGACTCGTCTTTTCATGCCCAAATGTTAATCACTGATGAGTGAACTGGTTATTCTAATGGCACTTGCGGTGTAGAGTTTTCAGCATTGATCAACGACGTTTGGCATGAAATCAATAATTAGAATGTTTTACTTTACTTCGATATTCTTACAAAATAGAATCGGGTCATGTGACATAAAATTGGAGTGTTAACTCCAATTTTATTTACCATATGCATAGCTGCCAACTGTACTGGATATTTGCAGTTTCTCCTGGTCTACTGGTTTAAATAAAATTCTCCTAGTTTTTGTACATTTTAAAAAACTCCCTAAAATTGAATAAGTTTCTTCAAAAAAAAATTCCTATTGAAATAGAATTTTTGTGCAGATTATTACTTGCTTGCTTAAATATTTAAATAAGTATTACTAATACATAAGCAAAAAATCATTGATGGAAATCAGTTCATAACTTTTTTTGTTATCAAATGTGCAGTTTATTTTTTATTCGGAACTCTCTTTTTAAATTAATTTTAAAAAAATCTTTTAACAGGGTGCATAGCGTTTTTTTAAAAGCCCTTAAAGGTGCTTTTTTAAAAAGTGCTTAATTTTCCCTTTTTCAAAATGAGATTTTTCTTAACCGTGTTGATTTTCGCTACGAATTATGCAAAAAGACACAGTTCACATTGTTCTATTCAATGTTTTCACAATTCATTCAACCCCAATCTGTTTCGGCATATTGTCGTAGCGTATGAAAACGCCATTGATTTTACATGATTCAAAATTTCATGATTTTTGACAATTGTCAAACAATGCAAAAAGTTTTTTTTTTTTTTACATGACGGTTAAAAGAAGATTGAACCGTCAATTGTCACAAACTTTCCAATACTGCCTAATTATATTTTTTTAAAGTGCTTAAAATTATTTTATGAGTGCTTGAAAAGTGCTTAAAAGCTGCTTATTCTTTGTTGTATAATTTGGCTATGCACCCTGTTTAACTATCTGTGATGAATTGAATGCCTTCTAATTTTTGAAATTATGAATATACATATAATGCCTAACATTTCAAGTATGTTTAATGTCAATCATAACTGGAAAATATTGCAATTTTTCTATTTTGATGACTTTATAAATCCCTAAAAATCCCTATGTGTTAAATATTTAGTGCATTATGCAATAATTATCATGAAATTTATATTATTTTGTAAATTCTACTGGATTCTTTCATATCCATGTTGGCAGCTGTGCATATAGCTAAAACTGAGCAATGTGTATAGCCTTTTCATCTTTTATGTATACTTAGGTAGTGGCATTTCTCATGAGGACTGTTTTAATGATAAATTTTTGATACTAAATTTTACAACATTTTTTTTTATTTGCATAAAATTTATCAAAACATTTAATAAAAACTTTAATTTTTTAAAGAATTAATTCGTATTATTAAGATCAGAACTTCATTAATTTATTTAAATTTACGTCACCTGTTGTTTATTGTAAAATTGTTTTTACAATTAATATAAATGTGTTGTACACCTTAATAAAACTCATAGAATAACTTTGAAATTTAGTAAAAATTTCTTCAAAATCTTGACTTCAAAATCTGTCCACAGATTTATCATGTCTGTAGACACATTCACTGCCTGAAAAATATTAATAACATTGAATTATCTTTCAATAATGCATTTGCTAGGAAATGTATTGAAAAAACTTGACTGATAAAAGAAAATTATATTTATTAAATGCCTAAACCCATCATGTTTGGCAATGAATTATTCCAAATTTCATTTTTTACAGTTCTCTTATGAAGGAGCCATTTTGTTAACTAAGATGTTTTGTGTTTCACTCAGCAAAAATCGTGATTTTTGATTTAAATCAGATTTCTTTTATAACATATACCAACAAAAGCAACTGATAAAATGTATTCGTAATACTGATTATTTTTTTTAAAAATTTTATTGCTAAAATAATTCATATTTCTTACTTGAATAGTCGAATTATTATTTATAAATCAATCACTGTAATTAAAATCAAAACTAATTATTTTTGTTGGGACAATTTTTCAATTCCGAAAAAGAATAAATTAGCATATCACTGCTGGAAAAAAAAAACTATTATTTTATGTTACGTTAGGTAGAACAAGTCTTTCTCCATTCTTGAAACACTAACTGTATTTAATAAATTTTTAAATCGTTTTTATTTAAATGAATTTAAATTTAAATGGGTATAATTGAGATTTGTTCATTACAAAGATACTACCACAAATGCAACTTTCAAATTATAGTGAACAATTATTATTTAAAACCTTTTAACTGTAAAGTTACTTTAATGATTTGTGTACATAAATTGTCAGTTTTTTTATTGCAAAAATCAAATATTAAGTACAAAATAAAGTATAGTTGTTAGTTAAAATTGATATTTTGAATTACGTGCGTAAAAATTTTAAGGTTTTGTAGCTGCTGCATATTCGCTAAAGGCAGTTGCCACTCAGCATGGCAGTAGTAAATTTCGTTTCTAGTGGAGCATTATTTTCTAAAAATTAAAAAAAAAATTATTTAGTTATCTTCTAAAAAACTAAATCGTCTATGTAACGTTTCAAAGAACTGGATGCCATTTTGCATATTGTTCTAAATTGCATTTAAATTAACTTATTCCGAGATAGATTTGGGTCTGACATAGAGATGAAGCTGCAATAAGTTTCTCCTGATATATATTCTGCTATAATAATATATACAATGCACTAAAATAAAAATAATTCCCAGAGTAATACAGAGCGTGACATTTTGGATCACCAGTGCTGCGCCCGAAATTATTTCGGACATGACAGTTGAAAGTTGCCTCTCTTAGTTTCTGTAGTGTATCTACCACTACAAAAATACAATTCCAATTTTCTAGTATATAAGAAGTATTAATTTGATTCTATGTTGGGGTTTCATAACACGAATGAAGTTTGACATTGTCGATATCTACTCTCCCCACACTAGTGACCTTCGGTCGTGATGTGAACACGCCTAGTTTGACAGAAACTTCCACTACAAAATCAACACGCCTATCTTAACATTAGCGTCCACTTCAATCTGAACAGGCTTACTTCAATTCTACAATGAGCAATTGACTCGTGACTGCAACATTATCCTCCTCACGCTGTTGCTTCTCAACCTCTATCACACACAACGTATACACTCGACTACTAAAGGCAACACGGGAGCGACCATGACCGTGAATTTAATACAGCTCTCCTGGTTTCTCACAAAACAGCAATGAATCAACTAGTGGTCTCCCATTCATCGAATTCTATCACAGATAAAATTCAGGTGGGGGGTACTGTAGTGTATCTACCACTACAAAAATACAATTCCAATTCACTAGTATATTGTTGTTGTTTCTAATGCTACTTGCCACACGTGCAAGCCTGCTTCGTGAAACTGAGCAAATTTAATGCAAAGTGTGCGTTTCTTGTTTTTCAGTGACGCCATCTATGGCCAAGAATTTGATGATCACACACAGCGTATATAAAACATGTTATCTCGATTCTATGTCGGGGGTACCTTTTCATAGATGAATGTTGACATTGTCAATATCTACTCTCCCCACCGTTTTTCTCCTCTTTTTTTTAGTCTTTTGTTGAAATATAATAATTTACATACATTCCTCTTTAATTATTTCTTCTTATAAAACCTTCATTATTGATAAAATCAAGACTTAAAGAAAAATCTAAAAATATATTTATTATCTTTTATAAAAAGTATTTGAGACTTAAATTAATAATTATTTAAAGAAAATTTAGTTGGTTTTAATTAACAATTTGTGAAGAAAAAAAAATTGCAGTTGATATAAATCAATAAATGTAATCATGCCAACTCTAGTTTAAATACTTTGAAACTTTTGGTATTTATTTGTTATATGTTGAGACATGCTAGTTGACTTTATAAAATTCAAGTTTCATTCATTTACAAATAAAAAACTGTGATGAAAATTAGTTTGTTTTATAAATATTTGTTTATCAGGAAAATTTTGTTGGTTTTAATTAAAAATTTTTATTAAAAAAAAATGCAGTTGATTTAAATCAATAAATTTAATCATGCCAATTCTAGTTTAAATATTTCGAAACTTTTGGCATTTATTTGTTATATGTTGAGACATGCTAGTTGACTTTATAAAATTCAAGTTTCATTCATTTACACAAAAAAAAAAAATTATGAGGAATATTAGTTTGTTTTATAAATGTGTGTTTATCAAGAAAATTTAGTTGGTTTTTGTAGGGTTCTTTTTAATTTAATCTGAAGAAATGATGGCGAATATAAAACAAAATGAATTTTATTAAGAATGAAACAACATAAAGCACATACACTAAAAACTAAAGCATTTATTTTCGTCCGCTCTCATCCGTATCTAACGTTCAACTAACTGAGGATGGGGCAATGCACAGGCACGGGGAGGAGGGGGGTTGCTATAGTTACCTGGCAGTTTTAATTAACAATTTTTGTTGAAAAAAAATTGCAGTTGATTTAAATCAATAAATTTAATCATGCCAACTCTAGTTTAAATACTCTGATACTTTTGGCATTTATTTGTTACATGTTGAGACATGCTGTGGACTTTATAAAATTCATTCATTTACAAATTATGAAGAAGGTTTGTTTGTTTTATAAATTATGCAATAATTGATTTCATTTTATTTATTTATTTATAGTCTGAAAGTTATGAAGAATATTACGACTATATATTTCCATCTGATGAAGTTGCTCAGCCTCATCTTAAACTTCTTGAAATAGCCAAAAAATGGAAAAAAACTCAAGCAGCTGAAGACACATCAGAAGAGATGATTCTATGATCTAAAGAGACAGATGAATGATTGTGCCTAATTTTTCATTGTAAATATCACTTGTTGTATAAATCATATTCATATATAGAATAATGTTTTGTTAATAAAGCATTTGTTTCTAATTTTTCTGTAAATATTTCAAAAAGGAAACCACATTTTACAACACACAGCCGCAGTTTTTAACACTAAACATACCAAAGCTTAATACTATATACCTATTTCTACCATAACTGGTCAAATGACCGGACTTTATCCCAGAGAGCAAAATAAGGTTTATTTTCACTCAACAAAAACCTTTTAATGTAAACCTAAAAAGGGTTGTGACACAGTTTACGTGTAAACCTTGAAACGAGATCTGTGACAATCTGCCCTATTCTACGCACATTACCCTTATCCAAAACCTTGGAAAATAACCCTCTATATAAAAACCTTAATTCGAGGTTGACTTATGGTTTTCAAGCGTGAAAAATCCGCTAGTCTCAAGATGAAAATTTTCGTAAAAGTCTTTTATGCTCCGCTAAAATCCACCTTGTCACGAAATTTTAAAATGGACAATGCAATTTGATCCTATCGCTAGCGTGACGTCAGCTAAAACGTCATAATGGACCAAAGTGACAATAATTTTTAATCCTTTTAGGATGAAAGGTTTTAAGCTGCAATATTTTTGCTTCACTGAAAAAAGGTTTTTAGTACAAACATTTTCGTGACAATAAAAAAAGGTTGCTGCAAGATTACATGCTTTCTGGGTATGTTTCTTGATTGAATGTATGAGATATGGATGTTTGGAAGGAAATAAATGGAGAAAAAAAACTTTATTATAATTAAACAGAACTGTATAGGTACTGCCAATTTTTATTTATTACAAACACAAAAAATTACAATTTTTAATTCATTGATCAAAGCATTTTGTACATATACAGGGTGTTTCCATTCTACATTTTCCGCAAACATATTTCTTCAAATTACTTATTATTTCTATAATTCTTATAATTATAAGAGTTATAACTGTCACTTTTTCTCACACAAAAATGTCAATCTAAAATTTTAGGTACTTTCTTGAAATTTGAATTCAAAGTTATTCTAATTGAATTAACTACACAACAGTATTTGCAGGAATGTGCAACTCATCGAATGCAATACGTTGAACATCCTAATTTCTGATCCGATAACCTTATAAAGTAATAAATTGTTCTCCCGTTCAAATGACCAGTTATGGTAGAAATAGGTATATGACAAGTATTATTTGAAACAAAATACAAAAAAAATAGAATATAAACTGTATGTAATTGTTAGGAAAAGTCAAAGGTGCAAAAATGATAAACGCATTTTCGATGCAAAAGTTCTTAAACGGTCATTTGAGTGTTAATGACAGAACTGGAGAACATGTCTTTATAAATAACATTGCCAGGTTTATCTAGGTTTCATCATTCAATGTGTCCAAAAATGGCATTAAAAAAATTATTCTGTCCAAAACTATTCTGATAAATTAAGTCTGAAATGAACATGTCATATGGTGAACATATTTTGAAATTAGTATATTTTTTGCACTGAAAATTTTTTTTGAAACTGGCTATATATGAAACAATAAGCAATGATATTTTCCAAAAATAATCAGAATCTATAAATATATTTATAAAACATTTTTAAAGATATTTCTTATTTTTCAAAGCACCCTATATTAACTTTCAGTGAAGAATATCACAATTTTATGCTCAGCTGGATTTTTTTCTTCAAATTTACATGTAAATGCTTAAAAAGAATTTTTGAAAATTTTTTAAAACATTTATAGTTCTAAACTCATTATATTAAGGATTTTTAGGTCAGTTTCAGAGAATGTTGTGATTTTCTTCGAATACCATTTTTGGTCATTCGCCAAGATGTCCTAGTGCAGTGCTTTCCAAACTTATGACTTTTGTGTACCCTTTCTAAATTTTTCGTAACGCTGTGTACCACTAATTAAAAAATGAATGTATTTTTTACTGTAAAAAATTTTACAAAAGTTAAAAATCATAACTGGCTGTTGACGCCACTAATTATTAACTGTTAACTCTGGAAAAAATAACCAATTGAAAAATATGTAATCGTAAATTTTCATGGCTAGCTTTGTTTTTAAATAAAAAAAAAGTGAAATTATCGTTTGCTGTAGGATATTTTGCATACGAACGCGTACCCCCACTAAAGTGCTCCCGTAACCCTGGAGGTGCGCGTATCATACTTTGGGAAACACTGTCCTAGTGTGAAAGCAATTTCCATTATACTTCACTTTAAATTGAGATTTCAAATTTTGTCTTGTCCCGCCGTGGATTGATCGTAACGACACGTTTCGCAAAAGAGCACCGAAGCCAAGCATCACTCGCTGCGGTCAGTAAGCGGGTGGGCAATCACTTTGATCAGCCTGTGTAGGGATCGAAGGTGCGCGGTTGGCCTCGTTAGGCTGTTCTACTTATTTCACTTATTATTTATTGTCTACTTATTTTATAAATTATTCATTAAAGTGCTCGACTTTGTGCGCAGATCATCTGGCTACCAAAGCAAGGGAGCCATCTCCTCTGCAGAGGATCAAAACTTCGGATCATCCTCAGGGGATGTTTCCCAGACTGCCGGGCCTATTGTGTAGCTCTAGTGTGACGTCAATAAAGTAACTTAAGTTATGTTGAATAGAATTTAGTTAAGCTGGTGGTGGGAATTGTTGATTTCGCTCCACTGATCGATTCATCTAGAGAGCAATTAAGTTAGAAAAAAATTCAGAACTGAAAACTACATAGAACATAACTCTAAAAGAAAGCATTTTGAAAATTTTAAAAAATATTTGGGACAATTAAGTATGAAAAATATTAAGAAAGGGGAAAATATCCTGTCCCGCAGTGGACTGATCGTTGAGACACGGTTCCCAGCAGATCACCGAAGTCAAGCATCACTGGCTACGGTCAGTGTGCGGGTGGGTGACCACTTGGATCAGTCTGCGTAGGGACTGAGAGTGTGCGGTATTGGTCCTCGTTAAACTGTGCTACCGTAAAGTGCTCGACTTCGCGTGCCGATCGTCGGGCTACCGAAGCGGGGGTGCCATCCCCTTCGCAGAGGATGAAAATTGTGATGGCATGTCTTCGGATCATCCTCCGGGATGTTTCCCAGACCGTCGCTAATAGCCCATTGTGCAGCTCTAGTGCGACGTAAATTAACAACAACATAGAACATTCCTACACAACTAAAAACAGGAGGAGAGGGAAAGGGCTGGGGCCAAAAGCATGGAACCGGTCTTGGAAAGAAAGCGGCATGGAAATTTTAAAAAAATATTTGGGACAATTGAATAAGAAAAATATTAAGAAGGGGGAAATATCGTAGTACATTCCTATACAACTGAGAAGAGGAGGAGAGAGAAGGTAGAAGAATCAACTCAAATGGCGTATTGGAGCGCATGCGCAATTAACGCAACCGGTGTTTGTGAAGACAAAAGTTAAAATGTAAGCTACAAGTTAGTAAACATTTAAAGCATTAACCAATGTAAATAAGACCTTCTGCCAATATTGCTAGCTCCTGTTTTTAAAGAATATTTTCAGAATATAGACATGAAAGTCGTAGCTCTTATCAGGTAATGGTTGTATCATTTCAGTAGTGTAAGCTTAGAAGTTTCCTGACAAACAATTTTTATTAATCAGCAATGTCGATATGGTAAGTTGAGGGGTATGTTTTAATCGACCATGCCAACCTTCATCCATCAAAAGGTACCTCTGATCGAATCAAGTTAACGTGTCTTATATACTAGTGAATTGGTATTTAATATTTATAGTGGTAGTTATGTCACATTACTCCTCTTCCAGAATTTTATCTGTGATAGAATTCGATGAGTGTTGATTCATGATGTTTATTTATTTATATCAATTTTTGCTCATTATATTTTTTTCTTCATTTTTTTGTTTATAGCATTTCGCTCATTTTTTTTCTTCTTTATAGCATTTCGCTCATTAACCTTCATTTACTTCACCGTTTTTTTTAAAAAATCTTTGCGCAGTATATTTTAAAGCAAATCAACTGTTTAATGTGGACCATACATCGATATTGGCAAGTTCATATCACGTCCTCAGATCACCATTGTGGGGATTTATAAATCGACCATGACAACCTCTATCAAAAAGTACCTCTGATTGAATCAAGTTAACATGTCTTATATACTAGTGAATTGGTATTTAATATTTATAGTGGTAATTACGTGACAAATCCCCCCAACAATTTTATTTGTTTACTCTAATATAACAAAAATTCTTCTATTTAAAACGTAAATATCTAATTTAGAATGCAAGGGATAATTTGGGGTAGGTACCCATACTAAAAAATTCGCCAGATCTGGCAGTGGCTCTTACTGTAAAATAACAAGGTGAATCAACTGGAAAGGTATAGCTTGTATGCATTCTATGGTAATTATTTTTTTATTAAAAAATTTGCAAATTAATAGAACCTATAGAGTCTGTTGGTGTAAACAAGTGTCAGTTATCCCGATTGACTTGTTAAAGACAGAACTTTTAATCTATCAAATTTGATTTTCATAGACATGTTTTAATGGGCTGCAGAATTTTCCACGTAAACAGTCAACATTGATTTCTCTTTAATTGCTAATAATTAATTTATTGAGTGTTAAAATTTTTAAATCCATTGCATGGTCTAAGTGTGTGGTCTAAGTCTCTTTTGCTGAAATGATTTTTTTTAGTGATGTAACATTCTATTCTTATGATACAGCATACAATATGAAAAACAAATTTATATAAGTTAAAATTAATGTTTTCTTTTAATTATATTGTGTTACTTTCTTAAGATTAAGGATCTCTTGTCATTATCCGTGCCTTTCACGGATGTTAAGCTGCATGTTCAGAAATTTATAACATCTTTATGGCAGCAAAGGTGGGATCTCCAAACTCTCAATAAGCTACATTATGTTAAAACCAATTTGGACCATTTGCCTGTGCTGCACCTGCGTAGTGCAGACGTTAAACTTACTGATCTGCGAATCTGTCGCACCCGGTCAGCACATCTTCATTTACTGTTCGGAGAACCTCACCCTGAATGTCGTATTTGTAATTTGGGTCCGATGATGGACCCTTCACAAAATATCTTTTCATGAAAACGGACCCTTCACAAAATATTTTAACTTAAAAACGAACCCTTCACAAAATAATGTATCTTTTAATCGGACCCTTCACAAATTTCTTTATCTTCATTATTGTTTCGTTAATCGAATAAACCCTTCCCAGGAAGGGGGATGAATATTCTGTGTTCAGCAGTATAGGCTAAATACTAAATATTTATATGTTGCATTGCTAATTTAGTAGCTGCAATTGCTGTTTTTTTTTTAAAATTTAATTTTTGTAAATATAATTTTATAGTGTTGAGCATAATCTTGTATGTCTTTACAATTTAAGAACTCCTTAAAAAAGTTTTTTTTTTGCAATAACGGACCCTATTTGCACAAATTCACGAAAGTGGACCCTGTATGAAAGAATGTGACTTAACGTTTATTTTATGTTCACAAATTACGAGTAATTTTTTCACAATTTTACAAAAACGGACCTTTCACAAAATGTCTGGACCAACTCCTGGTAATGTTTCTCTCACAATTCATCATATTTCAATAACGTGTCCAAGTTTTAATCAACATTGTTTAAAGTTTTTTAGGAGTTCTCTTTTATGCATACAAGATTTGTTGGATGACGTTCACCATCCTAACATTTTCACATTTTTCCTGTCATTGGTATTTTTAACTGCAGATAAAAGTTTTAACACATCTATTGTTTTATACACTTTTGTGAATATCTTACCACCTTCGTACATTTTACTCACTTTGTGCGTTTTATACTGCACTCATACTTTTTATCTGATTTTATTCATACCTTTTATCTGACTTTATTTAGATTATTTACCTTGTCTTATTCACTTACTAGTTCTATTTTATCAATTACAATTGTGTTACAATTAAATTTTGTTTGCACTTAGGCTTTTAAACGATTTTACCGTTTTGTTTGGCGCAGCATGTCCTCATCTGGACCTTGCGCCACTAAACCTTACATTTAGGGTAACCTGGTGTAATTCTTGATCAAAACATGCAAGCATCTATTTTGTGAAAAAACTATTCAAGATAGAATTTTAATATTTACTGAAAGTTTGAGGTTATATGAGATGAGTCCCATTCTACCTTCTTTTGTTTGAAAATCTAATTAGAATTTAAAAGATTTTAAATTTTTAGTGATCAGGAATCACCCCTGCTCTTGATCATTTCTGTGGTAATTCCTGATCACTTCTGGGGTAATTACTGATCACCAGCTTTTATAGTAAAGGGGCAGTTTAGAAATATTTATACAATGGTAATTAACAAATAAGACATCAAGATCAAATAATTAAACCAAAAAGACATGTTTTAAGTAACTAATAAATTTTTTTTTTTAAAAACAAGAATAAGNCACTAGTTGATTCATGCTGTTTATTTATATCAATTTTTGCTCATATTTTTTTCTTCATTTTTTTGTTTATAGCATTTCGTTCATTTTTTTTTCTTAATAGCATTTCGCTCATTAACCGGGAAACTTTATTTACTTCACCGTTTTTTTTTGTTTTTTTTTTTTTATAAATCTTTGAGCAGTATATTTTAAAGCAAATCAACTGTTTAATGTGGACCATACATTGCTATTGGCAAGTTCATATCACGTCCTCAGATCACCATTGTGGGGATTTATAAATCGACCATGCCAACTTTCATCTATCAAAAAGTACCTCTGATTGAATTAAGTTAACATGTCTCATATACTAGTGAATTGGTATTTAATATTTATAGTGGTAATTACGTGACAAATTCCCCCTAACAATTTTATTTGTTTATTCTTATATAACAAAAATTCTTCTATTTAAAACGTAAATATCTAATTTAGAATGCAAGGGATAATTTGGTGTAGGTACCCATGCTAAAAAATTTGCCAGAACTGGTAGTGACTTTTACTGTAAAATAACAAGGGAGATCAACTGAAAAGGTATACCTTGTATGCATTCTATGCAGGGTCGGCAAGGTTTAGAACAGAATGGATTAATCCAAGGTTTAAACTGTCCTGTCCAAAACTGTCTTAAACTGTCCAAAACCCTTTTACTCAACTTATGTCACAATTTTATCTGAACAATATTTAAAAGGTAAAATAAACATAGAACTGATAATATATTGATAATTATATCTACTAGGGAATATTTGTTTTTAAAAGTATAATGTTTTATTAATATTGTTTGACTCTCCAATTTAAACATTAAACAAAGGAAGATAAATCAGTAATCAAGTTCAAGTGGTCCTCTCATTTAATAGTACATAACTGAAGTTTGACCTTGCCATAGATGTTACTATTAGGGACTAAGTGCTTGGTTAGTCATAAACAGGTCTATTTATCTATAGTGCTATTCAAGAATACTTTTATTTCATTCATGTTAGATTCTTTTAGCATAGTGGTGATACATCACCAGTGTCAGTAACTGAAACTGGTGTTATGCCCTTCAAAACTATTAATACATTTTTCAGTTATGTTGTATTTCCAATTTAAACTAACATATTTATATTTAAAATGTTTTTTTTTTTTTAAATGTCTTTTTTATCATCCTGTAATGCAAAAATTATAAAATTTTTTTAAAAAAATATTGGAAAAATAAAAGGTTAATTTTTAAACAAATTTAGTATTTTTTAAAAAAAATTATTATTATATTTAAATTTTGCATTATTTTTCCTTATGTGAAAACATTATTTATCAGTATTAAAAGCATATTTATATTTAAAGGATTAGGTATTCACTTTTGTTGTTCAATCAATTGTGGAGCTTCAAAAATTATAAATCTTTTCCTATTATATTATATTTTCCTTTACTAAGTTAAAGTAAATTGTTTAAAAAATATCAAATATTTATTGATGCATGTAATTATTATGTGTACAATGATTACAGCTATAGAATTTTTTCCTTTTACCAAAGTTCAAGGTTTTGGACACTTTAGGACAGTTTTATCTAGTTTAGGACAGTTTTATCCAGTTTAAGACAGTAAAACCCACTTGTCCTGTCCAAAACCAGTTTAGGACATCCAAAACCCCAACCCTGATTCTATGGTAATGATTTTTTTATTAAAAAAATTGCAAATTACTGGAACCTATAGAGTCTGTTGGCGTAAACAAGTGTCAATTATCCCGATTGACTTGTTAAAGACAGAACTTTTAATCTATCAAATTTGATTTTCATTGACATGTTTTCTTGGGCTGCAGAACTTTCCACGCAAACAGTCAACATTGATTTCGCTTTAATTGCTAATAATTAATTTATTGAGTGTTAAAATTTTTAATTCCATTGCATGTTCTAAGTGTGTGGTAATGTGCTCTTTTGCTGAAATGATTTTTTAAGTGATGTAACATTCTATTCTTATGATACAGCATAGAATATGAAAAACAAATTTATATATGCTAAAATTAATATTTTCTTTTAATTATATTGTGTTACTTTCTTAAGATTCAGGATCTCTTGTCATTATCTGCGCCTTTTACGGATGTTAAACTGCATGTTCGAAAATTTATAACATCTTTATGGCAGCAAAGGTGAGATCTCCAAACTCTCAATAAGCTACATTGTGATAAAACAAATTTGGACCATTTGCCTGTTTTGCACCTGCGTAGTTCAGATATTAAACTGACTTGACTGCGACTTGCTCACACCCGGTTAACACATCTTCATTTGCTGTTCGGAGAACCTTACCCTGAATACAGTATTTGTAACGTTCCTCTCACAATTCATCATATTTTAATATCGTGTCCATGTTTTAATCAACATCGTTTAAAGTTATTTGGTAGTTCCATTTTATGCATTCAAGATTTGTTGGATGACATTCACCATCCTAACATTTTTGCGTGTCGTTGGCATTTTTAACAGCATATAAAAGTCTTAACACATCTACTGTTTTATACACTCTTGTAAATATCTTACCACCTTCGTACATTTTACTCACATTTACTGCGTTTTATACTGTACTCATACTTTTTATCTGATTTTATTCATACTTTTATCTGACTTTATTTAGATTATTTACCTTGTCTTATTCACTTACTTGTACTATTTTATCAATTACAATTGTGTTACAATTAAATTTTGTTTGCACTTAGGCTTTTAAACGATTTTACTGTTTTGTTTGGCGCAGCATGTCCTCATCTGGACCTTGCGCCACTAAACCTTACATTTAGGGTAACCTGGTGTAATTCTTGATCAAAACATGCAAGCATCTATTTTGTGAAAAAACTATTCAAGATAGAATTTTAATATTTACTGAAAGTTTGAGGTTATATGAGATGAGTCCCATTCTACCTTCTTTTGTTTGAAAATCTAATTAGAATTTAAAAGATTTTAAATTTTTAGTGACATTTTAAAAATAACATCA
>NC_092213.1:84978889-85011369 GCF_043381705.1 Parasteatoda tepidariorum | reverse complement strand
ACAGCTAATTAAATTTCTAGTAAAGAAACTAATAAAGTTTCAAATCACAAGTAATTCATAATTGTTTTCCTTAGATGAGATGGACAGCTAATTAAATTTCTAGTAAAGAAACTAATAAAGTTTCAAATCACAAGTAATACTTAATTGTTTTCCTTAGATGAGATGGACAGCTACATGTATCAAAGTGTTGGCCATGAGGCATTGAATTTGTATGCTGAAGCTATGGGCCTACCTTTGTACCAACAAGAAATTGAAGGAGCCCCTTTAAAACAAACGCTTGACTACCAACAAACTTCTGGAGATGAAGTTGAAGATCTCTTTAATTTGCTATCTAAAGTAAAAGTAAGTTTATTTCGAAATATTTACTTCTGTATTGAGTATCATATTTCATGTAATCCAGTGTTTCCCAAACTTATGACTTTTGTGTACCCTTTCTAAATTTTTCATTATGCTGTGTACCACTAATAAAAAAATGAATGCATTTTTTACTATAAAAAAATTGCACAAAAGTTAAAAATCATAACTGGGTGCTGATACCACTAACTATTAACTGTTATCTCTTCAAAAAATAGCCAATAGAAAAATACGTAATGGTAAATTTTCATAATTTAGCTAAATTTTCGCAATGACGATGATATGCCAATTAGAAGCCTGAATTTTTGTAAAATATCGCATTTTGCGATGTGTAAAAGTACAGGCTTTTGTTTGACTGAATTTGTCCATCGTAATTGCAAAAATTCAGCTGAATTCCAGACTAGAAAGCTATGGCTTTTGAAATACAGATTTATTGTATTCATACCATAGATTAATGAAGAAGCTGCCATAAAACAGACCGATTTTATACTGTACTGAAATTTTGTTTAAGAAAGTTCATCAACGAAGGAGACCTAAAATAAATTTTTAGTTCGATTTGGGGCCCCTTTTGATGGGGGCCCCTGGGGCGTGTGCCCTGTATGCAGGGTTTGAAAAACCCTGGGTATTTTAGAAAAAACCCAACCCGCCTGGGTTTTATTGAAAAAACCTGGGCAAAATTGGGTTTTATTTTAAAAAAACCCAGGGGAAATTGGATTTTATTTGAAAACCCTCCGGGGGAAATTGGATTTTATTTGAAAAAACCCGGGGGAAATTGGGTTTAATTTGAAAAACCCCGGAGTAAATTGTTTTTTTTCCTTAAGTGCTCATTAACTTTAAGTTTTGCAGTGTAAATATATTTATTTATTAAAAAATGTTGTGTAAGCTTAAAAATAGAAATAAATTCAAAAAGTTATTTACATTTTGTTATATGTATTTTATATTAAGTTTAAATAACACATTATCACTAATACATATTTGAATCTTCTTTATTGTTAAGTACATAACGTTTCAAAATTTTTAACTCAAGCATTATAAAATATACATGCCATAATATAAAAGGAACAAGTTAATTAATCTTTTTGCTTTCACACACATTTATTTACTATATTTATTAAATATATATATATATATTACCTATTATAAAATTATAATCTGTAAATATTTATAATCAATAAAAACTAAAATTTCATCTGACTTTTGACTTTAATAAAAAACTAAAATAAATATTTAATGGTCTTCCATAATTTTATAGTAAGATTAATAGAAAGCGAAAATAAAATTACGTATAATTATGAAGAGTATCAGTTACTTTTCTTTTTTTTTCTTCAAATAATTAACCCTAGGAAAATGATTTTAAAAAAATTTCGTATAAAAAGTTTTAGCTTATTTTTTTTAAAGCCAGAAAATAAAATTGTTTAAATTTAACGTATCACTTAGTAAGAAAAAATTTTTCTTTTAAATTTTTTTAAACATATTAATTAATAATAATAACCTGTTTATTAATATATAAAGCATGGAACTATATTTGAAAAATTGATCTTTTCGAATTATATTATTTAAATTTCTATTTGATTTAATAACATTAAAATACCTATTATTTTTTGAAAAAACCCACTTAGATTTTTCAATAGTACTATAAAATTATAAGATTCGAATTTCTTTTACTTTACATATACTAAAAACTTAATCATAAAAATCATGCAACTCTATTTGAAAAATTTATGCTGCACAATAAATATATAAAAGTAAATGAGCAACACTAAGTTTTAATAAAAATAATTTTTTCTGAAAAAAACCCACTTATGGTTTCAAGTGGGTTTTTTCAAGGTGGGCCCACCCAATAAAACCTGGGCGGCTTTTTTACAAGTGGGCCTACTTGGCTAACCATACCCGTATGCCCTTGCCTTTGTCAGGCTCTGGATACACTACACTGATTTATGCTTTGGAACTTATTATCTGATTGTAAGTTTCAAAACTATGATTTCCAATGACAAAAGTTTAAATTTGTAATAATTTTGTAGTAAAAGCATTAAAAAATATGGCACAAATCTCTTTAAGCTTAGTTTAAATTTGTGTTGTTCCTGGAATGCCAACTGTTCCTCTTTCTTTTTTAAAAAAAACTTTATGTCAAGACTTAACTACTTCTTATAAATTTTTAATGAATTCAATTAATACCTTAAAACATTGAACTAGTTGATAAAAATCAGCATTTTCTATAAACTTTTGAGTTATTTATATGTTGTAGTAGAGAACCGATTATCAGGAACGATCTGGACCATCGCTATTCCGGATAACTGATTTTTTTCGGTTTTCTGAATAGCTACAAAAAGCCGTTTTTTCTATTGTCAAACTCAACTAAAAAATATGTATATATAATTAGAATAATTTAAAAAAACTTACTTCTTTTGACAAAGTAGGGAACTAATGATTATTTCTAAAATGATGGTAAACATCTTTTTAAAAGGAAGGAAGAATTCTGAAATCTTTTTAGAAATACTTTTTTTTTTAAAATGGCGGGAAAGTGTATAGAATTTCGTTCTGGTTTTCCGGTATTCTGATTTCCGGATAAGAGGTTCTGTACTGTAATAGGTTAAAAAAATTTAATTGAATTTACTGAACAACAATTAGAATATAAATTTTGCTACCTCTTGAAAAATTTTGCCCATAAAGTGGGGCAAGTTGGCATCTCTGCAGTAGCACATTGGATATTTTATTAATTTAAATTTAAGAAATTGTGAAAAAAACTGATTCTGAAAATTTTAGCATAAAAATTCAGGGAAATTTGATCCACAACTTTGTTGGTTTGTGTATTCAAATGTATGTTCTTAGTGTAAAAATTATTAAAAGAGATAACTATTTGTTAATAGCCTTAGGCAAAATTCAGTGTGCTGAGAAAATCACTAATTTAGTTTCTACATGTTAAAATTTTCATGGAAATTTTTGTCTTCGATATAATGACGTTATTCATGTTTTGTACTATGAGCTTTGTCAAGGTTCTACTCTGATTTACTTTTTGTACACAGAGGCAAAACTGCAATACCATTTTTTTTCTATTCTTAGTGTTTAATATCTTTGTTTAGCTCTTTTGTGAGAGATTGAAAAAAGTCTGGTATTTTTTAAAGAGGCCAGATTGACTGATTTTTACAAAAGAAGCTGGCCTTTATTGTTTTTTTTTTTCTAACTTTAATTTTATTTCAAACCTTACTATTAGAAAATTAAGATTAGAAAATTGCAGAATATAATAAACAGTAAGGTGTGATAAACAATGATATTGAAATAGTGTTATTAGGAAAGTAAGTTTATTAGTAATGTCAATCACAAAGTGTAGTATCATGCCTGCCAACTTTTACGCATTTGGCATTAAATTTTATTTCTATATTTAAAGTGGTAGTAAAATGTATGCTTTCTATATATTCCTTCCATTTATAAACTTAATTTAAAATCTTTTTGATCACCACTATTTTTAAAAAATTAAAGCATATATATTGATATAAAATACTGTTGTGTTTGTCCACATAAGCTTTATTCAAAAACAGCATATGTTTCTGCCTAGAATTGTAATTTAAATTCGAATTTACTACCATTGAGGAAAACCATCCTCGAAAGGATTTAAAGTTGGCAGGTACGTAGTATAGAGACACAAATGTAGTAAAAAATAGCATTTATAAATCAAAACTTGTTAACTGTTATTTTCTATAAACTCATATAAATAATATAGTAATTTTTTTCCACTTATCTAGTGTGTTGAAAAATATTTATCCTATTAGAAAAAATAAAAAAATTAATTTTTCTCCTACAATGTTAGAATTCTGTAGATATAGAAGCTGTTTCTGTTGGTGCAATATTTTCTGACTACCAGAGACTACGAGTTGAAAATGTGTAAGGTACCATTTTATTTGCTTTTATTAAATACATTTTTTTAATGTTTCGTCATTGTTTCTTAATAAGTCTCTCAATAAATTTGTTCTTTTTTTATAAATAATTGTTGGTATGTGTGAAAATTTTATATTAGTTCATGACCTGAATCAAACCAGGACCTTTGGGTCTATGGCTAGATAATCTAACGATTATAGAATCATTATCAGCATTGGCACGGCAGCCCTTTGTGAGCCTGGGCCTTTCTCAGAGGCTTTTCCCATTTTGCCCTTCTCCCAGCTATTGATTCCCAGTTCTTTACTTTTAGGATGGAAAAATCCTCATCCACACATTATTTCCATCTCTTTTTGGGCCTTCCTCTTGGCCTTTTATTGGAGGGGGTTGCATTAAAGACTCTTAATGCTGTTCATTCTGGGCTCATTCTCACTACATGCCCGGCCCATCTCATTCTACTTTGTTCAATAGATTTAATGATATCATCACTAATAAAGATCTTTCATATTTCAAAATTATATCTTTTTCTCCAGTTGTTGTTATCGAGGATACCGCTAAAGATGGTTTGTAGGATCTTCCTTTCGAAGGTTGCTAATAACTTCTCTTCCCTTTTTGTTAGAGTCCGTCTCTGAAGCATAAGTCAAAACTGACTTGATTAATACCTTATAAAGTAAAATCTTCTTTCTTTTTATTAAGTGAGATTTCAATAATGATTTTAAACCATAGAAGCAGCGATTGGATGCGATTATAGAATAGTGGACACAATAAAAAGTTTAACACCCAATAAATTTTGATCTAATGTCAGATTTTTACTTACCAGGACTGAATAGTAATGCTTTGAGGATCTGACCTGATCTGAGATCTGATTAAACTAAATAATTTGTGCGGATGATATATTAAGTTATTAAATCAGGCACAAAAAGATGCAAAATTTTAGTAGCAAAAAGATTTCAGTACATTCGTTGAATAATCGAGAAATCAAATTATCTATAACTTTTTCAAAATTTGATAACTCGAAAGCTGTTTGACTGATTTTTTGTCTTGTGAAATTACATTTTTTAAAATCTTGTTAAAAATTGTATACTTTACAATTTAAGATTATTAGGTTAAATCTGGATAAATGAATATCATAATTGTTTTAAAAAGCTCTTGAGAGACATGCAAGGGATCGAAACCTGATTAAATTATTGAGACCTTATTTTTCAAATACTCCAATATTTTTAGGTTCCTTTTATCAGCCAAATAATGGTATGCAGAATAATTATGTTTTCATGTCTGATTTCATAACCTAAAATGCTATATAATTAATTAGAAAATTGGTGGGAAAGCCCTGGAAGATTGAGTTCTAGTATGCGATAAGTTCAATAATTTTATTTTATAACTGTCATTGAACAGCCCCCCCAAATTTATGGGTTAACGACTACTAATGTTCAACTTGTAATTTTGAACCCAATCCAGAAGACGCGAGAACTCCTGGATCAAGTATTGGAAGAAGTTTGCCTTTGCGAGAACTTTTTTAGGAAACTAACCCGCATTTGCGTTACATGGAGAGAAAAACTTCCTAGGGTTAGCCTAATGGCAAGGGGACTTCTAACTCATGATCTGATACTACTGAAGATATTTAACTTCAGCACGTGGTCAGTGCCAGCTGGATGCGGAATTCGTATAGACCAGCCATCGCTGGAATTGGAGCCTGGTTCACCTCATTGGAAGGCGAGCCGTAGTCCAATCATTTGATTAAAAATTATCTAGGTTTAATTTTGAGGGGTCTGTCTAGGGCAAATTTACTACTATTTAGCGGTACCTTCATAAATTCAACTTTTGGAAGAACGGTAGTTTCACAAAATACTTTTTCTTAAAATTTTATTTTTGTATGCCGTAAGAAACGATAAATTCACATTTTTACCATATTTTTGTGTTGAATTTTTAATTATAATTTTTAATTTTCACAAATTCTGTGTACATTTTCCCAAAATAGGTACCTCTCAGAAAATTTTTTGCGTACTCTTCGTCTATAGTGAGTTCAATGTAGTTCTCGCCACATATTCATCGTGCAGTAAAAATCTGAGTTATTGTCACCTGAGAGGCTGTTATCAAAGTTAATTGAGAAGAATTATTTGTTATTAGCTATTAATAAAACTTAGTTCGTTTACATCTCTCTCTCTCTCCCCCCCCCCCCGGGAAGGGTTTATTAGATTAACAAAACAATAATGAAGATAAACAAATTTGTGAAGGGCCCCGATTAAAAGTTAAATTATTTTGTGAAGGGTCCATTTTTAAGCTAAAATATTTTGTGAAGGGTCTGTTTTTATGAAAAGATATTTTGTGAAAGATCCGTTTCTAAACAGACCCCTGACTACCACATGGAGATATTTATAATGGCCTTTTGCCTGGTACTGATTGTAACCTTTTATTTTAATCTTCTATTAAGGATTTTAATGTTTTATTGTTTCACGTGATTCTGTGCTTGAAAATTATGTATCATCATCTCACTCTCAGGGGATGCTCCATCGCTATAAGATGGACATACCTGGAGCAATTTGTTTTTAACTATTCTCCTTCTTCTCTGCTGCCGTCATTTTGTAATTTTGTTTTGAGTTTAATAAATGCCACGGGTGTGATCTTGCCGGCCTGGCTGGTCGGCTGAGTGCATGCCCCTCGCGTTCGTGTCACGGTAATCTTTGGTGGTGGATTGTCCTTCCATATGCCCGAATGACGGTAGGGCGGTATATACTTTTTTTTAGTTAAATTAGCCTGAGGGTATATTTTTATGAAAATTCTGATAGCATTGAAATATTTCTTTGTTTCTTTTTGCAAGATTTTTGTCATCTGTAAAAAATGAATATATAAGATTTGCATACTTTTTATTTAATTACAGATGAATTAAAACTGAGAAAACTACTATAAAAAAATGCCTTTTCTTTCTCCTGAACTTATCTAAACTATAATTTTAATTATATATTAAATCCAGTCAAAAACAAGAAGAAATCAACAAGTATATTTAAGATAAATATATTTAAAATTTATTGTTCAGTTTAAACATACTTTTTAATTGTGTTCTCAGCTTAAATAAATTTATTTATAGTTTTTTCTCTTTCAAGATTTATAATAATTACTAGTTGTCTCAAAATATTGCATTTTACAACTACTTTTAAATAAGGATTCTTTTATTTTCAGATGCAAGCGTTTGAATCTTGAAGTTTTCAGTTATTTGTGGCATAAAAATCAAGAGAAGTTATTGCAAGAAATAATAACTAGTGGCGTTCATGCTATTATCATCAAGGTTGCTGCTCTTGGTAGGCATGATTTATTGTTGTTGCTAATCTCTATGATGATGTATAGTTTGTCTAAAGTAAGAACTCCTCTAGCCACTCGTCTGGACCTGTGATGGTGACTCTGGTAATGAGGTATAACTTTTTCACGGAGGGGTGTAGGGTCATTGTTTAAGATAGGTCATACAAGGGAGACTAGGGAAGTGTAACTCGCCAATTTTGAAATAAACTAGTGGGATGTATGCCTTATGAGAAAATTTTTTAGGGGGCAGCATTCGTTTCGGCCCATAGAAGATCCTATGAGAGATAAAAAATTATTCAATATATAGAAAATTGGTATTTTATTACTTCAATGCAGACTATTAGTTATTGTAATTATCTCAATACTCCAATTAATTTTGAGGTACTTTCAAGTACTATATAATGCATATTTATTGTCAAAATTTATCTCAAAAGCCGAATATACCTATTTTGAAAAATTGATTGATTTCTGGAAAATACACTCTTCTTTAAGACTTTGATTTTTTCAAAAATGTTTTCTTATATTTCGACTCTCATGTAAATGAAATTTATAACTGTTCACTTGTTTTTATATTGTAAAATTTTTTGAAAAAAAATTTGATGGCAATTTTTTTGAAAATTAACCTAACAGGTTTTTCTGAAAAACTACAGATATATAAAATTTTCGAAACTAATTTTGACAATAAATATGTATTATATAATACTTGAAAGTACCACAAAATTAATTTGAGTATGAGATAATTACAATAACTAATAGTCTGCATTGAAGTGATAAAATATCGATTTGACAATAAATATGTATTATATAGTACTTGAAAGTACCACAAAATTAATTTGAGTATGAGATAATTACAATAACTAATAGTCTGCATTAAAGTAATAAAATACCAATTTTTCTATATATTGAATTATTTTTTATCTCTCATAGGACCTTCTATGGGGCGAAACAAATGTTGCCCCCCGAAATTATTCCTCATAAGACATACATCCCACTAGTTTATTTCAAAATTGGCGAGTCACACTTCTCTAGTCTCCCTTGTTAGCCCTAGAGTGCAGAGAAAGCTACCCTCCCTGGAATGCTCTATTTTTGTTCCCATCGCAGCAGACTTTGTGGCAGGGGGGAGTTCTTACCGTAGACAAACTATGCACTTTCAGTTGGTGCTCATGAACGTAATTTTTTAATAGCATTTCAGAGACAATTTTACCTTTTGAGTAAAATGACAGCCTCCAATTTCATTCCATCCCTACTTAATTACTCTTGTTAAATACACTAAAATCCATTAATCTCAACAAATTTAAATAATTAAATATCATGTTCCAATTTTCAGTTAATGTTATGTATTAAGTAATGAAGTCAATTTCATACCCGTCGTTGAACAGCCGACTCACTTTTTTGGGTTTACAACTTTTAATGTTCAACTCCGTAACCTGGTAATTTTAAACCCAATCCAGAAGACAAGGGAACTCCTTGGGTATAGTATAGGGACCTGCCTCTGTGGAGGACTTTTTGATGGAACTAGCAGGCATTTGCGTTGCATGGAGAGGAAAACCTCCCACGGTTAGTCTGACAGCAAGGGGATTCTAACCCATGATTCGTCTTCCACTGAGTATATTTCACATCAGCACTGTGAAAGTTGGAAGCCGGACGCATAATTTGTCCCTTTTCGAAAACGAGATTTTTTCTTTTCTTTACCATGTCGATTTTCGTCATATATTATGCAAAACCATGGTTTTCACATTGTTCTATTCAATGTTTTTTACAATTTATTCAAGCACAATTCATTTCGGTGTATCGTTGCTCTGTGAAAGCGCCAATCATTTTACATGTTTGATGAAATACTTGTGAGTGACTACTGAACTGTGTTCGGTGAGATTATTCCACTCTCATGTGCAACTGTGCTGTATTTTGCAAGATATTCTCCATTTCAGGCTTCATTTTCCACCCTCTGAAATCGAACAGAAAAATCTCTCGATTTTTTATGGTGGTTAATGTAATCAAGAAAAAGAGTTCTATGTCAGAAACTTGTTATTTTCTGGTGATCATATAAAATCTTTGAAAATTATTTTGCATTTTATTAATGTATATAGTACTTGAAAATGTTTTTTGAGTGCTTAAAAAGTACTTTAAAGGTGCTTATTTTTTGTTGAGAAATTTGGCTACGCACCCTTCATAAGGGATATCTTATAACTCTAGTTTATGTATTTTTTTTACTGTTATAAACTATCAGTTGTAAAAATACAGGTTCCCTTGCCCTCCACTACCATTACCCATTAGATATATTCTTGCGTCCAGATATTTCACTCATATTCTTGTCTTAAAAATATCATAATTGGATATTGATGCAAAGTTATTTTGAAATGTTTCTTGTTATCAAGTTAAAATTTATCTATTTATTATTTTTAATTTTGCCCACACTCGAAATATTTGCAATCCTTTTGGCAGAATCACGGCGACACTCTCGCAGAATGTTATATAGTTCTTACAGAAAGTTTTTTCCTTTGAAAAGTGAAAAAGAATTTTTTTTTACAGAAATATTCACGCAATATTTGAATCGTGCATTTAGATAATGATTTTGTGAGGCTATTTGTATATTTATGCTGATAGTATCATAAATCGATTTAATGTTTCGATTGTATTTTTGGCAGTTATTGATATTCATTTTCCTAAGCATTTTAAATATTCCGATATATTTCAAACAATATGGAAAATTCGAATCTTGCATTTGAATAATAACTTTTTTATGTCTATAATTCTATCGATTTTTTTAATGTTATGACTTTTGATGTCCCCATTGTTTTTAAATTTTATATTTATTACGGCAACCTAATCTCAAAACACGCATTCGAGGAGTCCGATTCCCGTGATTTCGTTGTCCATCTATTTTCGGCAATTACTACTACGGATTTCCTGATTTTAAATTTTTTTTATTGTGATAATTACTTACAAAATGCTAAGAAGGTAATAATTTGTGCGTTCCCCCTCCACAAAATTCGAGAATATCACTCATAATAATAGAATGCAAAATTATTGCACTTTTTTAAATGAGTATCATGTATGTTTGTCCTTATTAAAAGTATCTTGCAGAAAGATGTTAAACAGTTTTGTCACTGATAGCTTGAAAAAATTCTGCCACAGGGTTTTCAATATTGATGTTGCAATTTATTAATATTGCAATTTATGATTCTGCAATTTATTAATGTTGCTCATTTATTAATATTGCAATATTAATAAATGAGTATCATATATTTTTTGTCCTTATTAAAAGTATCTTGCAGAAAGATGTTAAACAGTTTTGTCACTGACAGCTTGAAAAAATTCTGCCACAGGGTTTTCAATATTGATGTTGCAATTTATTAATATTGCAATTTATGATTTTGCAATTTATTAATGTTGCTCATTTATTAATATTGCAATATTAATAAATGAGTATCATATATTTTTTGTCCTTAATAAAAGTATCTTGCAGAAAGATGCTAGAGAGTTTTGTCACTGATAGCTTAAAAAAATTCTGCCTCAGGGTTTGCAGTACAATATTCTGGCAAATGATTGGTTTTTATCTGAAACCTTTTAAAGAAGATATAAAAAACCTTCTTATTCTAATAATTGTTTGAGATGGATCTCTTATTATTCAGGTTTGGAGCCTGAAGTGCACTTGGGTATGAGTCTTGAAGAAATCTATCCACACATGATTGCTATGGTAAGTGTTTTCATAAGATGATATTTCAAATTTCGATGACTTGTTTCAACAATTTACTTCAACAGCACTTTTTTCACGCAGAATAAACAGTACGGCTTGAACATTTGTGGGGAAGGTGGAGAATTTGAGTCTTTCACTCTAGATTGTCCTTTATTTAAAAAAAGATTGGAAATGTAAGTAGCCTTCTCTTATTATTTACATAGCTGCCAACTCTACTGGATTTTGCCAGTTTCCCCTGGTCTATTGGTTTCTGGTAATTCTCCCAATTTTTGTACATTTTAGAAAATTCCCTAAAAATGAGTAAGTTTCCTAAAAAAAATCCCGATTGAAATAAAATTTCAGTACTGATTAGTGCTTGCGTGCTGGAATATTTAAATAAGTACTATTAATACATAATGAAGCAAACCTGATTTATAGAGATCAGTTTCGAAGCTTTTTTTATTCTAAAATGTTCAGTTTATTTTTTATTCCAAAGTCTCTTTTTTTAAATTAATTAAAAAAAATCTTTTAACTGTCTTTAATGGATTAAATTCCTATAATTATTCGTAACTATCAGTAAACATAATACATAAGATTTCAAGTATGTTTAATGTCAATCATAACTAGAAAATATTGCAGTTTTTCTATTTCGATGACTATAAAAATCCCTAAAATTCCCCATGTATAAAATATTTGGTACATTATTCAACAATTATCATGAAATGTACGTTATTTCGTAAAATCTACTGGATTTTTTCCTATCCATGTTGGCAGTTATGTATTTATTTAATAAGTAGCCGCACTTATGAAATACTTTATAATAATTTCTTTCTACCCATTGTTAATGCTTAAACATTCAAAATTGGAGTAACACTTAATGATTGGAGTGACACTTCTGTGTTTATTCTGACCGCCATTTGCCAGCTTGGGCTATCTCAAGTTCCATACCAATTTGTGAACACTCTTCACTGATTTACTCTTTACAGGGTTGCCACAGGCAACTAAAATGCAACTATTTTTGGCATGAGGCGACTATGGTAACTTTTTTGTTGTTGCCTGAAAAGGCTAAAAAAACAAATATTTTCAGGAAAAGAAGGCTATTGGGAGACTTTTCTGTACTCCTAGCGATGTTTTTTTCTTCTTTTAAGCATAAATTGGGGGGAAAATCTGCACCCCACAAGATAGTTTCTGAACACACTTAACTTTTTTTTTCCTTAAAATTTTGAATTGCAAATTTGAGTCTTTACTTTTTAATTCGTTCAATCTGCACAAATTCCATTGTAAGTCTATTTCGTTTCTAGATCACCTTTTCAATGATTATTGCTACGAAATTCNCATTTGCATATTATGCTCTACTTTGCATTTCCTGAAAATTTCAGCTCACTCGCGTAAGTCCTTCATGGTGTTGCAATTTTCACAAACATGAGTTTATAACAATTGTATTCATTTAAAATAAATTTAAACAAAAATTCAATTTTTTTATTATTAGAAATGTGGGACCCTGTAATAATTTACTTCTGGTAAAAATATTTAGCTTCAATATTCAATGTAATTATATTTCAAAATTATTGAAATTTTTTTTAATTATTTCATTAAAAAAAATACTGAAGCAGGTTACAAATTTTAATAAAAATTTAAAAGGGGCTATTCACTCATTTAATTTACATTTGTAATGAAAATTTATTAAGGTTTTCTTACTTAGCTTAATTCTTTACATATCTTTATATATTCAGTGTAATCAATAATATTAGCCATGCTAACTTTTGAATATACTTTTATAAAAAAAACTTTAATCTTTTTTTTTAACTAAAAAAATGCACTTTAATTTTTTTAAATTATAGTTTAAATAAGTATAATTTTTTTACATAATTAAATAAAGTAATTATTTATTTTATGAATAGAATGCTTGATTGAGTATGAAATGTATTGTGCTAATATAATCAAGAAAGAGCCTCCTTTGATAATCAAGAAAGAGCCAAGATCCTTTGTCAGAAGCTAATTATTTTATCATGATGATATAAAGACTTTGCAAACGTTTTTAAATTTTTTTTCTATGAAAAAATTAGGGGGGGGGGAAACTATTACTACCCACATCTAAATTTTGATTATGCTTTTTTTTAAAATTGTGCTTAAAAATATTCTTGAGTGCTTGAAAGGTGCTTATTTTTTGTTGAAAAATTTAGATGCACACCCTGTCTATACATTTGAAATTTTCAAAGGAACAATTTTGCCCGCTCCTGTTTTTCTTATACTAACCAGAAACAAAAAAGAAAATGAATAAATAATGTCCAGATCTGAAAGAGGGAATAAAATAGTTTCAAAAAATAAAAAAAATTATTTAAATGTTTTGATAGTTTGTCCTTTTAAGATTGTTGAATCAATATATTGAATTGATTTTTTTTAAAAATCTGATCTGTTACCACATAATACAAGGCTGCCACTCCCAAACCTGGAAAATGCAGGGAATTTAAAAATCACCTAAAATAACAGGGAAAATGCAGGGAAGTTTGAAATTTTTCCTACAAATTGGGAAAAAACAGGGAATTTAAAAATCATCTAAAATAACAGGGAAAAGGTAGGGAATTTTGAAATTTTCCCTACAAACTGGGAAAAAGCAAGGAATTTTATTTCTTATTTTTGTCTTTTAAAAAATGCAGGCTTCTCAAAGGCCAATCCATAGGACATTTAAAGATGATAACTCAGCTATATTATATTATTTCATTTACAATAGCATTATTTGTTTTATGCTGAGCTGTTTCTCCAAGTTCCAAAAAAATTAAAAACTAAATAGAATTCAGAGGATTTTTTTCTTTATCTTATGCGTACACTAAGTTAAGGATAATTTTAAAGTTTTTATTGTGCTGCATAATATTGTATTATATAAGAGCTATTATTATTTTATGTAAGTGCAAATTTTTTATTAATAGCATGATAAAATAAATATTAAATCTGTACAATAAGATAAAAAAAATGTTAAGTTAATTAAAATCCATTAATAATTATTTTTTTACCGGCTTCTACGGTATTGTTTTCCCTCAATGATCTAAAAATCCGTAAAGAAAAGGGGGGATCCTCCCAAATCCATCCATAAATGTCCGGGACATTTTTAGAAAACGTGTTTTATATTAGCTACTTTATAAAAATAGAATTATAAATTCTAATTTATATTTATAAATATAGTAAAAAAAGTAAGGTAATGATTAGAATAAGTATGTAATTTATAATTAAAAAATTTAAATCACTAGCAAAAGGCGATATCTTAAAATGAAAAATTATCTTTCAAAATTTATTAAAAAATGAAAAATCAATATCTGAAAAGTAGAAATCACAAAGCCTCTTAATGTAAAAATGATCCTAGCTCTGATAGTGACTGCAGCTGTAAGATAATTTTTCTACTGTTGTATAACTTGTTTGCGCTTTTAACCCATTTCCATCCAAAGGTGTGTAAACGTACCATTTCAATAAATATTTTTTTTTTAATACTGTGATTTATATCTTCAATAATTTTATTTTTCTTCTATTGGGTTCTGAAGACATCTATAAAATACTAGCAATTAAAAACGCTTTCTGTTGAAAAATTTTCAAAATGCTCTGTTTATTTTTTTTTCACTTGAAACAATTATTGAATAATTAGACTTTTTGAAGATCTATGATAATGCCACTTGAGATTAATCATATGCTTTTGTGATCTATTAAAGTTGCATATAATTATTCCGCTTGAGATTAATCATGTGCTTTTGTGATGGATTAAAATTGCATCTAATTATTCTGCTTGAGATTAATCATATGCTTTTGAAGTGGATTGAAGTAACATATAATTATTTAGCTTGAAATTAATCATATGTTTTTACAATATATTTTTTTTGTGGATTAATATTGCATATAAATATTTCACTTGATATTAATAATATTTTTTTGATAAATTAAAGTTGCATGTAAAGACGGATTAAAATTGTGAATAAAATTAAAATAAAACAAATGTTATTAAAAAACAAAGTGTTCAATTAAATAGTTTATTTACTGATTTGTGCACCATTTTATTTTGCTAAATAAAATATTTTTCATGCGCAAAACCTTTTTGTGTCTTAAAAATGGTAATTTAAACATATTTCAATGAAAATGCCATGTTTTATAAAATTTTTAACTTAACCCATTTTAAGTTAAAAATTTTATAAAACGTGGCATTTTAAAGTTACTTAGAACTGGTTTCATTTTCTGACGTCGTTTAATCCCTTCAGAAATGTGATGTCACAGCTGAAGGTATCATATAAAAAAATATACGCCTTTATGGCTCCAAGATGTGATCTTAATATGTTACTCTCAAATTAGTACATTTAGTCTGTATAAATGTAGAGCATTTCTTTCTACCTGTCCAGAAGAGATTAATAGTGTTATTTGTGTTTTACAATCTGATTGTGTTTATAAAAATAGCGCTCATTAAAACTGACCTATTTTTCAGAAAAGAAAAAGAAACCATTATCCATGCTGATAATGCCTTTGCTCCTGTTGGTTACTTGAAATTTAAAAAAGTTGAACTTTGTGAAAAAAAATAAGGTAAAATATTAAATTTATTGTGAAATCTGTATTTTATTTAAGTTTGTGTCAATCTATGTTTAATGGAATAATATTGTTATGTCAAGGGTCTGTTTAAAAGAAATTTAGGTCCGTTAACGGACCCTTCACAAAATATATTTTCTTAAAAACGGACCCTTCACAAAATATTTTTATTTAAAATCGGGTCCTTCACAAAATGATTTTTCTTTTAATCGGACCCTCCCCAAATTTGTTTAGCTTCATTATTGTTTTGTTAATTGAATAAACCCTTCCCAGGGGCATAAAACAAGGAAGATGGATGTAAACGAATTAAGTTTTGTCTTCGGCAGGCGATTCTTCCATTATTTGTTGAAATGAATATTCTGCGTTCAGCGGTATGGGCTAAATACCAAATATGTGTATGTTGCATCTTTAATTTTGAAGCAGCAATTGCTGTTTATTTTTGAAATTTTTTTTTTAAATTATAATTTTACAGTGCTGAGCGTAATCTTGTATCTATTTACAATTTAAAAGCTCCTTAAAAAAGTTTTTGCAGTAACCGGACCCTATTTGCACAAATTCATAAAAGCAGGACCCTGGTTGAAGGAATGTGAGTAATTTTTTCACAATTTCACAAAAACTGGACCTTTCACAAAATGTCTTTACAGACCCCTGTATGTATTTTGCCTTCTCTGTACAAACTAATGTAGTGTTTTTCTATTGATAAGATTTAAAATCCATTGCAGTGCACATTTTATCCTATTTAAGTTCAGAAATTTCCAGGTTAATATAGTTTGTAGACACTTTTCTGTATGAAGAATTATACAGTTCAACTCTCTTGTCTTTATGATGGATGTGATTATAAATTTGATTTCAATGTGTTATCAATGTCTGTCCGTGCTATTTTTGGCTGTCCTAAAAAATGCTGATACATAGTCTGTATGTGCTGTCCATGTTGATTTAGCGTCTCAATATGATTCCGAAAATAAAAGTAAAGTATAAAATTAAATAAATAAAAAAAGTTTAATTTAACTGTTTGGCAGTTAGGGAAATGAGCAGTTTTCGTTTACTACTCAATTCGCACAGTATTACGAGTAAACAGTAATCAAAAGCGGCAGCTGTTTTCCCCCGCCGTTCTTTCGAAAATGTCACCCTTCTCGATGCCGTAGATAGCTCACCTGACATGTTTTAAAAATTTCTTAAAGTATTTTTATTACATAAATAACAGTTTTTACATACTTTAAAATAATTATTAAATAGTAAATTATAGATGATTATAATCAGTTATATAAATAATAATAGTTAATTATAAAGTTAGACAAATATTAAATTGAAAGGACTAAATAAATACAACTAATGTAAAACTTTTGTGAAGCATTTAAATACAGTAATTACCTAAAAATCTTTAAAAATCATAATCATCATCATAATTATCTAACTTTCGCTTTTGAGCCATTTTACTTTACAAACACCCTAAAAACGCTCCAAAATACGCATAGAAGGAACAAGTTAAAAAAAAATATTTCCCCTTCATTTTGAAATTATTCATGGAACCCGTACTGCCATCTGTAGGCAGTAAAACTAACAAAATTTCGTGAATAGGATTCGTCTGTAACGTAATCAATGCAGATTAATGATGGCGAATTAGCTCAGCTCGTCAGCTCGCATTGGGGAAAAATTTCACTTCGCAAGTAGTGCTCGTTTCTAACACCTTCGGTTGAAATCTTGCTCCCGAGCAATGTAGCATGATTCGATTGCTAGCCGAACTCGTTCATAACCAACAAAGTGATTAATAATTCACTGAAAGAACATCACTAGTAAATAAAAATTAAAAACCAAATAAACATTAAAATTTAAATCTATGTAAAAGTTCAATTCTTTCAAAGTGTTATTCTTTTCAGCATGAATTAAATTAATCTTAAGTATTTTACTCTAAATTTAAAACATTTGTTATTTCTCTTAATGTTAATAATATTGTCCAAAATATTATTCTGTAATGTAAGGGAACATATAATGAAACCAGAAAATGTTTTTAATTTATTGTTGTTTTCATGAGGACAAACTACATAATAATTCATTAAGTAAACATCTCTTTCAAAGTTAAAAACAGAATATTTTGAGGTTTCACTCACCAATCATTTTCTTACCCCTTTCTTGTTTGTCAAGCTTTTTTTAATCTTAAATATGTTAAATTTTTTTTTTATCTACCACAGACAAGTCAAAATACTTCTCAATTAAAAAAAAAAAAAGGATATCAATTAAAATAAAATTCAGGGGTGATTGTGCTCCGGAAAAAATCCGGATTTCCGATCAGAAAGTTTCCGGAAATCCAAAGTCCAGAAGCTTTGAGAAATCATCGATCACATTTATATATAAAAATACTTGTATATTTTGTTTAAAAATATTAGAACTGTAATTTATACTTGGCATCTCTTTCATTTGTAAAAATTTTTTCTGGAAGAATAATAAATGTGATAAGAGATAAAAGTAAACTTACACATAATTATTCATTTAAATTTTGCTACATGTAATTCATTTAGAATATCATGTTTTAAAAATTTCAATGAATTTAATTTATGAAGATATTAATTTTTTGAATGATTTTACTCAAGAAATTTTCAGGATTTTTGAGTTGGGCCCACAATCACCCCTGAAAATTTGTAATCCTATTTGTAAATACTGATGATCTGAATTTAATGGGGAACGCAACGAACTCGAATAGCCGAAAAACTCGGTTAAAGGGAAGTGTATAGAAAAGGAACAAAGTAGGTATAAATGTAATATATTTAACAAATAGAAAATTGTTACGAGTACACCACATACAATTCATATTATAATTAAAAAGCTTACTTAAAAACTCTACATAAGGTATAAGAATACATTATGAGAATGAAAGAGTTTTTACTTAAAAAAAGTCCTTAATCCTTTTTTGTTTAACATTATTTTGGCGGTTTTCTACAGCAATGTTTCGCCATTTAGGTATAACTGGAAGGGTGGTGTTGCCTCTTGTTGTTCTGTATCCGCACACCTGGAAAGTCTTGAAAAGTCATGAATTTTGGTATTGAACAAAATTTGTCATGAAATGTCATGATTTTAATGATTTTTTTAAGAAAATCATGGAAAGTTATGGATTTAGGTTGCTGAAAAATCTGATTTTTAAAATGAAATTTAAACATGGTGTTCCGANGTCATATCTTTTTAAAATATGAAATTTTTTTATCATGTTCTTTAAAAATTATGGTGTTTAAAAAATGAAAGAAAAAACATCATTTCTTGAACGAATTATCCTTTAAACTTCTGTGATTTCAGAATTTTTGTTATTATTATTATTTATTTTTTTTATCAATTTAAATTTCTAGCTGAAGCAAGCCAGTCATTGGTGATTTTTTTTAATTCCGAAATGAAAATCAGGAGTATTTCTTTCCTTTTAGGTGAACGAGAAAAGTTTCTTTAGAATATAATTCTGCAGAAAAAAATTATTTACTTTTGTATTTTTTTCAGCTATTTTATTGCTGCAACTCTTTCTTTACTCTGTTTTTTTAAATTTAAAATCTTTAAATATAACGATGCAAAGTATAACAGTTTTGGTTATACCTATCATTTCAATTTATGTTATTATAATGCTTTTTTAAATTTCTTGTGTTTTTGTCAGAGAAAATAGTAACTTCGTTAAGTCATGACAAATTCTAGGAATTAGTCATGGAAAGTCATGAATTTGAAAGCTTAAAATGTGACAGATACCTTGTCGGTATATTCAATAGCTTTTAGTTCATCTGTATGACAGATTTTTATATATTGATTTTCATCGTCACTGTCTACATCATCTTGGCTAAATTCGTTTTCATTATTAACAATCATTTCATCTGTAATCTCGTGATGTAGGTCAACTTGTTTTCTTTAGTGTTTGGAAAATAAAATAAAAAATAGTTTTAAAAATAAAAACAGGGTATCCGCACACCTGGAGAGTCATGAATTTCAGTATTGAACAAAATTTGCCATGATTTTAACTATTTTTGTTAAAAAAAATCATGAATAGTCATGTATTTTGGTCGCTGAAGAATCTAATTTTTAAAATGGAATTTACCCTTCCCCCCATTTCAGGGTGTTCCAAATATCTGAATTTGTAACAAAATCCCGACTCACAGACCACAGTCATATTTTATTAAAATAAAAAATGTTTTTTTATCATGTTCTTTAAAAATTCTGGTTCTCTTTCAAAGGAATGAAAGAAAAAACGTCATTTCCAACGTCAATTATCTTTTAAATTTCTGAAATTTTAGAATTTTTATTATTATTTATTTATTTTGTTTTATCAATTTAAAATTCTAGCTGATGCAAGCTAGTCATTGGCAATTTTTTTTAAATTCCGAAATGAGAACGGAAAAATCTGGAGTATTTCTTTCGTTTTTGATGAACAAGAAAAGTATCTTTAGAATATAATTCTGCTGAAAAAAAGAAAAAAAAAAATTTGCTTTTGTATTTTTTTCAACTATTTTATTGCTTCAACTCTTTCTTTACTCTGTTTTTTAAATTTGAAATCTATAAATTTGAGGATGCAGAGTATAACAGTTTTGGTTATACTAATCATTTCACTTAATGTTATTATAATACTTTTTTAAATTTATTGTTGTGTTTTTGTCGGAAAAAATAGTAACTTCGTAAAGTCGCCAAAAATTCTTGGAATTAGTCATGGAAAGTCATGAATTTGAAAATCTGAAATGTAGCAGATACCCTGAAAAAAATGAACTAGAACAAAAAAAATTCTTGAAATATTTGATAGCTCGGTTAAAGCGGAAACTCAGGTTATTGAGACTCTACTGTATTTTTTTTTATTTTCTTTGTAAATTAACTTTTTTTTATGTTCCTTTGATATACATATTGGTGCTTACTCTTTTGTACTGATCTTTTTTTGAAATCTTAAGATTTATTAAATTTATTTTTGTCTATAAGGCCATTCAAATATTTTGTAAGCACTCAGTGGTTTGCTTATTTTTGCTGACAAGGGGAGAGGAAAATTATAAGCAATGCTGAAGTAAAACATTTAAATCTATCTTTTCCCAAATTTTCTTTAAATGTAAAATAAAAATTTTAACTAAATGTAACACATGGAAATTTCAAGCTCAGAAAGAAAAATAAGAAAGATTTCTGTATAATGTTCTACTCAAAATTTTATAAGAGGAATTGAAATGTAAATTTTGCTTTACGTAAAGTTGCATTGTTTATTTGAATTTTATCCTAAAATTAGGTTACCGTAATAAAAGTTTAAAACAAAGTAAAAACCATCGTTGCAACTTTTTACGTAAGCAGTTTGTTATATGCTTGTTTTTGCTGTTTCCAAAATTGCCTGATATATGTTTACATAATATTTGAAAAGCCTCTTAAGTATAGCTGTATGTGTAATTATGTGAATCTTAATGTAATTATTATTTTTTGTTTCAGTGAAAGAAAGTTTATTTGTTATCTAAACAAGATTGGAAAAAGGGACCTATTATGTTTTTATGTCTGTCATCTTATGTTTTTATGCATTTATAATCTGGAATTGTCACATTAAAATGTTATTTTTTAAAATTATGTCTCATTGTTGTATTTATTTTCTGTTTGTTGTGTCAAATTTTTATCATAAATGTCTTTCATACTTTTCACAGTTTTATTCCAAGAAATATTTTGAAGATTAGTAGTTTTAAAGATTGTTTACAATTATTGTATTCCTTTTATTCTTTAGCAAAAACTAGACCAATCAGTTTCTCTTTTGCACGCAAGGAGTGTATTTCATGTAATTTCCCAATATCATTAGGTATTAAAGAAGAGTTAGTCAGTGTGGAATTGTCTGTTGAAGTAGTTTCTAAGTGAAACTAGTAACCTTAGTGGTTAAGATTCTGAGTGAATATGTTTTTTGTTAGTTGAAGTTCTGTGTGAAACTGGAACCTGTGTGGTTCGATTTAAGAGTCTGTGTGACTCATATTATTATTAAAGAATAAGCATAATCATTAAATGTGTTGATTGACTTTATTAATGGTAACCAAGGAATTTACATATATATATATATAGCGAAATGAAAAAATACGAAGAAAATTAAAAAAACCAATAAGTTTCATTTATTGCGCATAAGCTACAAGTAAATATGTTCAAAATAAAGATAAAACAAAGGAAAATTACAGACATATGAAAAAAGGGGGAACAAGGAAAATAATAATAATAAAAATTAAAAAAAACTGAAAAAAAAAAGAAATTTTTTTTTTTTAAAAAAATTCCGGAAAATGAAAGATGTAATCTTTTCATCAGCCCACACGATTATATCCGCAAAAAAGAGTGCTTTCAAATATTGCATCAATATAGCCAAAGCAAAATATATCAATACAATAATGTGAGGAGCACTCAAAAAAGTTTTACAAAAATTACAACATATAAAATAGAACCCAATAAGTAAAAATAACATGTAAAAACAGAAAATAAAATATTAGAAAAAAAAAAAGAAAAAANAAAAAAAAAAAAAAAAACAGAATAAAACATAATCTATTAAGCGAGCAGCGAATTATAATGAACTTACATGAATGGGAAATTTTTCAAGAATGATTTAAAATATTTTCGTAACAAGATTGCCAGATTGCAAAATCTGAAAACTAAAGCTCAAATTGAGCGTAACTAGAGGAGTTTTGTTTTAAAGTGCGTTTGATTTGCTGGTTATCAAGAATAGACTCGAAAATGGATGTGCGCAAGGTAATATTATGCTGGATAATTTAAAGAAGTTGATTATAAATAAGTATTTATTTAAGAAAAAAAATATAAAATAGAAAAGAGAAGGAAACATGAATTGTCTGTTTTGCACATAATTTTAGCCACGGATTTGCCCGAAATGGATTTGCACATGGAAAAATTATATAAATTAACAAAGAAATCCGCAGAGGACTGATTGTTAAGATATGGTTCCCACCGAAGTCAAGCATCACTGGATGCGGTTAGTGTGCGGGTGGGTGACAGCTTGGATCAGTCTGCGTAGAGAACGAGGGTGTGCGGTATGAGTCCTCGTTAAACTGTTCTAACGTAAAGTGCTCGACTTCGCGTGCAGGTCGTCGGCCTACCGAAGCGAGGATACTATCTCCTCTGCAGAGGATCAAAACTGGGATGGCATATCTTTGGATCATTCTCAGGGATGTTTCCCAGACCGTCGCCAATAGCCCACTGTACAGCTCTAGTGCGACGTAAGGAAACTACAACAACTCAACATTCACCGGAAGTCAACAACCACCGATTTCTGTCATTCATAGTAACACACACATCCAACAGTTTGCAAGAAATCCTGAGTATTGAAATGTGTTATTTTCTTACGTTCTTATAACCTATAAAACCAATAGACTGAATTTTATTGAAAAATAATATTCTATTTCATTTGCTAGTTTTAAAACTTCTAATCCTGTCAGGGGTGNCAATCAGTTTCTCTTTTGCACGCAAGGAGTGCATTTCATGTAATTTCCCCATATCTTAGTCAGTGTGGAATTGTCTGTTGAAGTAGTTTCTAAGTGAAACTAGTAACCTTAGTGAAGATTAGATTCTGAGTGAATATGTTTTTTGTTAGTTGAAGTTCTGTGTGAAACTGGAACCTGTGTGGTTCGATTTAAGAGTGTGTGTGACTCATGTTATTATTAAAGAATAAGCATAATCATTAATTGTGTTGATTGACTTTATTAATGGTAACCAAGGCATTTACATATATATATATTGCGAAATAAATAAATACGAAGAAAATTTTAAAAAAACAAGTAATTTTCATTTATTGCGCATAAGCTACATGTAAATAGAACTTATGAAATATGTTCAAAATAAAGACGAAACAAAGGAAAATTTCAGACATATGAAAAAAGGGGGAACAAGGAAAATAATAATAATAAAAATAAAAAAAACTGGAAAAAAAAGAATTTTTTTTTTTTAAAATTCCGGAAAATAAAAGATGTAACCTTTTTATCAGCCCACACGATTATATCCGCAAAAAAGAGTGCTTTCAAATATTGCATCAATATAGCCAAAGCAAAATATATCAATACAATAATGTGAGGAGCACTCAAAAAAGTTTTACAAAAATTACAACAAATAAAATAGAACCCAATAAGTAAAAATAACATGTAAAAACAGAAAATAAAATATTAGAAAAAAAAACAGAATAAAGCATAATCTATAAAGCGAGCAGCGAATTATAATGAACTTACATGAATGGGAAATTTTTCAAGAATGATTTAAAATATTTTCGTAACAAGATTGCCAGATTGCAAAATCTGAAAACTAAAGCGCAAATTGAGCGTAACTAGAGGAGTTTTGTTTTAAAGTGCGTTTGATTTGCTGGTTATCAAGAATAGGCTCGAAAATGGATGTGCGCAAGGTAATATTATGCTGGATAATTTAAAGAAGTTGACTATAAATAAGTATTTATTTAAGAAAAAAAAATATAAAATAGAAAAGAGAAGGAAACATGAATTGTCTGTTTTACACATAATTTTAGCCACGGATTTGCCCGAAATGGATTTGCACATGAAAAAATTATATAAATTAACAAAGAAATCCGCAGAGGACTGATTGTTAAGATATGGTTCCCACCGAAGTCAAGCATCACTGGATGCGGTTAGTGTGCGGGTGGGTGACAGCTTGGATCAGTCTGCGTAGAGAACGAGGGTGTGCGGTATGAGTCCTCGTTAAACTGTTCTAACGTAAAGTGCTCGACTTCGCGTGCAGGTCGTCGGCCTACCGAAGCGAGGATACTATCTCCTCTGCAGAGGATCAAAACTGGGATGGCATATCTTTGGATCATTCTCAGGGATGTTTCCCAGACCGTCGCCAATAGCCCACTGTACAGCTCTAGTGCGACGTAAGGAAACTACAACAACTCAACATTCACCGGAAGTCAACAACCACCGATTTCTGTCATTCATAGTAACACACACATCCAACAGTTTGCAAGAAATCCTGAGTATTGAAATGTGTTATTTTCTTACGTTCTTATAATCTATAAAACCAATAGACTGAATTTTATTGAAAAATAATATTCTATTTCATTTGCTAGTTTTAAAACTTCTAATCCTTTCAGGGGTGCGAGAGTGCACCACTTGTGCACTCTTTTTTTTTTTTTTTTTTTTTTTTTTTTTTTTTTTTTTTTTTTGAGAATTAAAACTTCTGGTATATTGCGTTTCATAATATGTATTTATTGATGGGGTTAAAGAAATATTCAATGATTTTTTAAGATAAAATATTTAGTGCTTTAAAAGGCATATAAAACTGACTTGTAGTTGATCTACATATTTTCTCCATTATTAAATGTTTATTAACATTTTTAACTGATAATTGTGGTTGAAACATTTAATTAATATTTACATATTTGAATTTTTACAACAAAAATTGTATGCTAAATTTTAGTATTGTCTTTTTCTAGATTCTCCAAGAGCTTGTTCTTTTACGAGTACTGATTTACGATAAGCTATTTTCAGAATGAAATTTTGTTTTATTTAAAATAAATTTTTAATAGTGGTATCATTTACGCGTCAATTTTCTTTTTTAAAATATTGTTATTTGTATAATTTCTTATTCGTTTCAAATACTTGTATAATTTTTTTTTCATTTTATTTCCGTACTTAACTTTTGTATATTGTAGTTATTTAATTCATAAATTAAAATAATTAGATGACTTTGTTTGAAAAGTTGTTATAGAATGCTTTTAAATATAATCTTTTATAATATTCTTCAATATTAATTTTTTTTAATCAGATCATGATATCAAGCTTAATTTGAATTAAGACGTGAGCAACATACTTTCTTCATCTTGAATTTATTAGTAACCATCAATGCAATTTTTTTAATCTGCACCCTCAATGCATCAACGATGCAATCTTGGGATTCCTGTAAAATGTGTCAGCGAATTAATTCTTTGCTATATTATTTGGAAATAATTCAGAAAACCTTTATATGATCATTTTCTCTAGAGCTTAAAGTTATAGAAAATTTTCTCCTCCATGATAAAAATTCAAGCGGAGAGTTTTTACAAAACTTCCTTTAACAAATTTATAACTTAATAATATATAACCAGCAAATTTGCTTTTATGTATTTTTAATATAATGAAATATATAACTTTTTGTTTAAATTATTCTTTTGCAGTGGTGGTAAAAATCCATTTGTTTCTAAGTAAATAATACTTGAGATAAATTATTTTCTGAACTTAAGGCATAAGGTGATAAATTTTTTAATTTTAATAATTTTTTTCTTTTTTCTCATAGTTTGCTAGATTGCAAAGTCTTGATGGAACTGATTTTAAAGAGCACACAAGACAAGCACTTCGTCACATCGTGCCTGATGATGTTGCTGAACTCTATAGCTGGGTGGGCAATAATGAAAAAAAAAAGATTTTTGAATTACAGAGTGTCAGATGCAATTATTGGTAATATCTAATCTCTGTTTATATATATACATACATATATATATATATANTGTATTGCTAAGGTTGCCTTTCTAGAAAACAATCTTATTTTTAAAGTATTTATATTCATTAAAATGGTATTATTATTAAATTTAGTTTTCAAATAAACATCTATAACCAGCTTTTTTTTTAACTTCGTAATATACTATAATTTTAGTATTCCATGAATTTTTAATGAGTTTATAAATTTCTAACATTCTCTGTGTTAGGAATAATTTATAAGAGTGCAATTGTTTGCAATAATCTTTTTATTAGTATCGCCATCTTCGTTTCCAGTCACAGTAGAACGATAATCATACGATACTTCAGTTATCCAATGACTCGCATTTTAAAACATTCTGATCATTGTTACATGTACTAACAGCTTTATCATTATTACAGTTGATGTTGCCAGATTAATCTTGTGCCAATGAATCAAATCATTTTATTTTTTTGTGAACTGTTATGTATGATGGGCAATAAAAAAAGTCATTTTTTTATTTAGAGAAATAAAGAGTGATTTTAGTCCTAATTAAAAAAGGGTCACCCCATGATGTTTTCCCTGAGAGTAACAGAAATCTGGGCTTCTACTAATTTAGTTTTAGATACCCTTTAAATAGGTTCTGAAATAATTTTTATGTTTGTTCATAGAAATACCTACTGGTTTGTTTATATTTTCTTTTTGTTTTGTTTTAGAGGCTGTTTGCAGTGTTTTCACAAACACTAAAGTAAATGAAGTTGAAAGCATTATTAAAGGCTGGTTGTACCATGCTAAAGAAAGAAGAGTTTATTCTGAAAAAAAAAATAAAGATATAATTGTGAAAATAAAAGTTTTACTTATGTGACTCTAATATTGTTTATTTTCGATTCTCATCTTTATTTGCATTTGTTAAATTTATGCTGCAAAAAATAGATAAATCCTTAAAACAGGTTATTTTTAATATCTTCAAGATACTGATTTAATTATGCCTTCAGCTAACAATTCTTCAGCAAAACATGGCAACAGCTGTTTTAATTTGTATATAAAAACAGATAATTTTCGAGTTTTATTTGTTTTTTAAATTGCATCATTGACACTATATCAAAACAATAAAGTATGTGATCCATAAACATATATTTTGAGTTTTTGATAAAATAGTCGCAACTTCATTTAAACTATTTATAATATAAAATATATTTTAGTAAATTTTGCAGGAGAATGTAATGAGAAATATTTTGCCAATTAAATAGTTTCAATTGATAATACTAGAAATTTAAATATTAATGCGAAGTTTTCAGTATTAGAGCATCATTAAAAAGAAAATTATTCATTATTTTTTTATAAGATCTTTAATATATCTACTACATTAAACAATATGAGCAATAATGAAGCAGTCGTAAATTACAATGTGCATAAAAGATTCAGCAAGGCTCATAATTTAATTTAATTAGAAATATTCTTTGAAGAAAACTAACGCTAATTAGGAAACTTATAACCTTCCTTTGTGTTCAAAGGGTACATTCAAGTAGACTTTTTAATAATGGCCAAGTTTTTATTCCTTAACAATAGAAATGTGAAATCCAATTAACTTGCAAATTTTTGGATTAAAATGATACATTATTCTTTTCTTTAGATACGTTTGTTTTTTAACTGTTTTACTCCCTTTTGCTTTACTAATTTTCCCTAAAAAAAATAGTTGAGGAATAGCCATTTTTCTGGAAAATTAGTAATGCCAATCAAGATAAGTGATATACAATTTAAAAACTATCAGACTTTTTTTCATTTAGAAAACATTTTTCTGACCTCTAATTCAGTAAATTTAAAATAAAAACCTTATTTAAGTTGCCAATATTAATAAAAATTTCAGAGATGAAATATATTTCCAAAATAAGACACCCTCCTATAACTATCACACCATTTCCAACATGCATCCCACAATTTACCTAAATCCTTACTAAACAGGTCTTTTTTTGTCCTAATGCCATCCTAAAGCGTTCTAAAGGTATCCTGAAACTGTCCTAGTTATGACATCATTAAGATATCTGCAGGTGGGACATACTAACACGCAGATGACATCCGTAGGACATTTAGCGGAAAATATAGGACTTCCTCTGGAAGTCACAGAATCCTAAAGAAGAAAACTTTAGGATGTCATAACGAAGTCAATGTGCTGTATGGGATATATCCGTTAAGGTGTACCAACGGTCAGTGAAAAGGTTATAGCTTTCGAGGGCTTTTTTTAGCGGTTTTTCTTAACAGTTTATTTTTGTGAAGATTTTTAAACCTGTAATTGTATTTGGATTCCAACAGCAATCTGTTAATGTTTCGGTAAACCAACGCGAAATTATTGAAAGTAAAATACCACTATGAAAGAAATGGGATTTTTTTTTCAACAACTGAAATTGTATTGAATAAATTATTAAAATGGCATTACACATTAAACATTTAAAATAAAAATTACTATAGTATTTGCCATCAAACTTTTTTCACCTCAAGAACGTCTTGTACTCGGATGTGCTAGTTATAAAACATGGCCTGGTTGGCAGGGCGCTGGACTCACGTTCGTGAGAACGAAACTTCGAATCCAGCCGGTGGAAGACTCCCCTAGTTGTAAATGGTGACCGGTGCACCTTAAATCTGTCGGATCACAAAGTCGTCCGTGTTCCCAGAACAAATTATACCTCTGGGGGTACTGAATTAGAGATTGATCGTTCCCCAGTTCAGGTCAAAATTACTATCTGTGGATGAATGGGTCCATCCTAGAAATAGGTAAGAAGTATGGGTGTGGCAGAAGTTGAAATTTTGGCCATAGATGGTTCCGTTCGAAAACAAGAAAAATTGCTCCTTTTCTGCCTTCATGACCGCCACCACCAACAACAGTTATGAGACCAAATATATTTAATAAAAGGTGCCATCACAATCTTTTTTTCTCTACCATGGTCAATGAGATTTGATGCAAATATTTGTAATTTTTTCTTTATATTTAGGTACATTTTATATTTCTTACAAAAGTAGGAGTTCCTGCTAAGATATGTACATATACACCCATAATCACAATTCTTTATAATCTAACCAAACACAAATTTGTTTTCATTCAATAAAATAATAGAAATAACTAAAAATAAGTTTTATTTATACCGAAGACAAAATGCAAAAACTATTACAAATTTAGCTCTTTATTTGAAAAAAAAATATCTCAAACAATAGTTTACTTCAATAAAAACATTGAAAACATTTGCCACTAAATTTAATCAAAAACTAAAAATAATTTTACTTCCACTATTTTTACACAGCTGAAGATTTGTAAATGAGTCATCATATGTTTAAACAAACCTTAATGTTGATTCAACTTATCTAAAGTTAATGTAATGAAATTTTGAAAGATATCTAACACGTGATTGCAAATTTTGTTTTTAAATAATGCAACTTAATTTTTTTAAATGAAAGTTACTTTGCTATTTAAATTTTCATTCAACTAAATTAATTTTAGAGTTTAGCAAAAGTTAATTTTATTTTACAGTTATGTGGGGATTTTAGTAATAGACTATGTCAACCTTCATCTATCAAAATGTACCTCATGTTAGAATCAAGTTAACATGTCTTATACGAGGGTTACTCTGAAATTTTTGAGATACGCGCAGACGAGAATTTCCAAAATAAAAATAACTGTTTAATTTTAAAATACAAAGTATTTTAACACAGCAGACGATTTTTACTGACTTACTTCAACTTGTTTCGCGTAGAATAAATTTTGAACAGAAGAGAAAATGGAGTTGACGCGAGAACATTTTCACGCTTTGATTTTCTACGATTTTATAGCAGGATTAAATCAAGAAGAATGCGTTCAACTGTTGCAATTAGCATTTGGTGATGAATCTCCAGCTCGTGCTACTGTATTCAGATGGTTTAAAGAATTTAGCAGAGATGGTAATTTTCTTCAGGATGAAGAAAACACAGGAAGGCCGCCGTCGGCAGTGATCCCGGATAATGTGTCTGTAATACGAAAAATGTTAAAGGATGATAATCGCTGTACCTATCAAATTATACAGAAGGAACTTAACATTGGATCCGCAGCCATACACAAAATTATTCATAAGGAATTACGAATGAAAAAAGTAGTTTGCCATTGGGTTCCCCATAATCTAACTGAGCACCAAAAAGAGGAGCGTGTCAGAATCGGTAAAGAAACTCTTAAATTGCAAAATAATGGTGGCCACCGCATTATTTCTAAAATTGTAAAGGTTGATGAAACGAACATACCGTTTTTTGACGTTCCAACGCGTCAAAAAAGCAAAGTATGGGTCTTTGAAGATGATCTCATGCCAACAGTGGTGAAAAGACAACGCGCACTGAAAGAAGTGCCGCTTTCTTCAGAAGAATGGGATTGGTCAAAGCCATCAAATTGGAAGGACAGAAGACAATAACAGCAAACTGGCATACCACTAAATGTCTTCCAGAAATTCTACAAGAAGTAAATGCTAGGGGACTAGTGCTTCACCATGATAATGCATCTTCACAAACAGACGGATTAACAGTTGAGTTTCTTAAACAAAAACAAATTAAAGTGTCAGAACATCCGCCGTATTCACCTGATATAGCATTGTGTGACTTTTGGTTATTCTTTAATCTAAAAAAGAACTTACATGGACGTCGTTTTCATTCACAGGAAGAGATTGGTGCGGCTATAAATGCATTTTTTTCATCTATTCCAAGAAGTGAATGGCTTGAGGTATTTAATGTGCGGAAAATTCGACTACAAAAGTGCATTGATGCTGGAGGAGTCTACTTTGAACACACCTAAAATTTTGTAAGTGTAACTTTAAAAATTCTAGTTGTATCTCAACAATTTCAGAGGGATCCTCGTATACTAGTGAATTAGGATTCAATATTTATAGTGGTAGTTACGCCACAGTTAGAATATTTGAAATAACCTCATTTATATGAAAGTCAAATTCGATTCTAGGATCCCTCCCTCCAGCAACGAACTTGCTTCTCTGGTGGCCTACCTTCCAGTCCACGGTTATACGTGAAGCCTACCACAGTTTCGCTTCAAAAGCTCTCTCCTCTCATCTTCGCAATATACCCTTAGGGGCCCACTGTGACCCCCCTAAATGGCCTATAAAAAATCTCTTCGGAAGTCTTGTTTGGTCCATAGACCCCTTCTAAGGGTCCGAGTTTGAAAATTATACCTTGATATTAAAGGGAGCTAGGGGGTCTTGCAATTTAAACCTTTCCAGAGGCATTTTATTTTTTTATTCTTTCTTTTCATTATTCCATTACGCTTTCTTTGCTGGATTTCACAAACAGAAAACACCCCATGCATGCTAGAATATCCGAAATGTTACAAAAGAAGTCGAAAAAGAGCAAATAAACTGATTTTCCTGGATTTTTACAGATTTTCAAATTTTCCCAATAAAAAAAATATTATTTCCCACAGGCAGAACCCTCCAGAATATCGAAAAACACATAAAAAAATAATACAATTTTAAAGAAAAAAAAGAATAAAAATTTTTTTCCGCAACTGGGATTCGAACCCAGGACCCCTCCCTACAGCAGCGAACTTCCTTGTCTGCTGGCCTACCTTCCAGTCCACAGTGATACGTGAAGCCTACCACATTTTCACTTCAAAAGCTCTCTCCTCTCATCTTCGCAATATTCCTTATAGGGGCCCACTGTGATCCCTCTAAATGGCCTATAAAAATTCTCTTTAGCAGCCGTGTTTAAACCATAGACACCCTACTTAGGGTCAGAGTTTGAAAATTATACCTTGATATTAAAGGGATCTAGGGGTTTTGAAATTTGAACCTTTCTCGAGCCATTTTATTTTTTTAATCCTCTTTTTTTATTATTCCATTACGCTTTCTTTGCTGGATTTCACACACAGAAAACACCCCATGCATGCTAGAATATCCCAAATGTTACAATAGAAGTCGCAAAAGAGCAAATAAACGATTTTCTTGGATTTTTCCAGTTTTTTCCCATTTTCCCAATAAAATTTTTTTTCCTACATGCAGGAAACTCCAGAATATCGAAAAACACATACAAAAATAATATAATTTAAAATAAAAAAATAAAAAAATTTTTTTTTTGAAAATTTGATCGTCCCTGGGATTCGAATCCAGGACACCTCCCTCCTGCAGCGAACTTGCATGTCTGGTGGCCTACCTTCCAGTCCACGGTGATACGTGAAGCCTACCACAGTTTGGCTTCAAAAGCTCTCTCCTCTCAACTTCACAATATACGTTTAGGGGCCCACTGTGACCCCCCTACTTGGCCTATAAATATTTTCTTCAGCAGCCTTGTTTGGACGATAGACCCCTACCTAGGGTCCGAGTTTGAA
>NC_092213.1:84969845-84978389 GCF_043381705.1 Parasteatoda tepidariorum | reverse complement strand
GATTAATCCATTTTACTCAAGTAACGTTCGACAATTTCTAAACAATTAAGTTTTCCTTGCAGAAGTATGTTATAATGAATATATATTTTAGGAAAATCTGCTTTATCTCTAAATTATTATGTCTTTTTACAACAGAGTCCACACATAATCAGTTTGTAGCAAAATATATGTTATTAATTTTCAGACTTAATCTGGAGCAGAAGCTTCTAAATTATGTTGACAGGCTATAACTACTTAAGAGGTAGAATTGGTTTTCTTTTATTTCTACATTTGTTCTTAAATTTTTTGTTTGAATGAGTTTNCGTCTCTTAATTTATGTATTTCTAAAGAAGTAATGAGTTTCAGAAATTCTAAATTATGTTGACAGGCTAAAACTACTTATGAGGTAGCATTAGTTTTCATTTATTTCTACATTTATTCTTAAATTTTTTCTCATAATGTTTCGTCTCTTAATTTATGTATTTCTAAAGAAGTAATGAGTTTCAGAAATTCTAAATTATGTTGACAGGCTAAAACTACTTATGAGGTAGCATTAGTTTTCATTTATTTCTACATTTGTTCTTAAATTTTTTTCTCATAATGATTTGTCTCTTAATTTATGTATTTCTAAAGAAGTAATGAGTTTCATAAATTTTAAAGTGTCATTTAATGTTTGATTAAAATAAAATTTTATTGTTTTCATTTAGCATTTTTTCTCTCTTTCTCTTAGTAGTTTAAAGGCAATTAAACACATGTTTACACTACTCAACAAATTATTTCTGCTTTTTTATACTAATATTTATACTGATATATGTTATCATGTCTAGAGCCTAATGTAAGAATAATCATAACAATATTTTAAAATAAAATAAACTAAGGATTTAAAATTCTTGAAAAAATCTTTTAATTAACACTACAAAATTGAATGATATAACTTTTCTAGTCTGGACTTTTAAATTTGAATTGCTTGATTGTTCTTATCTATAAAATTTAGCCTTTTTCTACTGAAAGACATTACATTTTGTCAAAATTTAATATTGATAAATAGTTTTGGGTGTAATTGTTAATACAGTGTTATTGTTAGTTATACGACTGCTATGAAAATAGCGTAAGAAGTAATTAAAAAGAATTTGTACTCTTCACTTGCCAATCCCTTGTAGGATTTAGCTATATTTACATGTATATTTATTCCTTATGTATATTTATTCCTTTCGAGAATAGAAGGAATCAAGTTAATTTTTTTTTATTTACTGCAAAAATGTAAATGACTAAAAATGCTTGACCAAATTTTGCATTAAATATTCCTCTATTATCTTTTGTTTTACTGGTCGCTTTTATTTTGAGCCTCTAAGCATCATTATTCCAATCAAAGCCATACATATTTTTTCCTGCCTTACTTTGATAAATAATGTACAAACAATTCATTTCTTGAGAGAATCTAGGCAACTTAAAGTTTAAGAAAAAGGGAAATTAGTTCTCTGAAATAAAATAAAGCTCAAGTACGGATCACCAAAACTACTCACCTTGAATAAATCTTATGATACAAAGATGCCATCATATTATGTCATAGAGAAGTGTTTAATATTAGTTTGTAACCTTTCGGTGCTTGATATTGTAATTTAATATATTTTCAGCACATAAAGTGTGCCCCTCAAGATAGCCACAGTGACTCAGGGGATAGAGAGCTCACCTCCCAATGAGGAGAACCGGGATTGAATCCCAGTAATGGCTGGTCAATGCAAATTCTGCACCCGGCTCTCACCGACCACAATGCTGATGCAAAATATCCTCAGTGATAGAAGGATCATGGGTTATAGTACCTTTGCTGTCAGGCTAACCGTGGGAGATTTTGTGGTTTTTCTCCTCATGTAATGCAAATTCAGATTATTCCATCAAAAAAAGTTCTCCAGGCAAATTTCTCCCAATATTTGATCCAGGAGTTCCCTTGTCTTCTGGATTGGGATCAAAATTTCAGGGCTATGGAGTTGAACATTGGTAATTGTAAACCCAAAATCGGGTCCGCTGTTCAACGCGGTTATAATGCAAGATAAAATATTCACTATGTTCTCAATCGATGTCATCTCTGATTCAAATTTTTTCATTGATCAAAATTTAACAACTATTAAGTCAATAATATTTTATCTTTGATTATGAGTTAGGGCTTATGTCAAAATTAACGATTGCCACAGGGTGACTAACTATTGCAAATAGTGATTAAAAACTTGTTTGCCAGTCGCCACCTTTTATTACAAATGTGAAACATGTGCACTTTATTATTGGTTTTTTTTGTTAAATAAATATGGAACTAATGTGAATATTTCATAACGCTTAGGAAATTATTTTATTTCACTCTTGTTTTTTAAAATTTCTCTTCATTTTACAATTGTAATATTTACCATATTTTGAGAGATGCTTTAAAAGAAATGCCTGACATTATTATTTATTGACAATTTTTAACCATTTAAAATTTTCTAATTTTGAAAAAGTTTCTGCTGTTAAAAATGCTACAACTGGCTATTGCCAAAGCTTCCTAATTTTGCTCTTTACCATCTAACAACTCCTGAGTATTTTATGCGCATGGGACTCAAGAACTAAAAATTATATTGATCTGCATATCCTAAGTTTGAAAAGAAATTTAATTTTTTAATAAAATTTTAATTTTTAAATTTTATTTCATTTGGGTAGAAAATACATGTCTAGGTATGTAAATATATTAGACTAGATAGTTCAATAGGAATACCATAAACCTAGGATTTACCTGACCTAGGAATACCACCTAGGATTCAATCCGAATACAATAAAATATCAATTAAGTATGTTTCAAATTTTTAGCTAAAATTTGCAAGATGTTGCTGTGGGGAAGTTCAGTATTTTAATTAATGAGTGTGAACATCGCCAAGCTTTTAACTTTTTTTAAGTTTCTCTAGATAATTCTATGTGGTGCTGTTGCAGCACAACAGCATTTTGATCCCAATTTTTTTCAAACAATTCCGATCCCAATGTGGCCTTGAAGTGACCATTCAGTTTGCTTTTCACTCTAATTGGGAAGCTGTAGCAGCGCTTTTCACTTATATGGGAGCAGAAACATTGCCCCACCGCCTCGTAATACTCAGTTATTTTCCTGAGACCACTTCACCATCCGATTACCAGTCTCTGTAAGTGAGATCATTATATTAGTATATTATAATAATTAGATCAAATTATTAAATGCACTGTAATGTTTTCATAATTGCATGCTTTGCACGAGGTTGTATGCAATACTTTTATATTGAAAGATACATGTAATGGGTTTTATATGGGAGATTTTTTATATACTTCCTATTTGTATTTATTTTTAACGTATTGCATTACAATGTTAACCCAGTGATACATGAACATAAACAAGTGCAAACAGGTTACAGTCGCGTAAAAAAAATACAGCTGTATAGAGTATCATCTGATAATTATAATTTTACATAGAATCTTATAGTCCGTCTAATAATATGGCCGGTGACTGTAATTTGCAGCGAACACGTTATGGTCAACACACCTCAACCAAATGATTGTCGAAACGGCTCTAAGGCTACATTATTTATTTGTTTTTGTACACAAAAATGTTTGTATTGTTTTGTTCGCCAATAATAATGCGCTGACATTTCTTTAAAATGTTGTTTTTCTTAACATATAATGGATTTATTTATTCCTTCATCTTCTCCTCCATTTTCTGCCTCATAGCTTCGAACATCTTTCCGCATTTCTCGCTGAGTGGACTTATTTCCATGACTTTTTTGTTGTGTTCCGCCATGCAGTCCTGAAAACAAACAGTACATCTTAGTTCATGTTTTTTTTTCTTCAATACACAACCCAGATAGCAAAATAACCCTGAAAGCATGTAACCTTACGCCAAGCTTTTGTCGTAATTTTTTTTTATGGTCACGAAAATGTTTGCACTAAAAACCTTTTTTCAGATAAAGCAAAAATATTGCAGCTTCAAATCTTTCATCCTAAAAGGATTAAAAATTATTTTTTAAATTTTTTTTAAAAAGTTTTTTTAAAAGCTTAAAGCTTGTCACTTACACCCTTGTGCAAATTTATTGAAATAAACTTTTTTTTTTCGTGTTTTTTAAAGAAGATGTTTTGGGGTTGTTTCGGTTACAATGGGGNGGATTTCAGCTGAGCATAAAAGACTTTGAGAAAAGAAATCTTATAATGACCTAGATTTAAGATAGTTTTCACCTTGAAGTCTAGCTTTATTAAAGTGTTTTTTTTTCACGCATGAAAACCCTAAGTTAACCTCGATTTAAGGTTTTTATATAGAAGATTGTTTTCCAAGGTTTTGGTTGTTGTTGTAGTTGTACTTCATTTACGTCGCACTAGAGATACACAATGGGCAATTGGCGACGATCTGGGAAGCATCCCTGAAGATGATCCAAAGACATGCCGTCACAATTTTGGTCCTCTGCAGAGGAGATGGCAACCCCGCTTCGGTAGCCCAACGATCTGCACGCGAAGTCGAGCACTCTACGGTAGAACACCAGTTTAAAGAGGACCCATACCGCACACCCTTGGTCCCTACGGAGGCTGATCCAAGTGGTCACCCACCCGCACACTGACCATAGTCAGTGATGCTTGACTTCGGTTATCTGCTGGGATCAGTCCACTGCGGGACCCAAGGTTTTGGATGAGGGTAATGTGCGTATAATACAGCAGATTGTGACAGATCTCGTTTTAAGGTTAGAAGGTTTACACGTAAAACGCATTACAAACCTTTTCAGGTTTACACTAAAAGGTTTTCACCGAGTGGAAATAAACCTTATTTTGCTCTCTGGGATGTAAACCTAAAAAGGATTGCTATGAGATTTACATGTAAACCATGTAACCTTAAAACGAGATCTGTGACAATTTGCTGTATTCTACGCACATTACCCTCATCCAAAACCTTGGAAAATAACCTTCTCTATAAGAACCTTAATTCGAGGTTGACTTAGTGTTTAGAAGCGTGAAGAAATTCTTTAAAAAATAATTTTTAATCCTTTTAGGATGAAAGGTTTGAAACTGCAATATTTTTGCTTTATTTGAAAAAAAGGTTTTTAGTGCAAACATTTTCGTGACCATAAAAAAAAATTCCGACAAAAGCTTGGCGTAAGGTTACATGCTTTCTGGCAGAGTGTTCCGTAATCACCCTTAATGTATATTTTTTAGAATAATTGACAACAACAAAAAATATGGCATTAGAGGTCGCTAGTTGAAACTCAAAGTCATGGGATTGTCAGAAAGTGATACGACAGACGATAATTTTTATTTGAAAAAAAAAATCTCCTTAAATTTAGCAGTGGACTGGAAACGATGGATTGTTTTCCAGTTAAAATTAAAATATTCCGAAACTATTTCGAAAGTTGTACAAATTTTGATTTGCGATGTATCGTTATCGGTAATAAATTCTGGTTTGTAGCGATCAGGAAATAAATTAAAATTATGCTGTTTTTCTGGCATTGAGCATTAAGGGAGATTTAAACGAAGTCGAAAGTTCCATCACTCTAATAAAATGACTACCCGTCTGCTGGAGTGATCAGAGAACGATGGAAAATTGCATTGTGATCAGGTGTAGGGTGCCTGTAGAGGTTTGAGTGCTCTAGCTAAGAGGGAAATTGTCAAAAATTCGAGTGAAATAATTTTCTATTGAATACACTGAAGCCATATTTTGAAAGTGTAGTAAAAAGTTGAATTTTCAAATTGGTACAAATACATTTTTGAAAAAAAAAATTGTGGCTTCTGAGTTAATGAGTTAAGCATTTAATACTGTAGAGAGAAAACTATTTTGTTCGAAAACATTTTTACTGCGTTTTCTTACCTTAACTTCTTGTCTGCCAGCCTCATCTTTTTCTTTCATCATTTCTACGAACTTTCCCTAAAAACAACAGACAAACATGTGTTAGCAAAATTAATATTATCCTAAGAGATTATTCAGTCCCCAGACAAATTATTAAACGCACTATAAGATTCTATGTAAAATCTTAATTATCAGGTAATACTATACAGCTTAATTGATTTAACGCCGTTTGCATTTCTTTACGTTAGTGTATCCATTGGTAAAATTAGACGATATGTAATATAAATTCGAAGATTGGATAAATTAGATGATATATTATATAAATATAGAATAATTATTATATCAGGTAAAGTATAAGTATATTATAATAATTAGACCAAGTTATTAGAAGCATTGTAGTGTTTTAATAATGACATGCTTTGCACGAGTTTATAGGCAATACTTAGGGTTTTTCCTCGGGATATTTTTTTATATACGTACTTCCTATTTGTATTTATTTTTTAACGTATGGCATTACAATGTTAACCAATCGATACACGAACATAAACAAGTGCAAACCGGTTTCAGCCTCATAAAAACAATAATGCTGTACAGTATCACGTGATAATTAAGACTTTACATAGAATCTTACAGTGCGTCTAATAATTTGGCCAGGGACTGTATTTTTCACTGAATGTAGTTTCAACAGGACTGGAGGCCATCTCAGAACAGAAGGTGTGTACGAAATCATTTGGACTGAGCATTTGGAAGCAATGAGAGTAGGCGTGGTGGTCCTTTTACTCCCCTGATTTATCTTCTCTTGATTTTTTTTCTCTGGGGTGCCGTAAAGAGAATTGTGTAGGATACTCCCGTAAATTCTAAAATGAACCTGGTGGGGTGGCACAAACCTTCATGATCTTCAATGAACAGTGAAGAGCCAGTTATCTTCGAAAATATTCTCCAATTCATGCTGCTTAGGTGTCGTGCGTGCATCTAAGCCAAGGGGCACAGTTTTGAACACCTACCGTGATGTTTGCAAGTATATTACACAATATTGCACTCTTTTGTTGTGTAATAAAGCGCTTTACACTAAATTCTGTGTTCTAGTCTTCGTGTCCTTTTATACTATGTGATGGTGACATTTCCGCGATCGTTTCCTACGTAACTATGGCTCCTAACAACGTTTTCTACCTTCCCTCTAACTGGTTTCTTAAGACAAGCGTCTTCTCTGGGCGTCAGCGGGAAGTTGACGTACCGCTGACGCCAACAAAATAATGCATTGTATCTACCACTACAAAAAAATAATTCCAATTCACTAGTATATGACATGTTAACTCGATTCTATGGTGGAGTACCTTTTCATAGATGAATGTTGACATTGTCGATAACAACTCCTATCCCCACGATGATGTGGTGATAAATCATCAATTAATGTTTTATTTTAAATGGACCAACATAAGCCATCAGATTTTGATAGCAGATGTTGTTTTACCATTTTGATGTACTACCAACAAGTTGTGTTTATTAATGTTGAACCTACAACAACTACTAAAACATGATGGAAGATATTGTTTTTTTCTAACTATGTTCGATCATCATGTTTTGTTTAGTATTGTTCAACGCGCAAAATGAAAGAGAGAACACTCTGAGTAACTTTTAATCTAATGATCGTATTTCCACGAACTAGAACTCAGTGGTTCGTGAGTATTAGCTTTTACAGCTATTGTATTCTTTTATTTCCACTGACATACACAGACGATAAACAAAAAAAAACATTAATAACAAGAAAAAGTCGTTTGGTTGCCTAGCAACCAACCAGAGTCACCGTTATTATATTTACAAGTGTTTGCAGACGATTTAAAACAATTATTTAAACTAATTCTCCATTGATGTCGGAACAGTGAGAACCTATGTTTAAATCGTTAAATATGCTAACTAATTATGCAGGCGGAACTATAAGTCACGAAATCAGACACCTTCTCTAAATAAACATAAATTTTTTTAAAAAAGGGCTTCAGATTCTGGACATGTTGAATTGACTATTTCGGGACATCTTAAATTGGTATGTAACTACATAATATTTTCTGTAAATGAAAGAAACATACTTTACACGTACCAATGAGGAGAGTGGCAGTGGCTCAGAGAATGGAGCTTCCCAATTAGTTTTTCAAGGTTCGAATCCCAACGATGGCTGGGAGATGCTAATTCTGTTCCCGACAAGCCAACCAAAGGGCTGATGTGAAAGTTTTCTCAGTGGCAAACGTTGAGCATTAGGTAGAATCTCCTTGCCGTCGCAAATGTGGATTAGTAATATTAAAAAAGCCTCCTTAAAGTCTACCAACGTTGGATCCAGAACTACTCTTGTCTTCTGAGTAGGTATCAAAATGACAAGGAATGAAGAAATGAACTTTGATAGTCGTAAACTCAAAAAAACAGGTGGGCTGTTCAACCAACACCTCCTAGAAGAAGGAAGGCCTCAGCACGGATCAATTTAGTAGTCCGATGGGACGAAGTTAACTGCGCAGTTGAAGAAAAATAAGAATGATGTCATTACGCTCGGGGTACTAAGCTGCGCAGTGGTTGAAAATACGAAATATGTCATTACATTTGGACAACTAAAGGATATTTATGGTAACCTGTGATGAGGTCTACTCTTTTCTTGGAGGTGTTTGTTCAACTCCGAAAAAAAGCTACATACGAGGGTTGCTATTTATATTTCTGGCCTAATAATGAAAAAACAAATATGTAGGATCCGAATATTTTTTATCGATCTATCG
>NC_092213.1:84961217-84968950 GCF_043381705.1 Parasteatoda tepidariorum | reverse complement strand
GAATTAAGTTCATCGAAGCACTCTTGTCTTGACAATCCACGTCGAAAGTTATGAAAAATAATGGCACGAAAATGTTCACGATTCAATTCCATTTTTTGAAAGAGAAGAACTTTTCAATTTACTGTCAACAACACAAATGAAGCTATAATGGTAAATCGTCTGCTGAATTTATGTTTAAAAATATCAAACTTTCGATTAAAATCGTCTGCGGTCGCATAGCAACACTTACTGTTGCCAAGGCCAGAAATATAAATAGCAACCCTCGTATCATAAATAAGAATGAGAATTTTTCGTCTTGAAATTGGGACTGTTGATTACAATTTTTATACGATCCCTTTGAAGGCTCTTTTAGATATTGCGATAGATTTGCAACTGTGTTTTTAATCTAAAGCAAAGATGATAGTTATTTATCATGCCTTCTCCCTTTTCCCCCTATCATGCCTTCCCCCTCACGGTATTTTAATTCAACTTTATTCGTTGGTTCAACCACTCTATTTCAAAAAAATAAATGTAATATCTTACCATAAGTTCTTTTCCCTTTTCTTTGTCTCCACCACAGTTATACTGGGTTAGCTATAAAAAGAAGAAAAAACAAGTTTATTGTAAAACAAAAGTTAAAATCACTCTATGATAAAAGCTCCGTCGCTGTTTTGAGTTTTCAACTTAATGTTATATTTTGTTTTGTTTCGACAATGTTATAAAACTTGGAAAATTTAAATTGCGAAGGTACATTTCCTGTCCAAATTATTAAACGCACTGTAAGATTCTATGTAAAATCTTAATTATCAGTTGATACTCTATACAGCTTTATTGTTTTAATGTGACTGTTAGCACTTGTTTACGTTCGTGTATCGACTGATTAAATTAGACGATATATTATATAAATATAGAATATTTATTATATGATGTATTATAATAGTATATATATAATAATAATTAGACCAAATTATTCGACGCATTCTAGTGTTTTAATAATTACATGCTTTGCACGAGGTTGTATGCAATACTTTTATATTTAAACATACATGTAATGGGTTTTTTATTCGGGAGATTTTTTTATATACTTCCTATTTGTATTTATGTTTAACCTTGCATTACAATGTTAAACCAATTAATACATAGACGTAAATAAATGCAAATCGGTGTTCGTCGCGTAAAAACAATAAAGCTGTATAGAGTATCACCTGAAAATTAAGATTTTACATGGAATCTTATAGTGTGTCTAATAATTTGACCTGGCACTGTATAGTGAAAAATGTACATATACTACGATGGACTATAAAAATTTAATATTCGACAAATTAGTTAAAGAGTTATTAAGTATTGAACTTGTAACAAAAAAAAACATACAGGCTGCTTTACAGGGAGCAGGAATGCAACTACAGCATTTTTTTTTTTTTTTTCTTTTTTAAATTTTAGTTTGCTCGAAACAATTGCAGTTTGAAGAGTTTTTTACGGTTTTTTTCTCTACGTTGCATTTTGTTGCTGCTCAAAACCTATAAGACCTAGAAATTTGTCAAATTTATAAACTTACAAAAATTACATGAGGGCTAAACTCTACTGCTTGTTGTTGAAATGTAACAACAGAGATGAAATTTGACGCACTGTAAGAGCCTTTATCATTTTTATGAACTTAACATCAGATTTTCCTTTTTCGAAATTCTAGCTTGTTTGAAAGTTATTGCAATATTAAATGAGTTTTTTTTTCGCGAGTATTTCTCTCTCTCTCTCTCCCTTTTTTTTTTAAAAAAAATAATGACGCAGTCAAACCCCGCTATAATGAACATGATTTATAGTGAACTCCCGGATATAGTGAACGAAATGTTCACTCCCGTGCCTTGCTACACACGCATAATGTTATTTTTTGTGGACATAGCGAATCAAAACAAGTGAGGAAGTTGGATATTATGAACTTTTTTCTGTCCTCGACTAATTTATTTTCTTCATTTTTTTTCAATAATTTTGAAATTTCTACGTAAAAATAAATACATATACCGATTTTTAAAACCATCCTTAGCATGGAATGTAGCAATAAACATTTTTCTTGTTTGCTTCTTTATTGAATAGCATTATTGAATTGGTTCAACATTCATAAAAGCCGCAATCTTCCAGTATCTGCACAAATGCTTGAAGTCAAAGACCGATGAATTTGCTAAGCGATTGGAAGAGATTACTCTTATGTGTTCGAACGGCTGGTTAAACAGGTTTAAAAACCGGAATAACATAAATTCAGGAAAAATTATCTGAGAGTCGGGAAGTGTTTCCATATCTGATGTTGAGGATTGCGCATCAGCTAAAGATTTCTAATTTTTTTTTGTACGCAAGGCGAAGAGTAATTAAAAATAAAAGTTAACACATTTTTGCTACTACGTATTATTTTTCACTCATTTTTGTATTTCATTTTATGGGTCATTTATTTAAATAATGTGTAAAAAAAGGGGGGAGGAATTTTTAAAGATTAATTAAAATTGTTTGCGAAACGGATATAGTGAAGTCTCGGCTATAGAAAACCGAAATTTCGGTCCCTTGAAACTTCAATAATGATTTATTGTCCATTATTGTAGAAAAATAAATAACTATAATCTTTCAGAAGATTATTTTCTAAGCTCGAGCTTGAAGTAACAGAAGAAAAAATGAATAGATCAAATTAAACAAAAATAAAATAAAAAGAAAGTTTAAATGTTGCCAACATTTANAAACAGGTTTAAAAACCGGAATAACATAAATTCAGAAAAAAATTATCTGAGAGTCGGGAAGTGTTTCCATATCTGATATTGAGGATTGCGCATCAGCTAAAGATTTCTAATTTTTTTTTGTACGCAAGGCGAAGAGTAATTAAAAATAAAAGTTAACACATTTTTGCGACTACGTATTATTTTTCACTCATTTTTGTATTTCATTTTATGGGTCATTTATTTAAATAATGTGTAAAAAAAGGGGGGAGGAATTTTTAAAGATTAATTAAAATTGTTTGCGAAACGGATATAGTGAAGTCTCGGCTATAGAAAACCGAAATTTCGGTCCCTTGAAACTTCAATAATGATTTATTGTCCATTATTGTAGAAAAATAAATAACTATAATCTTTCAGAAGATTATTTTCTAAGCTCGAGCTTGAAGTAACAGAAGAAAAAATGAATAGATCAAATTAAACAAAAATAAAATAAAAAGAAAGTTTAAATGTTGCCAACATTTACATCGAAATTTTCAAAAATATAAAAGATTCAAAAAAGACAAAACCTTTTTCCAATTTGAACTGCTATAAGGAATAAGGTTATGTTAGATTATGTAAGCAAGTAAAACTACTTCTGCAGAGGATCAAAATTGCGATGGCATGTCTTCGGATCATCCTCAGGGATGTTTTCCCAAAGATGTTCCCAAGGATCCCAGGGATGTTTTATAATAGAACAATTAAAAAATGTGGCTCGTCCTTATATTACTACTAACCCTTTAATTAATATCTAAAACCAAACTTACTTCCAAATCCTCCATACACTTCGGTGCTTCCTTATTGTCAACTATTGCTAAAGTAAAAATCATGAAGTTATTTATAATAATTAAAATCTATAGTTATTACAGTTACATGAAAATTCTTTTTTAAAATTATACATTAGCCTATTTATTAAAACTATTCCAGGGTGCGTAGCCAAATCTTTCAGCAAAAAATAAGCACCTTTTAAGTACTTTTTAAGCACTCAAAAGATACTTTTAAGCACTATATATATTAACAAAATGCAAAATAATTTACAAAGACTTTACATGATCATGATAAAATAACCTGTTTCTGACAAAGAACTCTTTTTCTTGATTATATTAGCCATTATAAAAATATCGAGAGATTCTTCAGTTCGATTTCAGAGGGTGGAAAATCTTCAAAAATGCAGCAGAGTTGCACATGAGAATGCAAGCATCTCACCGAACCCAGCTCAGTAGGCGAACTAGCTCATGTGGACTCACAAGTATTTCATCAAACATGTAAAATGGTTGGCGCTTCTAAACGCTACGGACCGAATGTAAGCCGAAATGGATTGTGGTCGAATGAATTGTGAAAACATTGAATAGAACAATGTGAGAAGTCCGCTTGCACCACATGGTTGCTGCAAGTGGCTGAATTTCTCAGTCAGTAGAAACATTTGTTGATGAACTTTCAAACTAATTTATAAACAAAATGAACACATCTGTCCCGAAGTGGACAGAGAACACCGAGGACATTCATCACTGGTTGTGGTCAGTAAGCGGGTGGGGGACCACTTTGATCACCCTGCGTAGAGACAAAGGGTCCTCGTTAAACTGTTCTACCGTAAAACGTTCGACTTTGCGCGCGGGTCATCAAACTACCAAAGCATATGAGCCATGACCTTCGCAGAGGATAAGAATTGTGATGGCAAATCTTCGGATCATCTTCAGGGATGTTTCCTAGACCGTCGCCTATAGCCAATTGTGCAGCTCTAGTGCGACGTAAATAAAGTACCTACCTTCCGTTTTTCCCTTTGATTTTTCAAATTAATTTTAGGACATTTGGTGCAAGAGCCCGCTTTTTTTCCTTCTTCAAATCCACTTCTAACATACCGTCTCTTACTCCAACAAACCTGATTAGACGTCGAATTTTAATGTTAACACACCATCTCAACCAACTTAGCTAATTTAACACTGAAGTTTCACTTTTCTTTCATCACTCATTTGAAGAAGAATAAAAAAACAGGTCATAGATCGGGTATTTTTGAAAACCATACTTCATTGGTCTCAACTTTCTAACTATAACCTTGTTTGCGAACATTAGCTGTTTATGGGGGAGCTACTGTTTCACTTTTTTCCCACTATTTGAAGAAGAAAAGAAACTTACGTGGCTAGTACCTTAACATTTACATTCTTAAACATTTACAGATTCCAGACATGTACTTTTACTTTATTGTTGTCGAACTGACTCCGTAAGCACTTAGCAATCTCATTACGAGGCAGAGTCCCGGACTTCGAGGTGCCTGGATAAGCAGATGATATATATAGCGCAATAAATAATTACAAAAAGGGCAAAAAGAAAAACAAAGAAAATTAAGAAAAACAATAAGTTTTATAACTAACAAATCAAACGCACTTCAATACTGCAGTAAGAACGCACTGTAAAACAAAATCCCTCTATTTACGTTTTTACCTCAATTTGCGCTTTTGTTCTCATATTTCGTAATCTGGCAATCTTGTTACGAAAATATTTTAAATTAAACCCGTTCATGTAAGTTCATTTGAATTCGCTACTCGCTTTACAGTTTTCGTTTTATGTTTTATTCTGTTTTTTCTTTACATTTTATTTTCTGTTTTTACGTGTTATTTTTACTTAATGTGTTCCATTTTTATTTGTTGTAAAGTTTTTGTAAAAAATTTTTGAGTGCTCCTCACACTATTGTGTTAATATATTTTGCTTTGGTTATATTGATACAATATTAGAAAGCACTCCTTTTTGCGGTTATAATCGTGTGAGATGATGAAAAAATNGGCAGAGTCCCGGACTTCGAGGTGCCTGGATAAGCAGATGATATATATAGCGCAATAAATAATTACAAAAAGGGCAAAAAGAAAAACGAAGAAAATTAAGAAAAACAATAAGTTTTACAGTTATTTTCGGGTCCATCCTTGGTAACTAACAAATCAAACGCACTTCAATACTGTAGTAAGAACGCACTATAAAACAAAATCCTTCTACGTATTTACGTTTTTACCTCAATTTGCGCTTCTGTTCTCATATTTTGTAATCCGGCAATCTTGTTACGAAAATATTTTAAATCAGTCTTGAAAAATTTCCCGTTCATGTAAGTTCATTTGAATTCGCCACTCGCTTTATAAATTTCGTTTTATGTTTTATTCTGCTTTTTATTTACACTTTATTTTCTGTTTTTACATGTTATTTTTACTTAATATGTTCTATTTTTATTTCTTGTAAAGTTTTTGTAAAAAATTTTTGAGTGCTCCTCACACTATTGTGTTAATATATTTTGCTTTGGTTACATTGATACAATATTAGAAAGCACTCCTTTTTGCGGTCATAATCGTGTGAGATGATGAAAAGATTATATCTTTCCTTTTTCCGGATTTTTGTTATTTTTCCTATTATTTTTATTTTTACCTTTTTTCATTGTTCTGTTTTGTTTCTCCATGTTTTCTCTACATTTTGAACTTAAGAACTTTAAATACAATAAATCTTTTGGTAGAACTATTTTTAATTCAAATGGTAGTAGCAAAAAATTAGGGAAAATTAATATATTCGATTATGTATGTCACTGTGCCGATGTGCATGTCACTGTCATTTTGAATTTGTTGATAAACATATTACTGGTAATTTGAATATTATAGAAAGCTTAGAACTGAGAAATTTAATTATAAATGGGACCCATTTACCATGCATTAATAAATAAAAGTCTAAAATACTTTCTTAATGATCTCAATAATTTTTGACGAAAGATATCAAATAGATTCTCTTTACCTTTGGGTATGTTAACAGAATGAAAATGGACTGTTTATTACTTTAAAAACTTTATTTTAAATCATAAGAAAAATTCAAATATGGATAACAATTCAACAAATTTTTCTAAAATTGATTGATCCATTGAGCAACTATAAAAACTTTTTATAATTACCCCCATAGACAAAGCTAACAATAATTACGCAAATTTTCTGTAAAAAACTCTATTTCGAATTTTTAAATAAAGAGTTAAGAAATAGTAAAAATTTTAACCTTAGTAATTTAAATAACAATATTATCATTAAGAATATTTTAGCTTTATATAAGAGTTTAAAAATTAAAATTAGCATTATACAATTTCCTTACTCAATTATCAGTCCCAAATGTCATAAAATTACTATAAAATGTCATAAAATTACTATAAAATGTCATAAAATTACTATAAAATGTCATAAAATTACTATAATATAACTATAAAATTACTAAAAAAACAATCACATGTGAGTCTAATACTTACCTAACTAAAACTCGCACCATTTACTCTAACTACTTTAAAAAAAAATTATTAACCCTATTATTAAAGAAAGTTTTTCTAGGATTATCACTAATAATTAATCGATTTTAGAATTTTTTAAACAAAACAAAATTAATTCTATTGAAGCTTTTGATTTCCAGAATCTTTTCAAAGGCATTTCCAAACTAAAAGAAGTTCTTTTGAGTTATCACTCAAATTTTAAAAATATTTTTATTTCGATTTTGATAATTGGGAAATTCTAATTAATATTTATCTTTTTATGATTATTTAATTGATGGAACATTACAAGGATCTAATTTTTCATCTCTCTTAGTTTACTTATTTTTACACTATTATGTCACACTACAAGTTAAAAATATACTGAAAACACGGAAAATAATAAAGATTAATGGAAAGAGAAGGAGAAAAATATAATATTTTAAAAAAAAAATATTAAAAAGCCGGAAAACTAAATAATGAAACGATATAATCTTTTCATCAGCTCACACGATTATATCCGCGAAATGGAGTGCTTTGCAGATCAAATGATCTTTTCAAAAATATTTTATCTTTCTTCTTATCTTTTCATTAATCTTCATAATTTTCTATCTTCTCTCTATATTTTTAACTTATTTTGTAAGCTGTGTATACTTGCAACTTATGCGCAGTTAATAAAACTTATTAATTTTCTTCGTTTTCCTCTTTTTGTCTTTATTGAGCTCCCTCTCTCTCTCTCTCTCTCTCTCTCTCTCTCTCTATATATATATATA
>NC_092213.1:84911644-84960625 GCF_043381705.1 Parasteatoda tepidariorum | reverse complement strand
ATTATAAATTAATAATTATAAATTAATTATTTAAAAAATTAATTAATTTAAATATTAAGTATAATTTATAGGATATATACTTTCTTTATAATGCCATTACATATTTCTATTAATATAAAAAGTTTCAGAGCTTTTTATTCACTTTACTTTTTTGGGATTTTATGAACTGAAAAATGACAGTTTTCGTGAGAATGACCCATATATATACAGTGAACTCTCGCTACTACGATATTCAATACAACAATAACTGCCTTTATTACGATAATGTTTCGTAGTCCCGACGAACTTGCATGTGAATTAATGTCATGCTCCTCTCAATATTACGATATTCTCTAAAGCAATAAACCTCTGTAAAACGAATTTTTTCCCCCAAATTTAAATCTTATTTTCTCCATTTATTATTGGTTTTCAAATAATGTAAAAAATCTTAACTAATCATCCTTTGCCATTTTTTTCCTCTCTTCTGACAAGAGAAGACTCACTGCTGACCACCCCCAAGACATTCCATTCTTAGAATTGCCTCCCTTATCTCTTAAGAAGTCACAGATGGAACATTCCCGTCTGATTTCATTTCCTTCATGTTAAAAACTGATCGTGAGTCACAAATGACCACAAGCATCACATTAACACCAGAAAGATATTTTTTTCTGCAGAGGGTGGGTGGAGCACCATTCGCAAACGAAAATCATTTTCGCTCTTTGGACTCAATGCATACTTGGTTGGTTGAATTGACAGTAAAAAAAAATGAATAAACAAACAAAAATATCCTATTTTCAATAAAAATGGTTTTCAGGTATGTTTACGATCTTATTTTCTGATTTTATTTAAATCGTTCTTAATATTTAACCATAATTAACACTCTGCAAATTAATTCCTTGCATAATATATAAATACATTCATATTTAATACATATATAACATTAAAAAAAATCTTATTGTGTTCCCAAAGTATGCAGACCCTCGATATAACAATATATCCCTCAATAACGATACATAATGGATTCCATCACATGTCAATACTGGTGGCAACGAGATAGCAGATAGATTGGCCAAAGAGGGCAGTGAGGAAAATATGTCCACCGGGTCATCACTTGTCAGGAACTTGACTCCAATGAAAAATATAGACAAATAATCAATCTGGCAAACTCCACCTACGCCCCCAATGGTACACCGCAACATCTCCTGGCACCCTTCTGGGAATGAATTGCGATCGAAGCTCCCAGACTGCCTTGGCCAGATTATCAACTGGTCACCTAAAATGTCTAACATTCGAACGTGGCACAAAAATTTAACCGACTTGTAAAAAAATGCTGTGTTCATCCAGTCTCACCGAAACATATACTTGATTATGTGAGACTATCCAGGGCGGACTTAACTTCCGATCACCTGCTGGTCATCGACTTTTCTGGCAGTCAACAACTTTTTGGAGTTGATCTGATTAATGCCAGATCTATGAGGATAAGCAACAACGATATATTTACAGTGCGACTTTGAGGAGAACTCCTCCAGACTAAGGGACTGGGGCTGTCTGCTGCTATGGTAACAAGCGAGAGCACATTTCTAATGGGGTGAAATGGAGGAAAGAAGGTGTCGTTTGGGTACTCACGGCAACCTATGCCGAGATTAAGACAAACCTATTCACTCCACACCCCAATTCGAAGTGTCCCTTCCTCGTAACCATGGAACCCGCCATGACGCGAGACGGATGTCTGGAAGAGTTCTCCTGAAAGCCGCACTATATTTGGTCCAAAAAATATTGTTGTTTTACTGTATATAGTTGCGTCCATTTTCTTAGGCATGCATTTTGTGCTACGTCCGGCATTACAAACCTCACCGAGGTTCTTTGTCCCCTTCTTCCAACTTCTCCGCGCCCCCAACACAACTCGGTGTCTACTTCTGTTCGCAGTACAGCGCGATACTGAACTCTTCCTACATTACATGAATATAAATGAAGCTTCTTACCTTTCGAGGTTTCCATCATTTTCGTAAACTCCTTCCTACAATCCTCTCCTTCTCCTAATACCACACCGACGGAAATCACGAAAACTGACAACAAGAACAACTTGGCCATCTTGATTTTATGTAGTTGCAATTGAGATCCACTGAATTAAGTATATCATCTGCACAAAATAAAGTTACCTATTTATACCATCCACCTACCTTTCGGACTGGTATTGTGCAATGAATTAAACAATGAAATGTGTAGTAAACGTGCTGCAGATTTTAGTTATTTTTTTATGTCGTATAGTCTCTGTTTAAACATCTCACACTGTGTTCTCGAACAATAATATACATGGAAGATTGAAAGCAAAAATATCCTTTTTTTTCCCCCTTATCCGAACATGAGATCTTTTCAACTAAAACATGCATGCGTGCGAATCTACTTAATAACTCTTTCGTTAGGTGCTTCTCTTTCATTCAAATTTTTTTTCCTCCTTTTTTTTTCCAAGTAGGTCGGTTTTTCTTTTCAAAATAATGTCGATTAAAAATATAATACGTTTGCTTATGGATAAATAAGGAAAACAACTGTAGAGCCTTTTGAAAAATAGGGAAAAGGAAATAATTTGTTTTTAGGAATGCAAAAGGTCCTCTTTTTCTTTCTTTTTTCGTAAAAAAAAAAAAGAAAAGAAAAAGAGGAGCTTATTTTGGTGTTTGTGGACAATTTCATGGTAAAAAACTCTATCTTACTCCTAAGTTTTTGAGTTCTCGGTTAAAGTAATAATACATATTGAGTCACTAAAATTCACTCGCACAATTAATAACAGTAATAATAAAAATTTTGCGGAAGAAATTTTCAAATTTATTTACAAATAATCCCAATTTCTTCTCAAATTTCGATTTAAAAAAAAATTTAGGAGAATACTTTATTAAGGAAAATTTACCATGTCCTCTTGCATCAAAAATTTCTCGTTTTGTTCTTTCCACCCCACCTCCCATTAATATCATATTAAAATCATGATATATTTGTATTTTTCAAGCGCACTCTAAAAACCGCGGTGTAATATCCCATTCGAATTTGATGTAGAACAACCCCAAAAAAGAGTGCAAAGAAAAAAATTGAAATTTATTTTTAATAATCTTGAAACGGCAATCTTGAAGTAAAGACGCAATGGAATACCTGCAAGTGACGTAGTGTGGGTATCTCGATGCTGATTGGTTGTTAAACGTGGCATTTGTTTATGTTAGTAACTGTACTTTCCATTCCATTTCGAGTTTGCCAGCTCTTCAAGCATCGATTTTCTTAGGTGACACATTCTATATTCATGCACAAAGATTCTTTGACAGTGATTTCAATTATTTCACTATATATTTCTTAACACAAAGACAGGCATGAAAAGTCATGTGGAACATAAACAAACTAATTATGTATCGAAGTTGCCAGGTATACAAAGCAAAAATTTTTCACGGTTATAATAAAAGACGCGGAAAAAAAAAGTTAAGTAAAAGACGTAGACAAGAAAGACTTACATTTAAACAAATTTGATGTGCGAAACGGCACTGTATTTAATTGACTTAACGTTAATTAACATTCTAACTTACGTGGAAGAAACTTAGGTCAACTTCAACACGCCATTTTGCTCATAAACGATCAGCTGGTGCTGACAACATTGGTTACATGTGTTGGTATTTGTGATCTTCCTCTTGAAGTGCAAGTATAAAATTATATTGAAAGCGTAATTGTGTCTTTATTTCAAGATGACACCAAATAGAACTTTCATGTCGAATGTTGACCCTAGCAGCAAAATTACTTGGGAACTCATTGGGCTCATATTTACCAATCTTGGCTCAAAACGGCTTTAAAGGGCCATTATTTTGCCGATTTAGAAATGTTCAAATTCTCCCGATATTTTACAGCCACTATTCAGCCGATGTTTACCCTATATAAAATTGTCAAATTTACCCAATATTTGATTTTCCTTATTTGCCCAATATCGGCCCTATACAAATTTGCTAGGTTCACCCGATATTTTAAAGCCGTTATAGTTAGCCTTCGATATGGAAGTATCAGACTCAAACGATGTTTTATAGCCGCTATTCAGCCAATATTAACCCAACATAAAATTGTCGGATTATTCCTATATTTTAAAGCCGTTACTCAGCCAATATGGACCATAGATAAAACTGTACGATTCACCCGGTATTTTAAAGCCATTATATAGTCAATGTGGGCCCTATATAGAATAGTTTGATTCGTGCAATATTTTTCAGCCGTTATTCAGCCAATACAGACCCTATATGAAATTGTCCAATTGAACCCGATATTTTATAGTCGTTACTCAACCAAAATAGACCATATATAGAATTGTATGATTCACTTGATATTTTAAAGACGTTATTCATCCCTATTTAAAATTGGCCGATTAACCCAATATTTTTGCAGCCGTTAAATAAAACCTAAAATAAAAAACTCTTTTCTCTAAAATCATACTTAGGTGTTTTCAAATCTCATGGGTGGATAGCCATCAATGTAACTCTAGTGCTACTTTAAAATATAGGGAGTAGCCGTCAGCACCAATCAATTAGCATATTTGAGGTCACCCTCTCGAACCTTAGTTGAGTCTTAGAACGTGAAGATACGATCATTAGAACAAAAGTTATTCAGGAAGGTTTTTTTTTTTAATATTTGGAGCACTGTACATTAATTCATTGGATATACGTGTATTGTAGTACATACGTTCATCGAAGATGCATGTATTGTATGTAAATACATTGTGTATATGTACAGGTATACATAAGACATACATAGATTGAATATATGTATATGCATACATAGTACATAAGTGTAAAGTTCATATATACATTGTACATACAAACATTGAATATAAGGCTAATTTTAGTTTTTGCGCATTTCGCCATGTCTCTAGAATTTTTTAAGCAAATTTACAGATTTTTGCTCATATGTATAAAAATGGTTGATCCAAAGATGCACCTTGGACATCTTTGGATAAACAAATTGAATATGTATTAAATGAGAGTAATAATTCCATGCAAAAAGATAACTATTAGTAAAGATTTATTATTTTTTTAATAACAGTCGAAAACATATTGAATTGTTAGATTTACAATTTTTTTTTTTTTTACATCATTTCGAGAAATGTGATTTTAAATGGCAAAATTCAACATTTGAGCTGACGTATTCCTGAGAAATTTAATTTTCAAAAAAAGTTGTATTAAAAAACGGGGTTTTAGTGTCAGTTTTATATTGAAATATTTTTTAGCAGCAGCAGGAGGACACAATTTTGAGATTGACCCTAAATTCTATCTGTATAAATTTAAAAGCCCTAACTTCATTTTCCTCTTCCGAGGAAGTTAGAAAACAAAAATTTGAAACATGTGCTCGCTTAATGAGATGATTAGAAATACTAAAACAAGTTTCATTTCAAATACTCTCGATATCTCGAAAACCTTGTAATGACAAAAAAATTATTTACCTATTACAGGGGTGATTGTGAGTCCAAGTCAAAATTCCGGAAAATTCCCTGAGTTAAATAATAAATAAAAAAAACCAGTTTAAATTGAAAAATTAGGAAAAAATTGAAACAAGGTTTTTTTTTCTTCATTTTTCTCAATATTTCTTAGTTTACTTAAAATATATTTAAAATTTTACACATACCTATGATGACCTGGTGAAGTAAGTTTCATAGTTTTTNACCTTTGAAAATTTGATTTCCGGAAACTTCTGTGATCAATGATTTTTTGAAACGTCTGGACCTTCGATCTCCGGAAACTTCCGGATCACTGTTTGCGAAAATTCCGGAAATCCGAATTTTTTCCGGAGCACAATCAGCCCTGCCTAATATTAATTTGAATTCCTATGTCGGAGAGTTTCTTCTCAAAACCTTGTTATGTCCAATTTGTTTCGAAAATTTTTCGGAAAAATCACAATGTAAGTTTATTGTAAACCAATTATTTTTCTACTTAATGCATCATTATTTTTTGTCTTACTTTTAAAAATAAAATTATTATTGTTGTATTTATAGTCAACTAACATTACATACATATTTCTTATTCCTAAGCTTCATGACTCCACTTTTTAGAGTAATATTTGAGAATATATTTTTTTACTTTTTAGAACATATTTAGTCCTGAACTTTTTATCTCGAAATTCCTTTAGAGTATCGAGAGATATCGAGAGTATTTTGTAATTACCCCAATTAAAAGTTTGTTACGAAGATAGACCGTGTTTCTCATAAACTAAAGTGAGAAATTACAAAAGTTTCATTTCGATATGGTTTAATTCACCTATTAAAAGCAAAACCTCACTCACTTATTATTAACTCTTGCACCGCCCATGAAATTTAAAAGCTAAAGGTGAATAAAAAAACTAAACTATAGGGATAATTAGCCAAATCGATAGCAATGTTAATTGACCGCTTCCTTTGCCAATTTTTTTAAAGAAAAAAAAATGCAAAAAATCAACACATTTTTTGTTGTTAATAAATACAAGGAACTAAAACAAAACATAATACACAAGTTCTAAGTTGAAATTTTAATTTCTTTATGTGTAAAAGATATATAATTTACCATCAGTTTACTATCCCAAACTATTTCGGGCAAATGAAAAAAGTTAAATATTAGTCTTTGTATATGTTCACATTTTCATAATCTGAAAAATCATCTGCATTACTTTCACTTTCGCTAGCGAACGCCATTTTTTTCTTTTTTTTCTATGTAAATTCACCAAACATCGTACATTCAATTGTACAAAACACGTCCGCAGTCTCACAAATACCACAACTCCCAGACAAAAATTGGCAAACTTCCAATCACAGCTGTATATACAATTGTACAAAAAAAGTTTTAATTTCGATATTTTGTAGAATTGGGACAATTAACCCTGATGGTACAATTACAGTCATTATTTAAAAATCTTTATGTACTCAGAATCCCTCAAAACCACCAAAAAACATTTTCTTAAAATTGCTAAATATTAAGTTACTTAACGCTTACTTTCGTTTTCATCTGAAACGCGGAATCACGTGATTATTCACGAACTGACGTCACTCTTGTTCATCTGCCGTTCTTTTAAAATTGCTGGGCTGTGAAAGCCTTTATGTTTTTGGAATTATTGTTATTGTTGTTAATTTACGTCGCACTAGAGCTGCACAATGGGCTATTGGCGACGGTCTGGGAAACATCCCGAAGGATGATCCGAAGTCATGCCATCACAATTTTGATCCTCTGCGGAGGGGATGGCACCCCCACTTCGGTAGCCCGACGACCTGCGCGCGAAGTCGAGCACTTTATTGTAGAACAGTTTAACGAGGACCAGTACCGCACACCCTCGGTCCCTACGCAGACTGATCCAAGTGGTCACCCACCCGCACACTGACCTTAGCCAGTGATGCTTGACTTCGGTGATCTGCTGGGAACCGTGTCTTAACGATCAGACCACTTCGGGACCGGAATTTTTGTAATTAAATCCAACAATTTTAGATGTGAGAACAAAGATACATATAATAAATTGTGCCCTAATGTAGCTTAATATAACGTATTTTTATAATATTTTCTAATAATAACAGCATATAATAATTTATACAGTACTCATTGAAACATTAGTTCATGGTTCTGAATATTAGAGATTTTTAGTTCAGTAAAAAAAAAATTGTTAAAGTGAGTTATGGATGCCTGATATAACTTAGTAAAATGATGCGTTATAAATAAAAAATAATTTTGTTCTTACATTTTTTTAACCATGTTAATCTAAGTTTTAAGGTATAATTCTAATTATTTTCATGTCAAGTGAAGAAAATATGTTAAATAAATTTTAGATTTTAAAAATGTAGGAAAGCTTGAGTTACTTATTTTTTTATTCTTGCAGGGAATTATTTTCAGCCTAGCAGTAGCCATTTAAAAAAGTTGTTATCACAGCAAAACTTTTAATTCATTCTTTATAAAAAAAAATAATTAAGTTAATGAAAAAGAAAGAAATTAATATATTCTAGTAGATTTTATTAACTTAATTTTAATTGCTTTAATACATGTTTATAAGAGTATTGAAATGAAGCACATGCATTTATTTAGATAAACAGGAATTAAATTTTATAGATACATATAAAAATAATTTTTCACCATAGCAAAATTCCTATTTACTCAAAGAATAAAAATGGGAAGAAATGATATTAACATTACAGTATATTTAATAAATAATAAAAAATATGGAATAGAATTTCTTTTCATTTAGCATAAGATTTTTTCTAACTTCTTTAGCGAAACAAAAACGCCTAGCTTAATGATATTTGCTGAAATTATGGGACTAACATTAATAGAAATTTTAAGTATGAGCACATAAACTGTGGCGATGATAATAGGCAGATATATTTCAATGGACTAGATTCGTGAAAGTGTTGAATTCGTTTTCGGCGATTCAAAGCTAAACCTGAAACTTTTTTTCACCAATATTAAGTAAATTTTTTTTCATTAAAAATGTATAATGCATTAGTTTTACTATTTAAGAATTCTGGGGCCGGGATAGCCTGGTTGGTAACAGCATATACGCGCTACTTTTAAATGTTTTTTTCCTTATGCTTTACGTTTATGCATTATTTTCTTAAATTATACATCTTATTCTTCTTATGTTTTACTTTTTCTTTACGCCTGAATTTTAATTACGAGGTACTTTTGCGCTTTATACTAAAGTCAGTGGCGCGACAGCCCATGGAGGGCCAAGGCCTACTGTGTCTATCTCAGTTTTCTTGACCTTGGGCTTTTGCTCTTTATACACGCGGCTTTTCGTTATATCTTACATTTACTTTGTCGTATTTTTACTGTTGCTGTACACCTTTACTTTAGTCTTTGGAATATTTTACGCGTTTTCTTTTCATACGTGTTACTTCTGCATTTAAGCGTTACTTTTCTTTATGGGCACTGGGCCCATGTCCCGAAGACTCCCCGTGTAGTAAATGGTGACTGGTGCATGTTAAATCTGTTGAGTCGTAAAGTCCTCCATGTTCCCATAACAAATCAATATTTCTGGGGGTACTGATCCAGGAGTTTCCTTGTCTTCTGGATTGGTTCAAAATTACGAGGCTGCGGAGTTGAACATTAGTAGTCATAAACCTAAAATTGGGTCGGCTGTTCAACGACGAATATAATATAATATAATATTTAAGAATTCTTCTTTGCAAGTAGCAGCAAATAGCTTGCAGAAATAAAAGTTAATAATAACCATGTATGGTAAATACTATATTGCAGAAAGAGAAATTAAAATTTAAAAGTAAAGATAATTTTCTAACTATAGCGAAATTCCTATTTACTCAAAGAACAATATTGAGAACAGATATGAGCATAAATGTGTATTTAAATATTTAATACGTAGTAAAAAAGAGAAATTAACTGCATTAGTAAATATTTACTAGCTATCTAGAAGTGATCAAAATTTTGAAGGACGATACATTTAATTTGTCATTCAGCACTACAATGTGTCCTATCAGCTTATAATTATAAGTAACACATCATGCATAATAATTATTTAACAAGACATTTATTACAAGACATAAGCAATAGAAAAATTTCACAAAACTGTTTTTAACTACATAATTAAATTTCATTAAATGATTTCATAAGACTAATATTCATATAATCTTTAGATAAACATTCTTAAAAACACACACAGTTTAATGCATATATATAGATCAAACTATTTTTCTTCGATAAATTGGAAAATTCGAATTAAATTTAATCTAAAACAGGGAATTGTATGAATACAATTTGCATTGAATCATTCAATGAAAAATTGAATAACAGTCACTGCAAGTGCCAGTCTCACAGACAGGATGAAACATTTTGATATTTAAAATACACGCGTCTCAGACTGAAAGATGGCCAGTCTTTTAATACCCACCAGGGTTGGTAAGTTTTCGATTGCACCGCATAAAAACCTCTTTTGTGAAAAAGCGAATTGAATTTTGCGCGTAGTAATAATTATGCATAAAAAAAATTTTCTAAGAAAAAAGAAAACTTGTAGCAATAATAACTGATTAACACCTCCTGAGTTTGAGATGGTATAGAAATAATGATAAATTAATGTCTGGTCCACGAGATCTTGCGCAAATATAGTTCGTTCACCAGGAGTTGGCACTTGGCTCCACCTCCTCAGGCAAAGAGTTCATTTCAGCCCAGGAGAAAGACGAGAAACGTCTCCGCGCTTAAAATTGAGAAAACCCTTAATGTGCACCAAACGCAAACAGTGAATTCCTTTTCAGTCACTTACTTCGCTTTATCATCTGCTATTATACCTTTCGTTACTCTAGCTAATTAAATAAATTGCTGCGAAATGTCTCAAAAAGGACAAACTATTCACTTAAAAGAGAGAAATATAAAATTTATGAAATATTTAATGTTAAAAAATGGACATGAAGATTGCGAAATAAGTATTTTTGCCATACGGATACCACGTGATGAAGGCGGGGCCAAGTGCCAACTCCTGGTGAACGAGTTACAACGCAATTTAAATTTTAGATTAGGGAATCAAGAGAAAATTTTGACGGAATACAAATTGATTAGAGAATATTCGCGAATCAACGGTATTCAGATTCGCGGAATTCCGCGAATTAACGGAAAAATCACATGCCTGAGGGCATTATTTACTTATTTAGAAAAAAAAAAAAAAAATTCAGGAAGAGTTTATTTAATTGAAGCTCCACTTTTATTTAAAAAGCAATGAACGGATATGCCATTTTAAATTTGTTCGGGAGATAAAGAAAAAAACATTCTAAAATAGTCTAGATTGAAATAAATGCAAACAATCATACAGCTTAAGAGAATTTTAATCGAAAGTGTTTCCTATTGAAGGTGTGAATAGACTTTTATAAGAATATATGTACACAATTATAAGAAAACAATAACACAAGCCCAGTAACTTCAATCTAACACTCATATCCGGTAACCAAATGAGGAAGTTACTGGTCACTGTCCGACTCAAATGACCAATGAAAATCGGTCTCCTTTCGTTGTCATTTATCTGTTTCTTCGACGCCAGCTTGTATCATCAAGTCTCCAATGTTTTTTTCCAAATCGTCGATTCGGTGGCCCATGTCATCAAGTGTTAATATTGAGGAAAAAAATCACTGAGCTATTATTTTATAAAATGATCACAAGTTATTTTCAGACACACACGAAAAAAATAATTAAAAATGCTATTGTAACAATAATGCAGAGTCATACTATTTATTTCTTTGACCTACAGTCCACACTTCCTGAACACATTATCAGTGGCGTAGTTTTGGGGAGGGTCTGGGGGACAAAACCCCCTCCGTTATTAAACATTAATTGATTTTTATATAAACATTTGTGTTTTAAGCACTAAATTTTTGCAGACAATTAAATACTTTTACATATTAGAATTCATTCAAAAATAATAAAACAAAACACATTTTTTCTAAACAATTTTTCCCCTTTTCGAAATAATGTGTATATATATATATATATATGTAGTGCTCCTCCTCATGAACTGGAATTAAGAGATGCAACATTAAAAGTTTGATGAACTCCCGTTATCGGCCCCTTCTCTGCTTGGGACGGAAAGCCGGCAGGATTTCTCTCTGCCCGGAACCCAATGGAATGGCAAGCGAATTTAAAGAATATTAAAAAGAATTTATGCTTTGAATGAATGAACTGGAATTAAGAGATGCAACATTAAAAGTTTGATGAACTCCCGTTATCGGCCCCTTCTCTGCTTGGGACGGAAAGCCGGCAGGATTTCTCTCTGCCCGGAACCCAATGGAATGGCAAGTGAATTTAAAGAATATTAAAATATGACTGCAAATCCTAGAAAATGCAATATAATGATGAATGAAAAGCCACGGCTAAAGAGTTTACGAGGAAAATAGAGGAGGAGCACTACATATATATATATATATATATATATATATATAGCACAATAAAGATAAAAAGAAATGAGAAAAACAGAGAATTTTTATTAACTGTGCATAAGCTGCAAGTATATAGAACTCGTAAAATAAGTTTAAATATTGAGAAAACATGGAAAATAATAAAAATTAATGAAAAGAAAAATTATTAAAATATTATTTTTAAAAAACATAAATTTTTTTTAATGTATCTTAAAAAATAATAATAATTAAAAAAATACTTAATCAAATTAGGGAAAACAAAATAAAGAAAAAAAGGTATAATCTCATCATCATTTCATATTCGCAAAAAGAGTGCTTTCTAGTATTGTATCAATATAGCCAAAGCAAAATATATCAATACAATTGTGTGAGGAGCACTTAAAAAAAAAATTTTGTTGGGGGAGGGATATAATTGTGTGCGTTGATGATGAGATTATATCTTTTTTTTTTTCCAGAATTTTAATAAGTATTTTTTTATTATTATTATTTTTCTTAAAGATACATAAATTTTTTTTCTCCTCTTTTCATTAATCCTTATTATTTTCCATGCTTTCACAATATTTAAACTTATTTTATGAGTTCCATATACTTGCAGCTTATGCACAGTTAAAAGAACTTATTAATTTTCTTCGTTTTTCTCTCATTTTTCTACCCTTTATGTCTTTATTGAGCTATATATATATGCATATAACAAAAGGAGATAATCGCGTTAACCCCCTCAAACATACATTAAAACTACGCCACTGTTCCTTCTATTACATTTTTTAAAACAAATTCCAAAATTTTATAAATCCCAGATAGCACTGTTACCACATTGCAACAAAAATGCGACTGTCAAGGAAACTCGATGTGTGAAGTCACCGATGTCGATGTGTGGGTCTCTAAAAAGGTGACGATGTCCGCTTTGGGTGAAGCCACATTTTGACTTCACCCAGACATCAAAATCAGACCACATTGAGACATTTAACTGTCACGGTGAAGATGTGATATATTGACGTCTGAACTTAGTTACACGGACACCCTGTTCAGGTGAAAATGTCACATTTTCGTTAACCCTGTATAGACGTGAATTTGTCACAACTTCGTCACGCTGAGACCCTGTTGAGACGTAATTATGTCACACCGTGACTGTGTTCAGACATCAAGATGTCATGTCTTTGTCAAACGGAGAAGTGACTGTGACTAGTAAATGTCTCATTTTGACCTCTGGGCGACGTCACCAAAGACGGGCGTAGTATAGTTCGGTCACCAGGAGTTGGTATTTGCTCTCACCTCCTTGGGCGCAGAGTTCATTTCAGTGCGGGAGTAAGAGAAGAAACATCTCCGCGCTTGAAATTGAGACAACCCTTAATGCAAGCCAAACACAAATAGCGACTTCTTTTTCAGTCACTTACTTCGCTTTATCATTTGCTATTATACCTTTTGTTTCTCTAGCTAATTAAATGTATTTTAAATTTAAAAACTGCTGTCTTAACAGCAAAATCTCTCAAAAAGGGCAAAATATTCACTCAAAAGAGAGAATTATCATGAAATTTATTAAATGTTAAACAAATGCAGATGAAGTTCGCAAAATAAATATTCTTGCCATGCGATCGCCAAATAGCAACCTTCTCCCAAAAATAGAGAAATAGGATTGTCGCATACCACGTGATGAAGGGGGAGTCAAGGGCCAACTCTTGGTGAACAAGCCTAGACCCACTCGTCGACGTCACCGATGTCACATGTGCCTATACGATCGAGTGTTTGTGACTGTGGAATTTTCTTTATTGCAATCTGGAAGCGGAGGTATGCGGGCTTATATTTTTCATATATATATATACGTATATATTATTTCATATATATAATAGCTCTGTTATTTAAAATATATCAATTGAAATTATTATAAATGTAAATAATATTAGTAATCTTCGACTGATCGGTCTTATTTTATTATTAGACCAAACCGAATATTCGGCTTTTGAGCCGAATACTCGTTGCATATCTAATTCTTCAATTGCATTTTTTAAGGCATTTTGCACCAACTTGAACGCTTTTTAAGATTTAAAATAAAGAGAGCTTAAATTTAATAATTTAATTTTTTAATTTTAATTGTTGAAACACATATACATGCCGAAAGTATACTAACTAGCTTACTGAACATCAATAAACAATAATCTAGAATACAAGAAAAAAACTTTAAAAAAAAAACTCATAATTTTTAACAAGAACTTTGTACATATTTATAAATTATTAGACCAAACAAGATTATAAATTATTAGACAAGACAAACAGCCTGTTATTAGACCAAACCAAATATTCATTGCAAACCTAATTTTTTCAATTGCATTTTTAAGGCATTTTGCGCCTACTTGCCTAAATATTAGATCAACTATAATTATAAAACTATTATTATAAAACTATTATTATTAAAATAAAAAAAGGATATTCCTAGCTAATATCTGATCAGACATGATTTGAAATTTATCTTGCATCTGCTGAAGAAGACTCTGAACCTGAAATAAAAAGCAAACAAAAATTAAATAATTTAAAACTACGAAACAATTGTTTAATATTTAATGATTAATATATTCAAGATTTAGTTTCTTCATTTAGGTATAAAGGTGCACTACCTTTTTAACTGAAAGGCCACTTGGGTTTCGGGTTCACTAACAATGGGTCGTACGCTTAGTCACGTTGGCGGTAAATATAATAATTTTTATTTAAACATTAGTGCTCTGAGTGTACATTTTTTATAATTAGTATAGTTACATTTTTTTAAGTAATCATTTTTCGACTTGCTTCATGCTTTTACTTTTTTATTGCTTTTTGCCGATTTCATTGTAAATTCAAGTGACGTTTCAATCGCTTTTATTGTTGTTTTTTTTGCAACTTAAATTTAGTTTTTGATTACATTACATTACATGACTTACATTAGATTTATTTTACATTATTATTATTTTATCATCTTACATTTACGAAATTTATTTTTGCAACTTACTAATTGTAAATGTTTTACTTTTATTTAAGGATTCATTTTTTTTTGTTGTAGTTTTTAATACATATTAGAATAACCATACATGCCAAAATCCTAACATCACCAGTCCTATCAAATGGTTTTTTAACAAAAATATGTTGTTTGTCAAGGAGTTGAAATATTTCCCATACATTGAATATAATCTAGTATATTTTTTATATTCAATTCTATAACTAATTTCTTTGCTACTTAAAAGATAATAAAAATTTCAAAATAAAAAATAATTATAATTGAAATTTAAAAATTACAGAATGCCTCACTTGAACTTTGCGCTCATACAATATTTAATTAAAGAATTGAACAAACTAAGAATTCTCTATCAAATATTGTTGATTTTGTTACTTTAAACCAATTAGTGAAAGAGTTAGCCAAAAATTTATGATGCACAAATATCAAAAAATATTTCTAGAAAATGCACAGAAATCAAAACATTAAAACACAGTTTATGAATTATTTTAATACTTCATCAGGTTGAACCAATGAACTACTAAATGAATGGTGGTCCGTTGAACCATTGGACTTCAAATTAATAGTTCCTAGACCAATAAAATTTCAGTCCAACCACCATAAAATAATTTTCAGTGATCCTCAAAACTAGCAATTGTTGTAAAGGGATGGTATGCTATTTTAGTTTTATAACATGATTTCTAGAACTGAAAATATTCATCTGCCATGGGAAAAGTCAACAAGAAAAGTAACAACTTAAATTAAATAATCAACCACTCTCTTTTTCCCACTAATAAATTGTTCAATGATAAAAGTACATCAATGCTGAAAAAGACTCTCGAAAACATAATTATCATTAAGATAATTACGTTTTCAAAATTATGATCTTTCAGAATCCATCAATTTGTGGAAGAAAGATTCATGTGAAAAAAGAGTTTTATAACAATTCACAGTTGTAATGTATACATTAAATGTATTTTGCCTCCTTAAATATTTTTAAATAAAGCTCTTTATGTTGAACTGAATTTTGTTGCATATGGTTATATTGTTGAATTCACTTTTTATAACCATACATAATTTCCAATAAAAAAAAATTTTTTTTTTAAAGATACATAATTTAATCCAAGGAAAAAAATTTAAAAAAGTTTGCCAAAAGCAGTGATTAAGTTATTTAAGTCTACCGGCCACTGGCTACTATCTAAAAATTTAAATTTTCAGGTCTAATGGTTTGGTTACTTGTTTTGGTTAGAAAATAGAATATTCACTTAAAATCATGAACAGTATAGGGGTCTGTCTAGGTTTTTCCAAGAGGTACCTATTTTGTGAAAATTTAGTAATAATTTGTTAAAATTAAAAATTACATTAAAAAATCAACACAAAAATATGGTAAAAATACGGATTTATCGTTTCTTACGACACACAAAAATAAAATACCATTTTTCCTAAAGTTGAATTCGTGAAGATACCGCTAAACAGTAGTAAACTTGGCTTGGACAGACCCCTGCAGTACATTTCTTTTTGTTATTTTTTATTTTAAAAAAAGGCACGTAAATAGACCAGTGAATATGCATAGAGACTAGTAATATTTTCTAATGCCCGGTAGCTGGGTGGTAGAGCGCTACGCTCTCTTGTGCCCCAGGTCCTGGGTTTGATCCTCAGGCCGGGCAAGGCTGACTCAGACTTTCATCTCTTCAGAGGGTTGATAAAATGAGTACAAAGCATGCAAGGGTAAGACTTGGTTTCCGTGCTCAGTTGATCGCCAAACAGGAACACCTGCTTCAGCACCCTGGGGTGCTGAAAGAAAATTGAGATGGACACAATAGGCCTTTGCTCCCTATGAGCAGTCACGACACTGATTCTAGTTTAGTTGCATTTTCTAGTCATTGGTTCATTAGACCACCAACTAAATTTTTCCACCCTTGTATGAGAAATTTTCTGCAAGCCATCTTTCACTTTAGAAGATAAATTTTCATCTTCAAAATTCGCATTATGGAGCCTATAACTTAAAAATTTATGGTAGAATTGGATTTGCAATGTATCTTGTAACTTTAACTGAATATAACTCATATACTTATAATTTCTATTAGGGTGACCTGGGGTAATTATTGATCAAAAAATGCAAACATCTATTTTGTGAAAAAACTATTCAAGATAGAATTTTAATATTTACTGGAAGTTTGAAGCTATATGAGATGAGTCCTATTCTACCTTCTTTTGTTTGAAAATCTAATTAGAATTTAAAAGATCTTAAATTTTTAGCAATCAGGAATTACCCCTTCTCTTGATCATTTCCAGGGTAATTCTTGATCATTTCTGGGGTAATTACTGATCACAAGTTTTTATAGTAAATGGGCTATTTAAAAATAATTATACAATGGTAATTAACAAATAAGACATTAAGATCAAACAAATAAACCAAAAAGATATGTTTAAGCTGCTAATAAAACGTTTTATTTAAAAGCAGGAATAAAGATTAACTCTTCAGCTCTGGCAGCAGCTCTCACACTGAAATTTTCATTTTCAATCATTAAAAGAAATTCATTATTTTTGCTTTCTAGAAGCTTAGTATCCTTTTCAAGCTTATAATTTCTCACCATATTTATATTAGGTTAATTTATCAACTTAAAAATTATTCTAACAATGTACACACATAAAATTAAGATAGAAGCAAGGTAAGACAAACTAGAAATGGTGCATATCAGAGCACATTTGTCTTGTATACAGTTAAAAACAAATTTTGTGATTATAGTTAAAATATATTTTATAGTTGTTCCACTTAATAAATATGAACTGTTATTTACGAAAAGAAAATTAACTATTTATTAGCTATTTTTTAAACTATTTATAAGAAGAAATGACAATGATCAGGAATTACCCCAGTGATCAATAATTACCCCATCTGTAGGGGGCAACATTTGATAGAGTTTCCTATAATCGATTATAATGTTTACAGTAGATGTGAAACAATTAAACAAAAGCTTAGTACACTATTTTTATATCAAAGAAAAAGAAAGTAACTCAAAATATTTACTATTAAGTGAAGGAGGGGGATCTTTGCAGAAATGTGCACATTTTGAAACCCATCTTTGAAATGGAAAATACAGAGAGCAGTATAAAAGATACTTATTTTGTTAGATTAAACAAAAAACTATTATTAACTAAATGTAGTTATACTTTAGTAAAGTGTACAAGCATTCTTGTCCATGTCTCAAATTTTAAAAAAAATAATTTTTTTAAAATAAAACTTAGGTCATCATTATTTACCCCAGAAACAGAGTGATTGTGAATTACCCCGGGTCACCCTATGATTTCTTTCTATTTGAAAATCTGACTAAGTCCTTTTCCCTTATTTCTTCAAAAATATAATTGCTAAAATTACAGAGGCATCCAATTTTAAACAAAATTTTTTAGTTATACCATTAATTTACTACTTTATAAGGAAATATATATACTCTGTGGCAGAATCACAGTGACATTTTCGCAGAACGTTACAGAGTTCTTGCAGAATGATTTTTCTCTTGAAAAGTAATAATGATTACTTTTCTTTAGAAATTTACACATAATATTTGAATCATGCATTTAGGTAATCACTTTTCAATGCGCTCAATTTACGGCGATAGTATCGTAAATCGATGTATTGTTTCCGATTGTATTTTCGGCAGTTATTGATATTAATTATCATGTAGATTTAAAATATTCAGATATATTTCAAACAATATGGAAAAATTCGAATCGTGCATTTGAGTACATACTTTTTAAGGCAATGAACGCATTTTTATCAGTTATGGCAATTGATTTCACCATAGTTTTTAAATCGGATATTTTTTATACATTATTATTTATTACAACAACCTAATCTTGAAACGAAACACGCATTTGAGGAGTCGAGAGTTCTATCATTTTTTCGGCAATGACTACTACTAAGTATTTCATAACTTTTAATTATATTTTTTATACTGATAATTATTTACAAAATGCAAAGGAGGAAATAATTTTTGTGGGGGATATTTCCACATCGTGCTCTGTCGTGCCAACTACAACTGCCAAGGTGAAAAATAGATTTTAAACTTGAATTTTTTTTAAAAAAACATGTGGATGCTTGCCTGGGGGTGGCTACGAGTAATATCTTTCAAGTTGGTCCCTTTCTATGATGTTTTTTTTAGTTTCTCGTGGGGCCCGCAAGTTTTCAATACTTGGCGATTATTCTGCCACAGATCACGATATGGAAATCTCACCTTTCTGTGTCCCCCCCCCAACAAATTGCAAGAATATCACCTATAATATTAGAATAAAAAATTATTACATCTTTAATTTTAAAAAATTTAGTTTTTTTGTATACAGAGCACTTTTGTTATTTCAAATTTGTAACATATATGTTTGTTATTATTAAAAGTATCTTGCAGAAAGATATTAGAGATAGAGAGTTTTGTCGCAGATAGCTGGAAAAAATTCTGCCACAGGGGCACACATTTGCTTTCAATATTATATGATCAGGGGTCTATCTAGGTTTTTCTGAGAGGTACCTATTATGTGAAAATATAGATATAATTTGTGAAAATGTAGGCATAATTTGTGAAAATATCCCCAAAATTAATTATTATATTAAAAAATCAACACAAAAATATGGTAAAAATATGGATTTTTAGTTTCTTAAGGAAAACAAAAATAAAATTTCAAGAAAAAGTATTTTGTAAAACTACAGATTTTCCTAAAGTTGAATTTGTTAAGGTACCGCTAAACGGTAGTCAATTTGGCCTAGACAGACCCCTGATTGATGTCCTAATAAAATCTTTTTATCGTGAAAAGAACAGGAATTTTTAATAGTAAAAACATTAGAGACTTACATATTGGGTTAAGTCATGAATACTTTTAGGATCAGGCAAGGGTTCTCCACTAGCACTCCTATTCAATTCGGTTTTCATTTCTTGAGAAGACTTTTGAGTAGATGCCTGATTTTGATCCGCCATAACTGCAAACCTACCACACCAACAAATATAAATGTTCAGAAAACTGCAAAGCAATGAATCAGAAGAAAGTATTAGCTGAATTTAAAAAAAATAGATTGGAAATAGAAATTATTACGAAAAAAACACTAACTTTTCACAGTAAATCTTATTCTTTTTGTTTACAATTGCATATCGATATAATTCGATTAACTTTCGAAATCGTATATATCAATCCGTATTCATATAATCGCATCCAAACCATTACTAATCCTGGGCGCTTCCCTAGCCGAGAGAAGCGTGGAGAGCGTCTGAAAGAGACAAAGGCTTATAAGCCGTACTTATACAATTGAGCACATAAGACAGCAGAGTTATATGATAACAGAAAGAAATCTGTTGTTATCTGGTTTTGTTAGATTATTCCTTTAAATAAAAAATTATTGTTTAAATAAAAAAATATTATTTAAATTTTCCTATAATCTTTTATAGCAACTTTTCATAATGGTTTGTTATTGTTTTCTATTTCGTAAATAATTTAAAAAGACAAATATGTATTTTTATTAGTTTCAATATTTTTAACTTAGTATGTAGTAGTCGCCTATCATTTATAAGCTGTTATTTATTTTTTATCTTTGATTGCAGAGTTAAATGCGACTGTGAATCAAAATCATTGTTTAAAATTGCATTTTGATTCATTTGCTTAATGTTTACGGTTATTAAGATCCGCGGATATGATTTTTCCGTAATACAGTTTCAGTTTTGAAATGTTAACTTGATAATAACAGGGGTGGTAGAATTGAAATGTAATTTCAGTATAAAATTACATTTTCTAGTGTGAATTATTTATTAAGTATTGTTTACATTATACATATGTTATTATTTAATACATTTTTCTACAATACATAATTTTGGGCTAAATGTTACTGCAGAACAGGGTTCGTGATTTTTTTTTCTTCCGCTTTTTTTTATTTAACTTAGATTTTTTTGATTTTTATTCAAATACACTGTAAGAAATTTCATTTAGGATTAAAAATACTTTATAAAATTTTTAGTCAAAATTAAATTAACATTAAAACTATATTTTAGGAGCTCTTTACTATATCATAGCTTTGAATGCATGGCTGCCATTTTGGAACAAATGCATGATTGAAATTTAAATACTTGATGAAATAGAGAATTTAAAGAGTACTTCGGGGGTCTGTTTAGGTTTTTCTGAGACCTATTTCGTGAAAATTTAAACATAATTTGTGAAAATAAAAAATAATGTAAAAAAATTAACACAAAAATATTGTAAAAATATGGATTTATCGTTTTTTACGAGATAATAATATTTTAGGGAGAAATTAGCGAGAAAATAATATCTTAGGAAAAAATATTTTGTGAAATTATTCGACAGTTTTTCTTAAAGTTGAATTTGTGAAGATACCGCTAAACGCTAACTTTAACTATTAAAGCAAAGTTTCAATTAGCAAACCATAATTTTTATTTAAAATTGTGATTTCTTTTTTTTTCTTTTGATTTTTGAAATAACAAAATAAATGTATCAGATTGTGTTTATAAATGTAGTCATTCATCAAAAAATAAATAACTATTTAATCTATATATTTTTATATTAAAATATTAACTTTCAATAAATTAGATTATAATAAAATATAATGTAGATTTTAATTCCATGATTTTTCAATTAAAAGGTAGAATTTTAATTAACATTATTTTGCATTTTTTTTAAAAAAAAAATAATGTTTATTAATTACTTTCTACAGCTATGCAAGTCTATATTAAAACAGCATTAAATGTTTACTTTAATCCGTACTTTCAATCTCAAGAATCAATAGATTTTTAAAAATGTAATTTCAAATGTGTTGGAATTTAACACGCATCAAGAAAGAAAGTAATTTCGTTAACTAAAATTAATTAATGTAGCAATTTATTTAAAATAAATTTTAAAACTAAGAAAAGAAAATAATAAAACTATCTATAATTGAAACACTGTTCTTTAACTTTTAAAATCAATATGTATATTAAAAAAAATCCGTTGATTTAAATCAATGATTTTTTAAAAAAATCATTTGATTTAAATCACGATTTAAATTGTGATTTAAATCAAGCTGATTTAAATCAACAAACCCTGCTGCAGAATAATCATAATGTCCTGCTACTGTTTTATTAACTGGCTGGATCGTCCGAAAACATACTTTTTGCTAGATATCCTTTGCATCCTTGTTATGTTCATATATTTTTATGTTGAATTCATATGGTAATCAACTGTTTGACATAGTAATATGTTTTTGGTGTATCTTGATCTGTTAATAAGCAGAGCTCTGAATTGCTGATACAGTTCTGTAATAATAAAAAATAAATTAATATAATTATTTTGTTATAAATATTGAAAATTCATAATAATTTTGTTTCCTACTTCAGCATGGCAGAGTAAAAGTGAGAACTAGCGAGGAGCAAGCAGAGGCCAAAAAGAAGGAACAACAAGAAAAGCTAAAAATCTACTCTTCAGTGACCTCTAAAATTTTTATAAAGGTGAAATATGCTAAAATATAAACATGTTAAAATAATTTAAGCATGCTAAAATATAAATTGTGAATGTGTTGATATCCTTCAATATTTTGAACTACGACCTTTGATTGTAATTGGTTTCTGTCAACTTTGTTACTTTAACCAACATTACTACAACTTGTTTCCTTTTTCAAAAAAATTAATGCAAATATGTGTTACCATATATTCCGGCGTATAACGCGCACTTTTAATACAAAAAATAACATTGGAATCTACGGGTGCGCGGTATACGCCGAATATAAAAAATTATGGATTAAAAAAATTTAAATATAGAAAAATACTTTTATTTTAAAGAAATAACATAACTTTACCTATATACTTCATTGATTTTCGTTATTACATAAAGAGTTCATTATATTTGTCTTCCGCTATCAATTACAATTATTTAAATTTTTTTGTATTATAATTAAAAAATTTTTTGTATTATCTGTAAGGTGGGACCTAAACATGTCCCACTCTAAAAGGCTTTGTGGTTTTCTAACGCAACCAGGACTGATTTGCCAGATGTTTTTTACCCACAATTTAACACCATTTTTGTCCATCCAGAATCACATTATTGCTCTTTCAATTCTACCCTCACATACATGTCAAATTCAGTTCTTTTATTTTTGCAAAAGATAGGGAAAAATACTTTTTATTTCAGATCTTGAAAGACGAGATATTACGCATGTACAATCCAAATTTTTGTGCGCGTTATACGAAGAGTATATCTTAAAATTTAAAAAAAGTAATTAGAAATTACGGGTGCGCGTTATACGCCGGGGCGCGTTATGCGCCGGAATATACGGTAGTTTCTTAATTTCACCATTAGTTAATCCAACTTTTTTTTTAAATTAAAAAAATCTAGCTATATTTCAAAATAGTATATATATACATTGGGAGTCAACCGATGGCAGGCCGTCGCACCGGACAGGGCCAGATGGAGGAAAATCTGCGAGTCAGCCTTGGCCTGTGAAAGGCTGTTGCACTTATGAAGAAGATATATATATACACACACACGCACAGACATGAATATAATATTATTTTTTTTATTAAGTTAGTATGCGTTCATTTACACTTCAGTAATTGTACACTTTTTTTTCTCATTGTTTTACTAGATATTTTTAGTTCTTAAATATTTAATAAAAGTTTTTTTTTCTTAGTTCTTATTTTTCTCAAATAAATTAAATGATTTGTAATGTTTTTTTTTTTCTTTTTCAGAGAAAGAATGATGAGTTGGATGAGGAATTATTAGAACTTACTCGAGGCATTCTTGAAAAGAATCCCGATTTTTATACCTTTTGGAATTATAGAAGAGAGACATTGCTGCGCATGAAAGATCAAAAGTTACTAACATTTTTATTCTCAAATAGGTTTTGTATTTTATTAAAGGTTTATTTATAGAATTTTTTTTTTTAAACAAGTTTTGTTTCCAATGATTTGAGTTTTATTTTATTGCATTTATCTGATACTAACAAGAATATCATTTACCTAACATAATTTTTTTTATTTTGTACTGCAGTCTGTGTTCATATTAATATCATTGTCATTCAAACAAAAATATAGGTATTCTTCTGAATATCAATGTCTTATTTTCTAATAGTATTGATAAAAATAATTTTCAAAATCGAAATTTGAAAAGTATGAATTAATTTTCTTATATTTACTTACATGGTGCTTAGCGTTTTTAAAATGTGCTTAAAGGTACTTATTTTCATTTTTTAAAAGGCTTTAAAGATGCTTAATTTTCTCTTTTCGAAAATGAGATTTTTTTTCTTTACCATGTCGATTTTCGCCACTAATTATGCAAAAGCGTGCTTTTCGCATTGTTTTATTAAAATTTTTCACAATTCATACAACCACAATCCATTTCGGCATACTGTTGGTCCATAGCGTATGAAAGCGCCAATCATTTTACATGTTTGGTAAAATACTTGTGAATCCGTGTGCGCGTCTACTGAGCTGGGTTCGGTGAGATTATTACCCTCTCATGTGCAACTCTGCTGCATTTTGCAAGATATTCTCCATTTCAGACTTCATTTTCCACCCTCTGAAATGAAACTGAAAAATCCCTTGATTATTTTTTAATGGCTAATATAATCAAGAAAATAGTTCTTTGTCAGAAACTAGTTATTTTATCTAGATCGTGTAAAGTCTTTGAAAATTATTTTGCATTTTGTTATTACATATAGTGCTTAAAAATATTTTTTGAGTACTTAAGAAGTGCTTTTTTTTATTGAAAGATTTGGCTACGCACTGTGACTTATTTTGTGTGTAAATAGTGAAATCTTTTCAAGTGGGGCCCTCAATAGTCCTGAATTACAGGATCTTCTCTTCCTCACCTTAGAGAATGGTCTTGAAATTAACAGTTTAGAAAAATAATACAAACTTTACTCTGTTTCCTTAAAAACTAATATATATATATATATATATATATATATATATATTCTCAAAATAGTAGTCTAAAACAACTTTTGAATCAATGGATGATCAAAAAATATTAAATGAATGGGCAGAAAAGAAATAAATGAACATATTTAACTCAACAATAAATCTTCCAGATAAGGATAACACTTAACAAGAAGAATGGTAAATAAGTATAACTTTACAGCAAATATTTTGTTTTCAACTTTATCCTGAATTCCTTGGGAAAATCGCTTTATTAGAAGGAACCTGAAAAATTCCTGCAACTAACATTGAAACACAATATAAAAATATTAGACAGAGAGACTCAAAATAAATAAATGTATTGCAATTATATCTTGTAAAACTTCGACTGAAGCATGAACAAATTTTACCAAAATTTGAATAGTATTTTGTAGTTTTTCTTTAACAATATTATTCTCTCAGCTGATATTCATTTTAAAAATTGTACATTCTTTATTAATTAAAAGTAAGATTTAGAATGGGAATATCACGTATATTAATAATTAATAGACTATACTACTTTGAGTTTTTTTATTTTTCCAGTTTCTTACAAAATAATGCTAATAATGATATTTTTTTAGAAAACTTTACTTACTTTCCTACCTAAATCAATACCTTGAATCTACCCCCTAATTGTGACAGTCTAGAGCTTCTGGGAGGGAAATTATTCAGAGAAATTGCGTTTTTATATCTAGTTATGTAACTTTAAATGTTGTTTCACCTATTTATTGGTGTGTATTTGACCAATCCATGCAGATTGCATGTTAGAATATGAAAATCTGATCGTTTGCTCAAAAGTTATTTAGGCGTTCTCTTTTTTTTTTTATTTTACACATTGCACAAGCATTTATAATAAATTTATTTTAAAAGTGGAAAAAGGAAATTGCTGTTGTTTTTCCTTTTAAAGCCAAATTATGGATAATCAATATTTTGAAGAAATTCGATTAAACTACCTAAAATTTAATCCAAAACCTGTATGGCATCATCGTCATTCATATAACTTTTCAGATAATTTAATACCTCATCAGCAAATTAAAATCATCATTAAATTTAATTATTGCAACATGTTAAAATATATTTAAAAAAATTTTTTAAGTACTTTGAATAGTAGAGAAATTGTCTGTTTGGTTTTACATTTGTGCATGCTTTAACAGAGTTGCCACTCAACAGGGAGAAACTGGAAAATACAGGAATTTAAAAATCGCCTAAAATAATATAGAAAATGCAGGGAATTTTTTTTTTTTTTTTTTGCAAACTGGGAAAATACAGGGAATTTTGTTTCTAATTTTTGTTTCTTTTAAAAATCTATGACCACAAAGCGTAATCTATGGGATATTTAACAATGATATTTCTGCTATACTAAACTATTTCATTTACTGGAGCATTAAAGTATGTTCAGCTGTTTTTCCAGCAATTAAGACTAATAAATATATTTAATCCATTATAACTCACTCAAGAGCACAGCAATTGTTGTTTCTTCTTAATATATTGTGTATAATATGTACAGGGAAAACACAGGGAATTTTTTTCCCTCCAGATTTGAGTGATAATCCTGTTCAATGACCTTCAAAATCCGATTTAACCCTTTCGAGCCTAACGGGACACATACGTCCCAAGCAAATTTCAAAAAAATATTTTGGGACAGAAACCCTTCCCTGTCTAATGGGAGACTTTCCCACCAGTCCTGCCAATATTTTTGAAGGTATTTTCATTCACAGAACATACATGGCACTACCGTGCATAATGCTGCCTTACTCATAGTTTATGCTTCCAAAATTGTTCTGTTGTAAAAAAAATTATTCGTCGCGAAAGGATTAATATTTTCGTTTGTATTTTTCCAAATCAAACTAGGGATGATGAGGAGCTGAAGAAACTTAGTCTCTTGGAATTGGATCTCACTCAACATTGCCTCAAAGTCAATCCTAAATCCTATTCCACGTGGAATCATCGTTTCTGGGTCATGGAATTCAATCCTGATGCTGATTGGAAGCGAGAGTTGAAACTTTGCAACTTTTTCCTCTCTCAAGATGAACGCAACTGTAATTAAATGTTATTTTATTTAGAACTAGGTTTAATGATATTGATTGAATAATAATTAAATAATTATAATCGCTATATATAAAGAAAAATTCTTGTCTAAAACTTGATTAGCACACTAACATTTACAACTAATTATTATTTTGTAGTTCATTGTTGGGATTATCGCCGCCTTGTTGCTAAGAAATGCCTTATCTCACCTGAAGAAGAGTTAGAGTACACGAGCAAGTTAATAGAGTCTAACTTCTCCAATTATTCTGCCTGGCATTACCGCAGTAAACTGTTACCCATTATTCACTTGGATACTGTAACAGGATCCATCAAAGAAAATGTATTGCTGAAAGGTAATTATTTTACATAGCGGCCAGTAGAGTCCAGAACTGTTGTACAGTATCTAACCCCGTGGCAGAATTGCGGCGACACTGTCACAGAATGCTACAATGTTTTTGCAGAAAGATTTTTCATTTTGGAAAGGGAAAATTTTTTGGCTTTCCTTTCTACATAATTTTTCAAAAAAAAATAATTTTTCTTCTGCAGAATTTTTTTTGAAAGATGTCTTTCTTGTGCATCAGAGAGGAAAGAAATAATCATGATTTTTCTATTCTCATTTAAGATTTTTAAAAAAAAATCGGTAATAACTGGCTTTAGTTATAATTCCAAATTAATAATATAAAATAAAAAATTCAGAAATCGCGATAGTTTAAAAGATAGTTTGGTCTAGAAATGTTCTTTCTTTCATTTTTTTTTCTTTATAGAACACCATATTTTCATTTGCTTATTTGAGTATCTCTTTTTTAAAGAGTCCTATTCGAGTGATTGGTGTTCTTTATTTTGGGAATTCTGCACGGATTTTACGATTTTCAATTTAAGTACAAATTTAAATTCATAATCGTTTGATTTATTTACGTATTCTAATTTGTGTAATGATTTAAAAAATTCGAATTTTCCTCCCACAGAATGCGAGAATATCGCCTATAATATTAGAATTAAAAAAATATTACTTTTAAAATGAAAATTTTTATTTTACACTTTCTTCTGTAAACATAACGTTTCTATTACGTTAAATTAGTGATTGTTATAATTAAAAATATCTTAAAGTGCCAGGGAAATTTGTTGCAGAAAGCCCAAAAAAATTCTGCCATAGGAGTATCTAAAATATTTTAATGGCTTAAATAAAAATAACTTTATTCAGCAATTAAAAATTTTTTAGTAAGAAATATCAACTATTTTAATTATGTTATTTTTAGAAATAGCAGAGGCCCGATTATCCGAGTTTTCGCTGTAACCGAGCTATAAAATATTTCAAGTATTATTTTTTTCTAGTTTATTTTTACATAGCTGCCAACTCTACTGGATTTTCCAGTAGACTACTGGATTTTAAACTAATATAATTCTCTTCAATAAAAATTCTCCTAATTTTTGTACATTTTAGAAAATTCCCTCAAATTGAATCAGATTTCTAATAAAATCCCAACTTATATAGAATTTTCACACAGATTATTGCTTGCTTAAATATTTAAATAAATATGACTAATACATGGTGCTTAGCGTTTTTAAAAAGTGCTTATTTTTGTTTTTAAAAAGCCCTTAAAGGTGCTTTTTTCATTGGGTGTCTTTAAAAAGTGCTTAGTTTTTCCTTTTCGAAAATGAGGTTTTAGTTCTTTACCATGTCGATTTTCGCCATGCAATGTAAAAGCCTGCTTTTCACATTGTTCTATTCAATGTTTTCACAATTCATTCAACAACATTCCATTTTGCCATACCGATAGTCCATAGCGTATAAAAGCGCCAATCATTTTAAATGTTTTGCAATATTTTATCATGTAAAGTCTAAAAATTATTTTGCATTCTTTTAATGTAGATAGCGGTGAAAAATATTTTGTGAGTGCTTGAAATGTACTTAAAAGGTGCTTATTTTTTTGATTAAGGATTTGGCTATACGCGCTGTTAAATGTATGACATTTATACCACTTCTTTCTTTTCCTTTTTTTTTATGCTCTTCTTTTTAACCGAGCTCTTTGGTGTGTTAGTCGTGATCCACATTAACTGGTATAATCGGGACTCTACTGTAATTTTAAGCATTCCTAATTCATTTTATGGTAGCATTGATTGATTATTTTTTTTAAAAAATCCTNTTTTTTTTTTTTTTTTTTTTTTTTTTTTTTTTTTTTTTTAAAAATCATGATTTTCCTATCTTGACTGAAATAAATTTTTGTTTCTTTCTTTACAGAGTTTGAGTTGATACAAAATGCCGCGTTTACCGATCCTGATGATCAAAGTGTATGGTTTTATCACAGGTGGCTCTTAGGAAAAAGTAAGTATATAAACATCACTTACTTTATGCTTAAAGGTATCTTGGAAAGAGAACGAAGGAGAAAATGAATACAATAAAATATAATTTTTCTGCGACTAGTTTTTTCCTCATATCAAAAAAGCTGAGAAATGTAATAACAAAATGGAAAAAATTATTTTATAATTAAATAATAATTCAAAATTTAAAGTTAAATAAATGCGTTACACATTTTGCAAAGAACATTGTTGCAAAGAATTCTTAATCTGCCACTTCTAATTTTCGCTAAACTGAATTATGATGTAAAAGGAATCTTAAGCTTTAATTTTAAATATTTCAAAAATTTATTTCTGAATTAAATACATTTTCATATCGAAGTGCTCTGTAAACAATTATTTACAAAGGCGCCAAATTATCTATTTTTGCAACGAATATTTATTGTATTAAGAGAGTGGGAAGTGCAAGCAAAAAAATTATTTTCCTAAAATAGCTCGGATGAAATTTTTTTATTTTAATGAAACATATATTTTAATATGTAGTTCGTATTAATGATTTACAGCTAGGTAATATATATACAATACATTGCACCTCTTTCTTCACTTAAACATTTTCAGATATTACAAAGGTGAAATAAAAATGGAAAGAAAAAAAATCCCCACCGCCTTGAGGTATTTTGCAAAATATTCCATCCCTACAAGAATTAAAAATTGATGCTCCAGTCAAACTAAATAGCTGTTTACAATTGTGCTTTTTTTGTTATTTTATGTAATTGTAAATTTGAGATATGATTTGAGATATAAATTTGAGTTTGCTTTAAAAATAATTCTCGCTGAAAAAATGTTCTAAAAGGATTTCTAAAGATAACCCTTAAAAAGAAAAAGAAAAAAATCAACTATTTAACTAACTCACTAAAAATAAATGTGTTTTTATTTTATATGATTGTAAAGTTGTTCAATTAGAGTATAATAATTTGACTTGCAAAAATGTTCCCTATCCCGAAAAAATCTTTTATAAATATCCCCCTTAAAATTATGATTTGAGATATAAATTTGAGTTTGCTTTAAAAATAATTCTCACTGAAAAAATTTTCTAAAAGGATTTCTAAAGATAACCCTTAAAAAGAAAAAAATCAACTATTTAACTAACTCGCTAAAAATAAATGTGTTTTCATTTTATATGATTGTAAAGTTGTTCAATTAGAGTATAATAATTTGACTTGCAAAAATCTTCCCTATCCCAAAAAAATCTTTTATAAATATTCCCCTTAAAATTCAAAAAATCTCAAAATTGTTTACGGTAACTTGCCCTCCTTGTAGACACCCATGCAACTCGTCATGTGAATCAAATGTGTCAAAAAGCAATCGCTGAAATGGGAGTTTGAGTTCTGTATTAATAATTGTACAAGATTTTAATCACTGAATCTGGTATTTTGAGTTTTGTTCTTAAAAGTACCATAACAAAAATATTCTGTATCAATTTCCAAAACAAAAGTTGATTGTATCTACTTTATAAATAGCATTTTTTTAAAATATGACTCAATTTTAAATCCTGGTGTTTTTCAGATTCAATTCTTCAAATTCTAAACGTTAGTGTCTTTAAACCTGAAAAATCAATCCTTGTGTTGCTTTCTGAACCTCTACAGGTAATAAAACTCTGAACACTATCATAAATACCAGTTTTGATGTTTCAGCTTCTGATTTGTTAATTCTTCTAGGTTAACTCTCAGAATTTAAAGTTGTATGTTAATGATACCACAGTTCATACTTGTTGGAGGTCTGTCAGTCAAAATATGCCTGTCTCATCTGTTTGGGTAATTTCATTCTCTTTAGCAGTTGCAAATTTTTTTTTTTATTCAAGCCATTTTAAATATAAAAATTAATATTAAGAATACTTATCAAAATTTTATGCACTCTTAATTTAATGTTGCAGATTATAGTAAACTTTCTTTGTTTAAAATTTTAATAAGAGCACCTTTAAGGGAAAGATTTTGTTTATGAAAATTGAAAACAGTTCTTTAATTATCAACAAAATTAATGGTAGCATGCAGACACGAGGTGACTAAATATAATTAANTCTGAACACTATCATAAATACCAGTTTTGATGTTTCAGCTTCTGATTTGTTAATTCTTCTAGGTTAACTCTCAGAATTTAAAGTTGTATGTTAATGATACCACAGTTCATACTTGTTGGAGGTCTGTCAGTCAAAATATGCCTGTCTCATCTGTTTGGGTAATTTCATTCTCTTTAGCAGTTGCAAATTTTTTTTTTTATTCAAGCCATTTTAAATATAAAAATTAATATTAAGAATACTTATCAAAATTTTATGCACTCTTGATTTAATGTTGCAGATTATAGTAAACTTTCTTTGTTTAAAAATTTAATAAGAGCACCTTTAAGGGAAAGATTTTGTTTATGAAAATTGAAAACAGTTCTTTAATTATCAGCAAAATTAATGGTAGCATGCAGACACGAGGTGACTAAATATAATTAATGGTGATTTAAAAAAAGTGTATGTCAATTGCCAGCCGACCCCAATTTTTTTTTCATTAACCCCTTCCCTTGCCAAATTTTTTGAAAAAAAAAAGCAAAAAATCAACGTATTTTTTTAGTTTTATTAATAAATACAAGGAACTAAAACAAAACATAATTCAAAAGTTTTAATTTTTTATGTGTAAAGAACATTTAATTTATCGTTAGTTTACTATCCGGTGTTATCTCGAGCAAATGAAAAAAGTTAAATATTAGTCTTTGTATGATAGTTTTTAAAACAAATTGATATTTTTATATAATTAAATAAAATAATTATTCATTTAAAAAATGGAATGAGCCTCTCAATATTGAATATATTTAAAATTCTGTATAAATTGTTTTTATGGTGGCTAATATAATCAAGAAAAGAATTCCTTATCAGAAACTACTTGTTTTATCATAATCTTTAAAAAAATTTATTGCATTTTGTTAATATATTTATGAAAAACTTTCAACAATTTGAAGAAAATTTTTTATTAGTGTGCATTTTGCCTAATTATGATATTTTTTTTTAAAACGTGCTTCATTTCTGTTGAAAAATTTGACTACGCACCCTGTAAAGATTTCAAGTTCTTAAATTATTCTTATTTTTGTCATCCTGGAGAAAAATTATTTTCTCTAGAAAAAGTTCTAAGAATTTCAAAGTCATATGTGCATAGACCCTGTTGATTAATGAAAATATTTTTTATAAAAACTATTTAAATAAATCTGATTAAAAATTATATGCGGCATATTTTACCGTGTTTGAAATGGTTACAGTTGCATCAAACTTATATAAAATGATAAACTTTCTTCGAATACAAAATCTCAGTTAAAAAGCTTTTAGCAAGCAATTTACTGACTCTTGTAACTGGTTTCAAGCTCTTTGATGGCACCTAATTTTGATAAAATTAATTCAAAAAAATATTTTTCAATGTTTTCATTTTTATAAAACTTTATGTTGATTATAATACAAAACTATCAAACATTTTCTTAATAGGATGCCATGCCACGGGAGAAACTTTTCATCACAAATTTTATTTCTCCTCCATAATTTAAAAGAAAGAAAAAGTGAGTTCAGGCAAATATTACAATAAACTTCAGGGCAAATCTATAGTAAGCCATGAATTTTCAATTGCTGAAAAAAAATTTGAAATATCAAAATGCAAAAAAAATTATTGGAAGAGAATTTCTCCATTCCGAAATCCTAAATTATCTTCTCAGAATTTATTTCAATTTTGATATTTTAAAAATTTCTTTTCAGTATTTGAAACTTCTTGGCTTACTCTAGGTTTGTCTGAACTCCCTTTTTCTATACTTTAAATTAGTTATTGAGGTGAAGGAGCATTATTATATGAATTGATACTTATTATAAGCTTTATTATATAAATCTCTTTTGAAATCAATTTTAACATATGCTTGTGAAACCTGGACCCTATCTTGTATGGATGAGGTTATATTGGGTAACTTTGAGAGAAAGGTCTTAAGAAGTATTTTTGGAAGAAGTCAACAAAAAAATGTGTAGCTTAGAAGATCAAATCTAGAGCTTGTCACTCATATAATGAACCTGACATTATTAAACGACGAAGAATAAAACAGGCAGGCCACGTTATCAGAATGAACGAAGACCGTACCGCAAAAAGAGTTTTCGATGCCAGACCAGTTGGCACACGAAAAAGAGGCAGGCCGAATTTGAGATGGATAGATGGCCTAGAAAAGACCTTTTTGTCTTAAAAATTAAAAGTTGGAAAACACTAGCAGGAAAAAGGTTAGCCTGGAAAAAATTTCTTGAGAAAGCCAAGGCCCAGCCTGGGTTGTCGAGCCATTGGTGATGATGGTGAAAGAGAATTTGCGATAAAAATTTCTCCCGTTGTATGGCGTTCTCTTAAATTTAGCAATTTCTTCGAAACATTTTTGCACTGTGTTGATAGATTTTGTGAGAACTGCATTTGTGTATAACTGATTTTACCAATTCTTTCCAATTCAGTTATGTGATTTTCCACTTGATCCTGTAGACACTATTTCTTCTGTCACTGTTAAGCTTTCTGAGAGAGATATAGAAGATAGTTTATCTTGCTCTCTGGATGGTATTCTCTCCTCTACGTGGAAAAAAAGCAGCAGACGAGATATATTTCGGTAATTTTTATTATGATATTGAATTTTAGTTTTAGTTTTGTATTAAAAAAAATCTCAATATTATTTTCTCTACAGGGAAAACCTGGAAAATAGAAGAAATTTAAAAATCATTTGAAAGTGCTGGGGATTTTGAATTTTTCCTTAAAAAGCAGGGAATTTTATTTCTTATTTTTGTCTTTAAAAAAATACTGACCTCTCAAAGCTTAATCTATGGGATATTTAAAGGTGATAGTTCAGCTACATTATGTTATTTCATTTATTATAGCATTATTTGTTTTATGTTGAGCTGCTTCTTGTTACCTCAAAGTTTTTCCAACAACTAAAAGTAGCATCTTTATCCTTATATAGTTCACAAGAGTGCAGTGAATCTGTGCTTCCTCTTAATATATTGTGTATAATATCTGCATTCATACTAACAGTAAACGTACCATAACCGCTCAAAAGACTGATTATTGTATGTTGTATTGTATTGTGAAGTGTTGGTATGTTTAGTAATAAGTAATTATCATATGAAGGAATATTAATAATTTTGCTCCCGTAATTCTTAACCGCAAAATCATTATTTAACTTTTCGTGTCAAACTTAGCAACTATGTTGCTTTTTTATTAGCAAAGGAAATTACATTAAAAAGTTTTGCTACTGTCACCGTAATTGTTTATTTTCATTGTACAGCAATAGCCGTGTCCAGTTGCTTGCTAGCCTGCTTACCATGGGATCACTAATTTTTGAGCTAAATGAACAGTTTTATCTTTTTACATCAGCTCACTTAATAATCTTGTTCAACTAAATAATCTTGTTTTACCTGTAAACTTTTTTTTTCATGCTTATTTTTTTTAATATTACAAAAAATATTTTAAAAAATCCACAACATTGTTAAATCTCTACCAATGTATCCGTGCACAGCGTGCATCTACATTTTCTGACTCTAGTTAATGTTACATTTTTAAACAAGGTTGCCACTTCACAGGGAGAATAAGAAAAACCTGGAAAATACAGCATGGTGCATAGCGTTTTAAAAAAGTGCATATTTTCGATTTTTGTATTTTAGAAGCCCTTAAAGGTGCTTTTTTCATTGGATGTTTTTAAAAAGTGCTTAATTTTTTCTTTTCAAAAATATTTTTCTTCTTCGCCACATGGTTTTATGCAAAAGCGGGCTTTTTATATTGTTCTATCCAAAATTTTCACAATTCATTGAACCACAATCCATTTTGGCTTACTGTCGGTCTGCAGCGTATGAAAGCGCCAATTATTTTACATGTTTGATGAAATACTTGCAAGTCTGTGTGTGTGTCTACTGAGCTGGATTTGGTGAGATTATTGCTCTCTCCTGTGCAACTCTGCTGCATTCTGCAAGATATTTTCAATTTCATTTTCCGCCCTCTAATATCGAACCGAAAAATCTCTTGATCATTTTATAATGGTTAATATAATCGACAAAAAGAGTTCTTTGTCTGAAACTAAATATTTTATCGTGATCATGTAAAGTCTCTGAAAAATATTTAATTTTAAAAAAAAAGATTTGGCTACTCACCCTGTACTGGGAATTTAAAAATCAGCTAAAATAACAGGGAAAATGCAGGGAATTTTTCCTAACAAACTAGAAAAAAATGAGGGAATTTTATTTCTTATTTTTGTCTTTAAAAAAATGCACACCTCTCAAATTGCAATCTATGAGATATTTAAAGATGATTGTTCATCTATATTATATTATTTCATTATTTGTTTTATGTTGAGCTGTTTCTTATTTTTCAATCAACTAAAACAAGCATCTTCATCCTAATATACTTCACAAGAGTGCAGTGAATGTGTATTAACATAATGTGTATAATTTGTGCAGGAAAAACAGTGGGAATTTTATTTACAGATATCAGTGGCAACTCTGATCAACATGTTAGTTGATCTGTAACAGGGTTTGTTGATTTAAATCAAATGATTTTTTTTTAAATCATTGATTTAAATCAACTGATTTTTATACATATATATTGATTTAAAAAGTTAAAAAACAGTGTTTCAAATTATTGATACCTTTATTATTTATTTTCTTAGTTTTAAAATTTATTTTAATTAAATTGCTGCAATAGTTTTAAAATTTATTATTGCTGCATTAATTCATTTTAGCTAACGAAATTACTTTCTTTCTTGGTGTGTGTTAAATTCCAACACATTTGAAATTACTTTTTTAAAAATCTTTTGATTCTTAAGATTGAAAGTACAGATTAAAGTAAACATTTAAGGTTTTTTTTTCTAATAATATGTTTACAGTATCTTTGACATTATCAGATTTCAATAAAGAAATTTTTGAAAAAAAATTTCAATGAGTACATAGATTTTTTAAAAAATTTTTTTAGCTGAACTTATCTATTTTGAGGTAGGATTAAAAATGAATATTTTAATATAAAAATATATAGATTAAATATTGATTTATTTTTTGAGGAATAACTACATTTATAAACACAATCTGTTACATTTATTTTGTCATTTTAAAAATCAAGAGAAAAAAAAAAGAAATCACAATTTTAAATTAAAGTTATGGTTTGCTAACTGAAACTTTGTTTTAATAGTTAAAGTACAGGGGTCTGTCCAAGCCAAATTTACTACCGTTTAACGGTACCTTTACAAATTCAACTTTAGGAAAAATGATAGAATAATCNTAATGAAAAATTGTTTTAGGTAGTCAGAGCTTTATTGTACAAAAGCTTAGCTAAAAATATAATATTCTTACAATATAGTTTTAATATTAATTTAATTTTGATTAAACATTTATAAAGTTTTTTAGTCATAAATCAAAATTCTTACAGTGTATTTGAATAAAAATCAAAAAAATCTGATTTTTTTTTAAAAAAATCACGAGCCCCAACTGTGGTAAAATTCCGAATTTGAACAATTTCTCTGTTCAAATTATAAAATAAAAGGCTATATTTTGGAATGTTTGTTTGAATAATAATAAGCATTTACGAAACCTATTTTTTATTACTCTTTTCAATAATATTCAATCATAAGATAATATTTAGTCATTTTCTAACCAACATTTTTTAAAAGGAATCTGCCAATATACTTTTTCAAACTGTCCCTGATATGCCAAGGAGTCTTTTTAAGCTGTTCTGGTCACCTTCTAACACGACTTATCGCCTGTGAATTCATTTTCACCTCAAATTTGAAAAAATAAAAATGAGCAAAAATTGCAAGCTCAAGCAGAAGGGAAAAAAATTAGAACAAGTAAAAACAAAAAAAAAGTTTTCCCTTTTTTTTAAAAAATTTGCCATCCCCTAAAAAGACAATGTTTATTTTTCTAGATATTGTTTTAATAGTCTGCAAAATATGTCAGTGGTATCATTTTTTAATCAGGTAATATGTCAGAGGTTATAGTAATGAATTTCCTTTGTAGATATTCATTACAGCTTTTAACGGCACCCTTGAATTTAGCTAAATTGCTGAAAATTTGCACTATATGGCAATTTCTGCTTTTTAATTGTGGTACCCTTTCTGTATCCCATTATAAATAATACCTCTAGGGGTGCTGAATTCGAGATTGATCGCTCTCTGGTTCAAGTCAAAATTACGATCTGTGGATGAATGAATGAATGCATGTATGAATCTGACAGTATAAATGGGTATGACGTATGGGTATGGCAGAAGTTGAATTCTTGGCCATAGATTGCACCCCTCGCCTTAATGGTTAATGGTGGCCCAACAATTTTCGTTTTTTTTTTTTTTTTTGCATAAAAATTTCTATTTCTTTTAGGTCTACATTGAATGCAGCAGCTAAAGATGTTTTGGAGCAGGAGCTGGAATCTTGCCAACAACTTAATGATCTAGAACCAGACAATAAATGTAAGTGTTCTTACAGGAGATAATCTAAATTTCATATAATACTGCAATCAATTTTTGCCAGGTATTATGGTAAAGCGTGCTTTTCACATTATTCTATTCAACGTTTTCACAATTCATTCAACCGAAATCTATTTCAGCGTACCGTCGGTCCATAGCCTATGAAAGCGCCAAGCATTTTACAAGTTTGATGAAATAGTTGAGAGTCCGCATGTGAGCTGTCTTTGGTGAGATTATTGCACTCTCATGTACAACTCTGATGCATTTTGCAAGTTATTCACAATTTCAAGCTTCCAACCTCTGAAATCAAACCGAAAAATCTCCTGATCATTTTTTAATGGCTAATATAATCAAGAAAAAGAGTTCCTGGTCAAAAACTAGTTATTTTATCATGATCATTTTGAAAATTATTTTGTTAATGTATATGGTGTTTAAAAATATTTTTTGAGTGCTTATTTTTTGTTGAAAGATTTGGCTACGCACCCTGTTTAATTAGGCGAAAAATACTTTCTTTCTTGTTTAGATTGAATTATAAGAAGCTAACAGCAATATTTTTGTTTTTAAGGGACAGTATTTACTTGTGTTTTGTTGATGCGAGCCCTGAATGATAGCAAGTTTGACGACCAAATTGTAGATTTCATGAATAAGCTGATGAAAATTGATGCCTTACGCAAGAATTATTATAAAGACTTGGGTAAGTTCACTGTATGTAACAAAAAAGGATAGGTTATTTTGATAGAAACCGTCCTTATTTTTTTTGTACTTATTAAACTGAAATTATAACAGCGAAGTTTTTATTTCTTTCCTGTAATAAATTATTTTGATAATAATGTGTGTATAAAACAAAACCATGTAGTCTACTGGGAAATCCAATAGAGTTGGCAGCTATGATGTATGAATAGTTTTTAAAATTATTTTTCATGTTTCCGCATTAATTTTTTTTTTATTTATTTATGCAGAAGTTTTGTTATCATTGGGTGCCCTTGCCATCCGATTCGGCAGATTTATTTATAAATACACGGTTTATAGTGAACGATATGTTCGCTTCCGTGCCTAGCTACACACCAGTGTTTCCCAAACTTATGACTTTTGTGTACCCTTTCTAAATTTTTTGTAATGCTGTGTACCACTAATAAAAAATGAATGTGTTTTTTACTATAAAAAATAGCAACTAGCTGTTGCTGTTAACTCTTCAAAAAATAGCTAATGGAAAATACATAATCGTAAATTTTCATGGCTAGTTTTGTTTTTAAATAAAATCTTTTGAAATTTTCGTTTGTTGCAAGATATTTCGCATAAGAACGTGTACCCCCGCTAAACTGTTCCCATACCCCTGGGAACTGTATACTTTGGGAAACACTGCTACACACGTATGATGTTATTTTTTGTAGATCAAGTGAACCAAAAAAAGAGAGGAAGTTGAATATTTTGAACTTTTTTCTGTCTTCGACTAATTTTTTTCATTTTTTTTGTAATGATTTTGAAATTTCTACTTCAAAATAAATACATATAAAAGATTTTTAAAACTATCAATAGCATGCAATGTAGCAATAAGAATTTTTTCTTGTTTGCTTCATTATTGAATTGGTTCAGCATTCAGAGAAGTTGCACTCTTCCAGTATCTGGACAAATGCTTCAATTCTTAACGATGCAGCATAAAGAATATTTTGTTAAATAAAGATTATTCTTGCATATATTGCTTTTGCAAAATAGGTTTTCTACTAAGAATAATAATATATTTTAAAAATTATTATAAAATTAACTTTTTAAGTAATAAAATATTATGTCTTTTTACTTCTTGTAATCATTATACAACACAAAATTGTTGATCAACCATTTAATTAAAAAAAAATTTTAAAGTAAAAATTAACAATTAATTATGGAAAATTAAATAATAATAATTTTAAATGCATACATATTTTTTAAACTTATAATATCATGAGGATAATAATCTTAATACTATGTAGGGACACATGTGAATTGTTCACATCTGCCCCAGATGTTTTGTTCACAAGTGCCCCATCATCTTTCTTAAACCTAACTTGAAAAATAAAGAATTTTTAATTAAGGAAAAAAAATAATAATTGTCATAAACATACCTAAATGTTCATATAATGGTCTGCAATAGTTAATTTTAGCTTATTAGTTGGTTTATACTACGTTTTCACTTGAAGCGAGTGATAAAAGTATATACAACACCAGCTGATACAAAGAAATTTTCAGAATAGAACAAAATAGCTTATTGTTCTGAAAGTTTTGCAGAGAGGTAGGATTGATACTACCATCAATTGAAAAAATTTCAAGATTTTTTATTTCATATCATATTGGAAAAACATATCATGTTCACAGGTGCCCCCCCCCCTACTAATTTTTTTTCCACGCAAGACGAAGAGTAATAAAAAAATAAAAGTTAGCACATTTTTTGTTGCTAGGTATTATATTTCAGTCATTTTTGTATTTCATTTAATTGGTCATTAATTTAAATGGTAAAAAAAAGAGGGTTTGGAACTAGTTAAAATTGTTGACTAATACAGTGAAGTCCCAGTTGCAGTGAACCGAAATCTCGGTCCCTTGAAGGAACAGGGTATCCGCTACATTTTAGATATTCAAATCCATGAATTTTTCATGACTTAACGAAGTTACTATTTTCTACGACAAAAACACAACAATACATTTAAAAAAGCATTATAACAACATTCATTGAAATGATAGGTACAACTAAAACTGTAATACTCTGCATCTTCATATATTTATAGATTTTAAATTTAAAGAAAGAGTTAAAGCAATAAAATAGCTGAAAAAAATACAAAAGCAAGTAATTTCTTTTTCTTTTTTTTTTCTGTAGAATTATTTCTAAAGATACTTTTCTTGTTCATCGGAAAAGAAAGATATACTCTTGATTTTTCTGTACTCATTTCGGAATAAAAAAAAATTTGCCAATGACTGGCTTACTTCAACTAAAATTTTAAATTGATAAAATGAAAAAAATAAATAATCATAAAAATTCTGAAATCACAGAAGTTTAAAAGATAATCTGCTCTAGAAATGTTTTTTCTTTCATTTTTGAAACCATAATTTTTAAAGAGCATGATAAAAACATTTTATATTTTAATAAAATAGACTGTGAGTGGGGATTTTGTTAGAAATTCAGATATTCGGAACTCCATTTTAAAAATTATATTTTTCGGCGACCTAAATCCATAACTTTCTTTAAAAAAATAGTTAAAATCATGACAAATTTTGTGCAATACCGAAATTCATGACTTACCAGGTGCGCGGATACCCTATGTATATGTCTAATATTATAATTTATTCCTTTCAGGAAGTAAATTTGTGATTGAAAACATGATTGAGAGTCTCCCAGTTGATGTGCGCTCCATTGATCTCTCCAAGAATCATTTAACCAGCCTCCATCATTTTGATCACTTTCTCTTAATAGAGCACATAGATTTATCATCCAACAATTTAACTTCAATCTACCCATTCCAGTACTTAGTTTACTTAAAAAGTGCCATTTTAGATGACAATCAGCTGACAACCTTCCATGGTGTAGAGAACTTAAAGCACTTGAAATCTTTATCGGTACAACGAAACTGTATCCTTTATTACTGTTTTTATAATAATAATTAGATTCTCTAAGATTTGAAGAATATTGAAGAAGAAAAAAAGTATTTAACCACTTCCCCGATTATCTCGAGAAAACTCGGGCGTAGCAGAATTTTGTTAGTACATTTTGTTTTTACTCTTCCGGAAGCAAATAATAATTTGCTGCGATTGGAAGTTTGCCAAGTTTTGTGTTGGGAGTTTTGCTGTTGGATTGCTCACATATTTTGTGTAAACAGGCGTTGCTGAATTTGCATAGAGGAAAAAGAGTAAAAAATATGACATATCATTTTACTGGCGTTTGGAAAGTATCACTTTGTGTTGTATCTTGTTTTAAAAACTGTCAAACAAAAACTTATATTTTACTTTTTTCATTTGCCCGAGACTACTCGGTATAGTAAACTGATGGTAAATAAAATGTTTTTACACATCAAAAAAATTTCAATTTAAAACTTGTGTTGCTTTTTTTTCCAAACAAATTGGTAAGGCAAGCGATTTACTAGTGTTTTTAGGAAATACACTGTCAAATTTTCGTGTTTTTTCTTTTCTAAGTTTCATTTTTTGGTTAACTAATATTTATTCAAATTCTGTACAGTTTAGATAAATCTTCTCTACCTGCTAGTTACTGGGTTAAATAGAATAAAAATCAAGAAATGATTCAATTTGTACTACTGCTATATGCCTTTGTTACGCTTTCAATAACAAAAGGTTTCATATTATTAATTTGAAATATGTATTTACATTATGCACATGCCTCTGTCCAAAATGTTTCAAATGAGCAGTATCATTTTTTCTAGCAAAGAGAAAGAAAAGTGACAGGAGTATGATTGATTTTAACAAAATTTTTAGTCATATATAAGGCAAAAAAATTTATGCATCCTTTAAAGGATGCATATTTTTCTCTTTTTGAGGGGGGAATTAATTTTAAGCAGAAATAGTTTTTTTTTTCAAATATAAAAAAATATATATATTGGTGTCCGGTTTGAAGAGATAGAAAATAACGTTTTCAAACACTGTTCATGTTCACTTTACAGAGACAAAATATCTATGATGAGGTGTTCATTTTGTAGGAGTGTTTGCACATGGATGTATATTTTCTGTTCATATGATTTTAAATCACACGGCCGCGTTCTGTATTCACACTATTTTATATTTTCACGATTTTATATCAAATACAGTGGAGTGTCGTATAAACGATTTTTACTTCTAAAACTGAAACTAACTCTGTTTTCAGTTAATTTTAATGTTTAACGTGTTGATTTACATAAATTTCTAAATTAGAGAAAGCAAAACAAACGAATAACCAAAGAAGAAAAATTGCAGTGAGCAATTTTAATGTATGATACCTTTAATTATATTTTCTTGCTATTAGTCTCTACAATGCTTTGAATAGCGAGTTGAACTTACTGCTTTCTATGATGCTAATTTTAGATTTCTAATCACGGCCAAATCTAATGGCTGAAGCGCACTTGTGCAATTTGCAGGAAAAAAGAGAGCTTTCACATTTTCCAAAATAATTAGTATCGATGGGTGCGCTGGACATTGGTCAATGAATAGCAAAATTTTTCGTTTTTGCCTCTTCATAACATTGTCTAGTTTTTTCAGTCATCTAGTAAAAATTACGGTCGTCATCCAAGCATTCTTGTTAGCACCCTCTTCTGAATCATTCATGTTGGCAAATTGCGCCTTTTTTAAAATACACAAGGAAAAATAAAAAATTAAATAAACGTGAACAAAATCTAAAAACTGACGTATAACTGATTCTGTGCGTCGTATAAATGATATATTTTTACACTAAAATGAATAGGAATGATTTGGGACCACACTAAAACGATGTAGTATAAACGATGCTCCATTGTATACTGTTTCATATTCACAGAATTTGAAAAGCACTATTATTCATTGTCACTGGGGACTTAAAAATTAAATGTAGGAATTAGTATTCCCGCGATTTGAAAAACACACCTAGCTTAATTAATTTTAAAAAGATAAATAAAGAATTTATTTAGGCTTTTCCAACTATCAAGCAAGCTTAAAAAATTAGTTTATTAATATAAAACGAGATAAGTGAATGGAATGTATTTTAAATTTCTAATTACAACTGACAACTCTTATGCTGTAAAGTGCTCCAAAGCTATTTTCGAGCCGTGTACACCAAGCCACACATGAAAGTGAATTTATATTGATTTCCTTAATCTTTTAAATAGGTATAAAAGAACCAAAGAATTTGAACATTTTGAAAACCTGCTCAAGCCTTGAAGAATTGTTCTTGCAAGACAACCCTCTATTTCTCGAAGCAGATTATAATAAAACCTTGTGTATTTTTCAAAATAATGGACAATTTCACTTTAATGTAAATTTTAATTAATTGTAAAATTCATATTTCTATGCAAGATTGCCTAACTTACAGTTGTTGCTTTTCATGCTTTATACATTGTTAAATCATTTATTTTGCTGCTGATAAATAAATTATTTTTTACATCTGTTTTCAATTGTCTTTTCTTTCTTTTTCTTCACTCAACCAACCATGAGAGTGGAGTCAGTGGTGAATTCATATGGGGGTACTTCTAAATTTAGGGGAGCTGGCCCTTTTCTAATTCTTCCGGATGCATCGTAGTGGGAACCGTGGCATGGGCAAAAGTAGCCTTTGTAGTCCCCTACATTAGGGATGGGTACACAGCCTAAGTGAGTACAGACTCCAATCAGGACGAGCCATTCTGGTTTTTGCACCCTATCTATATCAGCTTGTGGGTCTCTCAGCTGCGTGATATCTACAGCACTTTCCTTCTTAATTTCCTCCTGAGTACGATGCCTCACAAAGAGGGGTTTTCCTCTCCACTTGAATGTCATGCTCTTCCCTTCTTCTATCTCGGAAAGGCTGACTTCCACTTTAGCCAGAGCCAGAACGTCAGCACTGGCTGCCATTGAAGAAATAAATTGAGTGACAACGTTCTTAGCAGCATATGCACCACCAACGCCAGCAACTGAAACAAAAAAAGTTTTCTTCAATTGTCATTATAAATTACAAAAAATGCATGATTTTCACAATTTTCTCTGCAATATTTATCAGAAACTAGTTATTTTATCATGATTATGTGAAGTTTTTGATGAAGTTTTTGAAAGGATTTTCAAAACATAATTTAAGGATAAACATAATTTAATTGATTTTATGTTTGTAAATTAAAAACTTAAAAGAATAGAAAAAAAAATTTTTATTACTCCACAGATCCTAATTATGATTTTTTTGGAAAGTGATTAAAATTATTTTTTGAGTGCTTGAAAAGTACTTTAAAGGTGCTTATTTTTTGATGAAAAATCTCGCTAGTGTTCTTTTTTCATAGGATGTTTTTAAAAAGTGCTAAATTTTCCCTTTTTCAAAATGAGATTTTTCCTTAACCATGTTGATTTTCACTATGAATTCTGCAAAAGACCCAGTTCACATTGTTCTATTCAACGTTTTCACAATTAATTTAACCCCAATCTATTTCCGTGCAGTGTCAGTCCGTAACATATGAAAACGCCATTCGTTTTACACAATTCAAAATTTCATGATTTTTGACAATTGTAAAAAACAATGCCAAAAGGTTTTTTTTGACATGACGGATAAAACCGTCAATTGTCAAAAACTCTCCAACCCTGCCTAATTATATTATTTTAAAGTGCTTAAAAATATTTTTCGAGTGCTTAAAAGGTGCTTATTTTTTGTTGAATAATTTGGCTACACACCCTGAACAAGCATTTCAATTCCTAACCCCATCTCTGTTGGATTTTTTTTTTTTGAGTTCCCAACCCAAAAAAGCATTTTTTTAATTGCAGAAAATCATTAAATCTTTGAACTTAAATTTGCGAATGCGATGTCCTGTCCACTGATTTCTAGTTTTTCCTGCAATAACATATTTATTAACTCCATTGCAGGGTTGCCACAGAAAAAAATGAACAAAATAGCTGCTTAAATAAGAACAAAATATTTTTATTCATATGACTAAAATTTTATTAAATGACTTAATTGTCATATGCACTGATCCATTCAGTCAAGCTGATGGCAAAATAATTTTTATATAAACGCTTGTGTTTTAGCACTAAATTTTTTAGCAAAAAAAATAGTAAATTCACAGAAAATTTAATACTTTTAATTACTAGAATTCATTCAAAAAAATATTCTCACTAAAAAAAAAAACCTTCTAAAAAATTTTTGTGTTTAGAACACAAAGTATAAAATTCATTGCGTTCAGAAGCTTCCATGGGTCGCAGATTGTCAACCCAATTTATGCTTAAAAAAACAGCCAAAAGTACAGATAAGTCTCTCAATAATCTCCTTTTCCTAAAAATAGTTGCTTTTTTTTTAAAGCCTTTTCAGACAAAAAAAAGTTGCCATAGTAGGCCGAAAATAGTTGGCAACCCTACTATTGCTTTAAGATAAATACCTGCATAAAATAATTTTCCAACCTTATTGTTAAAAAAGTTTTACAATCAATTTTGGGCATCTGAGTGTAAAAATCGCATTGATCACACTAACAACACTAATGAAAGCGAAATTACAGAAAGTACAAAATTATTTTGAATTCAATTCAAAGCGGGAAATCTCACTGCTAAAATTGTGAAGTTGGGCCACCTCTTAGCAATATTCAAAATTGTGCAATTTAAAGAGATGTGTGAGTGGGGACAAATTCAATTTCAATATTTTTCTTATGCGATGAAGAGGTTAAAAAACTGGCAAGATGAAACTGGAGATCTGTTGTAACAGTATTGCAATCAGACCGCAGTGTAGAGCTTACTCCAAATTGAAAATTTTGTCCTTGTTTGATTCATGCAAATTGTTAGACGAAAATACAGGATGTCCACGAATGAGTTATAATACACAGTTTTTTTTTCAGAGCAAAAGAAGAAAATCCATGTGAACATAATATTTGATTTATGTCTCCATTTTCTGTGAGAAGTTACTACTTCTCACAGAAAATAGAACCAGAATTGAATCTCTCTATGCAGAAAGGGGCTTCAGTTCTGCTTTTTACTCTCAATATGAAAAGTATATATAAAGAAACAATAATGCTTATGTTGTCTATAACTATTAACACAATTCTTTTTCAAATTTCTGATAGTACATAAATTGCAACTTTTTCAAAAAATACTAGTAATAGTCTGAATTCTCAGCAATTTGATTCAAAATCTCAATTCGTTAGAAAGCTACCACTTAGATTGCAAGAGAGGGATAGTAAAAGATCTCTAGGAGACTATTTTGAGGAATAAAACTTTAAATTTGAATGCAAATGATATTTCCAAAATTATTAACAATTTTGGTGTTCTAATTCAAGATTTTAAGGCAATACTTCTTGCAGTAAGGTCACATAATTGGAGGGGGGGGGGGAAATAGCCTCTGTAACTTTTGCCGGATATTACATTTCCCTACAAAATAAAATTGAAAAATGGTAGTGGCGGCCCTGTATTGTAGACTAACAATTTTATAAGTCTTACAAGTAAAATCGTTGAAACAAAGGAAGATGAAATAAATTCATTTCAGATTAAGGTCCACACTAGGGTTGTCCTTAAAAGGCATGATTTTTGATTTTTCTTAAATGTTTCTTGATCTCATCTCCTAAAAACAGGAGTTGGGAAGGTTTAGGACAGAAGAGATTAATCCAGGATTGAAGCTGTCCTATCCAAAAAAAACTTTTATTCAAATTATGTCACAATTTTAAGAAAATATTGTGAATAATGAAAGGTTAATTTTTGAACAAAATGAAGACAAGTTTTCATTTTATTAAAAAATTTTATTTATTATTTTTAATATTTCATTATTTATCTTTATGCAAAAACAATTTATCAGTATTAAAAGCATTATTTATTTATATTTAAAAGATAAAGTATTCACTTGTTGTTCAGTGAATTATGGAGCTTTAAAAGTTATAACTCTTTCCCTATTATAATATTATCCTTCAATAAGTGAAAGCAAATTGTATAAAAAGTGTCAAATACTTATTAATCTATGTAATTATTATGGGTACAATGGTTGCACATATAGAATTTTTACCTTTTACCAATGTTCAAGGTTTTGGACAGTTTTAGTCAGTTTAGGACACTTTAACACAGTAAAACTCACGTGTCCAGTCCAAAACCAGTTAAGAACGTCTAAAACCCCTACCAGGTTACTCTAAAAAGGTACCTTTTAGAGCAGGGTTGCCATCCTGCAGGGAAAATATGGAAAATACAGGGAATTTATTAATTAACAGGAAAAGGGCAGGGAATTTTGATTCTTTCCTTATGAACTGGGAAAATAAAGGGAATTTTGTTTCTTAAAAAATGATGATCACTCAAAACGTAATCTATGGGATATTTAAGTACAGTAGAGTCCCGATAATCCGAGCCCCGGTTATCCGAGTTTCCGCTTTAACCGAGCTATCAAATATTTTAAGGATTTTTTTGTTCTAGTTTATTTTTTATTTTCAAAAATACTGCCGAAAAATAAATCTGAATTTTAGCTTCCAAACACTCGGGAAAACAAAATCTAACAACTTGACCCCATGAAATGATCGTTAATATCGTCAATAATGAAAATGAACCTAGCGAAGATGATGAAGACAGTGACGATAAAAATCAACATATAAAAATCTCACACAGATGAACTTAAAGCTGACGAAAATGCTACTGAATACATAGAACAACAAAAAGAGGCGACACCAGCCTTCCTGTCCTAAACAATGGCGAAACATTGCTGCAGAAAAGCCCCAAAGTTACATAAAACAAAAAACAAGGACTTTTTTTAAGTAAAAACTCTAATTCTCGCCAAATATACTTTTTACGTATTTTCAAGTAAGCTTTTCAATAATAATAGGAATTATATGTGATATACTCGTATTTCTTAAATATATTACATTTATACCAGCTCTTTTTCTTTCCTTTTTTATACTCTTTGACGAGTATACCACGAGTATACCACATATGACGAGTTTGTACGAGTATACCACATATAATAGGAATTATATGTGGTATACTCGTATTTCTTAAATATATTACATTTATACCAGCTCTTTTTCTTTCCTTTTTTATACTCTTTGTTTTAACCGAGTTTTTCAGTTATCCGAGTTAGTCGTGGTCTACATTAACTCGGATAATCGGGACTCTACTGTATGTTCAGCTGTTCCTTTTTTTGCTCTCTAAGTTTTTCCAGCATTTAAATCTAATGAATACAGTAAGCCCAATCCAGCTTACACAAGAACACAATAATTGTTGTGTTTCCTCTTAACCGCTTCCCTTGCCTATTTTTTTTTTTTGGAGAAAAAAAAATTGGAAAAAAATCAGCACATTTTTTTTTTATTTCATTAATAAATACAAGAAACTAAAACAAAACATAATACACAAGTTTTAAGTTAAAATCTTAATTTTCTTAAAAAAAATTTATTTACCATAAGTTTACTATCCCAATTTATCCGATTGGCATTAATTATTCAATTGGCAAACTTCCAATAACAGCAGATTTTTTTTCTTCTTTTTGATTCCAGCCAAGTAAAAACGTGATAATACAAAACGTACTGACAAAATTCTGCAATGCTCGAATTTTCTCAGGAAAATAAATATTTGCAATATATACATACCTGAGTTAACTCTGGATAATCAGGGAAGCGGTTAATATATTGTGTATAATATGCACAGGAAAAACAGTGAATTTTCTCAGGAAAATAAATATTTGCAATACCTGAGTTAACTCTGGATAATCAGGGAAGCGGTTAATATATTGTGTATAATATGCACAGGAAAAACAGTGAATTTTCTCAGGAAAATAAATATTTGCAATACCTGAGTTAACTCTGGATAATCAGGGAAGCGGTTAATATATTGTGTATAATATGCACAGG
>NC_092213.1:84903754-84911058 GCF_043381705.1 Parasteatoda tepidariorum | reverse complement strand
CAAGTTAACTAGTTGTAGAGCAAGCTTGGGGAAAAGAGATAAAGCGAGGCTTGTCAGGGAGGGGGGAGTATAAGATAAATGATCTGTTTGACATTTATTACAGTATAGTTAAAAGTGATAAGCATAAAGGAGAGTAATATGACACATTTTATAGGAATGCATTCATTTTCAGTCCCAACACCTACAAGTTTAAAGATGGAGGACTGAAAAAGATATTTAAAGAAATGAAATTTGAGTCCACTATAACCGAGTTTCCAAGTTCTAAGCTGTTCACTATAAGCGTTAAAAATAACATTATTTAAATAGGAATACGGACGGGACCGCTAAAAAAGTTCACTACATCCGAGTGTTCACTATATCCCAGGTTCACTATAGCGGGGTTCGACTGTATTTTCTTCCATCTAGGGTCAACAGTGCATGTTTGTCGTCAGTGTTTTTTAACCACATGAATTACGAATTGAACTCTTAAGTAAGTGCAGTATCATTTATAACTGCAATAGATTTTACAGTTTCGGAAGCTTCATTCAAATCCTGTATTATTCTATACAATTGCATCAACTTCAAAGATTTCACATTGAAGTCTTATTTTATGTAAACAATTGATATTTTTTTTTCTGTAAGATATAAATATAAGGGTAGTATACTTAAGAGGATTATTTTTACTTCTTTCATAGCCCTAAGTAATTTCGTAAAAGGCATCCCCGTGGCAGAATTGCTGCGACACGGCGACACTGTCGAAGAATGTTACAGTTTTTGATTAAACATTTTTTCCCCCAAAGATTTCTTTACTGCACACCAGAGAGGAAAGAAATAATTATGATTTTTCTATTCTCATTTGAGATTTTTAAAAGAAGGAAGATAATAATTGACTTCATCTAGAATTTCAGATTAATGATATAAAAAAATTCAAAAATTGAATTCTTCCACCAACAAAATGCAAGAATATCACCTATAATGTTGGAATTTTAAAAAATATTACTTTTACAATTAAAAATTTTTTATTCTATACTTTCTTCTGTAAACACAACATTTCTGTTACTTTAAAATAGTAATTGTTATAATTAAAAGTATCTTAAAGCAAAATATTAGTGCTAGGGAAGTTTGTCGCAGAAAGCCCGAAAAAATTCTGCCCCAGGGAAAAGCATCAAATACAGTGGAAAGTCGCGCATCCAGAATCGATGGGACTTCTGAAAGTCCGGATATTAGATTTTTCCGTATAATAGACCCCCAAGGTAAACAAAGCTTAAAACGATCTGAATCTAAGAAGCAAAAAATAAATAAACATTACTTTTTGGGCAATAATGTTTTAGTATTACAATGATATCTAATCAATCAAAAACTAAATATTACAAAAAAAATTATTGCTATTATAAAAATAAATATAGAAAAAAGAAAAAAATGTGACAGTTATGAAAATATTAATTGCTTTCTCCGCCATTTTGAAGTAGAACGATTCAAGCAAGGGGAAATTCCTGTTATTCATTAAGGTGGAGAAGAAAAATTTATTTCCTCCTTACTTGTCATTTAAGTTGAGGGCGGGTAAGTGACATATTCTTATTTTCTCTCTCATCATTGGCTATCAATCAATCATAAAGGCCAGGCATGCTGATTGGGTTCCCTTCATTTTTTCTTGTGTGACTGAAAGTGATTACCATCCACTTTAAAGTTTGCTGTGTTTACCCTTTTTCACAGTATTTCTTCTTCCCCTAACACTCTAATAAAAAGGTTTCAGGAAATGCCTCTTTTACTAGTCAGCTGCATAGGAAAGAAGGGGGGGGAGAGGACTTAGTTGTGCTCCTTTGAAAACAAATCTCCCCCCTTTCCTGCATTTCAGAGGAGGAGTATCACTAATGTTATGGTCTTAGTAGATCTTCTGTTCCCCTTTCTGTTGATTTATGGGTTCAATGCATAAATCACTAAAAGCTAGGAAAGGGGAAAACGTGTCAAAATACATCTTTCTTTTTTTTTCTTAGAGAGCGGGAGATGAAGGATTGTTTATTTATTTTGATTGTTAAAAAGTGTCCCGGAAATCGACCCTTCCGGAAAAGGAACGTTACACTGTATAGCTAATGCTATAAGATCTTCAGACATAGGTTTGTTTCGGAGGTGTAGCTTCTGAAAATCTTTTATTTAGAGCTGAATAGTCTAGAAAAATTTTGAGCAGCAGAAAGTCATTATAAGATGCTATCAGTAGTTCTCCAGAGTTGTGAACACATTAATCTTTTGCAGCGAGCTTGAATTGGAATTCATCTATATTCATACCATAAAGAACTTGATGATCTTGCACTCTTCTTCTCTAATACAATAAATTCTTTTTAATCACTTCTTGGTAGAATATTTTTTAGAGCTTTAACAAAACAGTGTTTTAAATATCAAGTACAGAATATCAAAACTGTTTTATCATAGGAAATCTTTTTTAAACATAGCTTTCAACACGGATAGGAAAAAAATCCAGTAGATTTTACGAAATATAAATTTCATGATAAGTGTTGCATAATGTACTAAATATTTCACACATAGGGAATTTTAGATGCTTTTTGCAATCAAAATAGAAACACTGCACTATTTTCCAGTTATGATTGGCATTAAACATACTTGAAATGTTATGTATTATGTTCACTCACAATTTCGAACATTAATAGGCATTTAATTCATCAAAGATTGTTAAGATTATTTTAAATTAATTTAAAAACAGCTCTGAATAGAAATAAACTGAACATTTTTGAACAAAAAAAAAAGTCTTAAACTGATTTCTATATATGAGGATAGCTTCATTATGTATTAGTTACAATTATTTAAATATTCAAGAAATAATCTGTACAAAAATTCTATTTCAGTACGGATTTTTTTTCTTAGAAAACTTATTCAATTTTAGGAAATTTTCTAAAATGTACAGAAACAAAGAGAATTTTAGTTAAACCAGTAGACCAGGAGAAACTGGCAAAATCCAGTAGAGTCGGTAGCTATGATTCAAGTTCCATGAGTCTTGAAATAGCTTAAAAAATAGATTTTGATCCCAAACAAAAGTTCTTTTCTCAAAATTTTTCTACTACTTCTACAGTATATTTCCCACAATTATTAAGAAATCTATTCATATTATTATTATGATTAAGTAGGAAAAAGTCATATGCAAAGAGCCATTTAAATGACATAAGAAACACACTGCTCCAGGACCTTGTGTTTGTGTTTTAAGTTTTAGAATTTCATCATAAAGGAAAACGAACATGCTGTAATTTTGTTTTAATAAGAAAATAAAAGCATTAACAAGCTCACTTAATTAGCTTGTAACTTTTACAATGGAGATCATACTGCCAACTTATAGAGTTGCAAAAAATTTAATCTTTGTTTCAAGCTTACTTTAAAATTATAGTGAGGGACTTAGCTGAAGTTCAGGATGTCTACACAAATAAAAAAAAAAAATTTAAAAAAACAGTCCTGAAAAATCAAGATTTTTAAAACAAAATGCTTTTTTTTTTCCTCACACGCTTCCAGAAGTGATAACATCAAATAACATTTCAATTTGAAAAATTACATGAAAATGGCCAGAAAACGAGGTGGATTTCGGACAGAATTATTATGAACAGAGCAACAGTGCCGGATTACCCATTAGGCCAGACTAGGCCTTGGCCTGGGGCCCCCAATGATTAGATGTCCCCTTAAAATGAATTTTTTGAAAATAAATGTAAAAAAATTAAGAAAAACAATGATTTAAAAAAAAAAATCAATTTCAAATATGTATGTTATGATTATAAAATGTAATGATTATTTTTTAGTTCTAATTTAACAAAATAAAGTAAAATTCAATTTATTATTATTTATTTTTATTTTTAATATGCTTTCTTAAATGAAAAGATATATAAATACTTTTATATTTCAGAGCTCATTCTAGGCAGAAAAAAGGGCAGGGTGCAAAAGTTTAAAAAAAGAGCATTATTATTCTAAAAAGGCAATAATTTCTTTCTATGGGCTTTACACGTTCTATTAAAAAACATTGCCAATTAGTAAAAGATTTTTTTTTCTTTACTTTACTAAAAGTAGCAAAGCAATCATATTAATTACTAATTTTTATTAATAAATTAACATATATATCGAGTTAATGAGCTAATTAGCTTAGTAATTTATTTAAAATGCATGCATATATTAATAAAATAATAAATGTATGTTTTTAAGTGTCTGTAGTTATGATTTAATAATTAAAATGATTAATAATAATTATGATTTAATGATAGTGGAAGTAACTGCAAACTTTCAAAGACAAGTGCAACAAGGGGGTGTGATGGCTATTTTTCCTTCCCCATATAAATCTATGTATTGACAGCAACGACAAACTAAATAAAAAGAGTTGAAAATAACAAAAGTTTAAGAAATCTATTGAAGAGTTTGGGGAAGAAATAAAGAAGGTTTGAGGAAAGAAAGGGTATGGAGTCTATTACATCAGGGTCTAATACTTTAGGGGCAACAGGGTGGATTATTTTGTCTAAAAGGGCAGCAGGGTGCTGCGCCCTGCTTACCCTGCCTAGAATGAGCTCTGTATATTTGAATAAATAAAAAATATACAAAAAAAAATATTTAATCTAAGGGTTCCATAATTTGAATGGTCTAGTGCCTCACGCACTGCAGAGCAGTTAAAATGATACCTCTAATTCGTAACATGCGTTTGAAACAGCATAAAATAAATAAATAAGCAAAGATAAAACAACTAAAGGTGGAAACAGCTAAACTATCAACTACAGTAATTATCTCGAAGAAAAAAATCCCCGTGTTTTCCCTGCATACGTTATACACAATAAATTAAGAGGAAACACCCATTTACTGCACTCTACTGAGCTATATTAGGATAACGATGCTAGTTTAAGTAGCTGGGAAAACTTAAGAGAAAAAAAGAACAGCTCAACATAAAACAAATAATGCTATAATATATTAAATAATATAATACAGCTGAACTATCATCTTTAAATATCCCATAGATTGTGCTTTGAAATGTTTGCATTTTTTAAAGACAAAAATAAGAAATAAATTAAACAGTATGTAAAGAAAATTTCAAAATTTCTTGCTTTTTACCTGTTATTTTAGATGACTGTGTAGTGGCAACTATGTTAATCAATAAAATATTATAGTAGGATAAACAGAAACAAACCTGTCAATGCAACATATGATTGAAGTTTTCGAGCATCTTCAGAATCTCGTGAAGATGAAGTAGGGTCTTTCAGCTCATCCTTCCGGTAATAATCAAAGTTTGGAACCTGTATGTCTGTGTGAGCCAATCGAACTTGTCCGAGCACTAAAACAAATATCAGACTATAAATAAATTGTATTCTAACTACTAAGACAAATTGTTAATCATAACTAAGAGATACATAGATGTATTGCAAAATATTGATTTAACGAATCATTCGTCAAACTGGTATAGAGGTTTTCACTTCTCACAATGATTTAACTCGATGATCACGATGATTGATTGAAACAAATCTAATAGGTTCGAATCCTGCGATTCGTATTTCTGGTTAGAATCAAATAATTTAGATCAGTGATAATCAATTAATTCAAATCATGTGTTTCGGTGCACTGATTCAAATCATGTTATTTGGGTAAAAATTCGAATCAAGTGATTCGTGTCAGCGATTCAAATCACGTGATTCAGATCAAGGATTTAATTCAAGCGATTCAAATCATGCGTTTTGGGTCACCATTTGTGATTCGAATCAATTGATCTAGATTCAGATCATGTGATTTGGAACACTTTGCGTATGAAATTATTCAAATCACTGATTTAAATAATGTGATTCAAATAAATGATTCCTGGAAGATCTGAAGTGATTCAGATCACGGAAATTTCCAAAAATTGGCAAAAATGTTTAATTACCAATCACTATTTTTCTTTTAACTACTGTTGATAGGGGAAAAAAGGCATTATTCCTCCTCATTAGTGGATTCCTTCAAGTAAATAAATATACAGTCAAACCCCGCTATAGTGAACTCCCGGATATGGTGAAAGAAAGGCTCGGTCCTGTGCCTTGGTATACACCTATAATGCTATTATTAGTGGATATAGTGAACCAAAAAAGTGAGGAAGTTGGATATAACGAACTTTTTCCTGTCTTTGACTGATTCCCCCCCCCATTTTCTTTGTAATAATTTTGAAATTTCTACTTCAAAATAAATACATATGGAGATTTCTAAAACCATCTATAGAAACTACTTGTATGTGCTCGAATGGCAGGTTAGACAGGCTTAAAAAGTGGAATAACAGAAATTCAGGAAAAATTATCTGAGAGTCGGGAAGTGTTTCCATATCTGATGTTGAGGATTGCTCATCAGCTAAAGATTACAAATTTTTATTTGTACGCAACAGGGTTGGGGTTTTGGACGTCTTTAACTGGTTTTGGACAGGACATGTGGGTTTTACTGTCTTAAACTGGGTAAAACTGTCCTAAACTGGATAAAACTGTCCTAAACTGGGTAAAACTGTCCAAAACCTTGAACTAAGGTAAAAATTGTATAGGTGTAACCATTGTACACATAATAATTACATGTATCAATAAATATTTGATATTTTTTATGCAATTTACTTTAACTTATCAAAAGAAAATAATATAATATAATAGGAAAATGTTTATAATTAATGAACTTCCATAATTCATTGAGCAACAAAAGTGAATACCTAATCCTTTAAATATAAATATGCTATTAATACTGATAAATAATATTTTTGCATAAGGATAAATAATGCAGTATTAAAAAATAATAATTTTTTTTAAAAAAATACTAAATTTGTTTAAAAATTAACCTTTTATATTTCACAATATTTTTTTAAAAAAATTTTATAATTTCTACATCACAGGATGATAAAAAAGACATCTATTTTTAAAAAAAATTGTTTTTAAATATAAATATAGGGTGACCTGGGGTAATTCACGATCACTCTATTTCTGGGGTAAATAATGATCACCTAAGTTTTATTTTTAAAAAATTATTTTTTTTTAAATTTGAGACATGGACAAGAATGCTTGTACACTTTACTAAAGTATAACTACATTTAGTTAATAATAGTTTTTTGTTTAATCTAACAAAATAAGTATCTTTTAAACTGCTCTCTGTATTTTCCATTTCAAAGATGGGTTTCAAAATGTGCACATTCCTGCAAAGATCCCCCTTCTTCTCTTAATAATAAATATTTTGAGTTACTTTCTTTTTCTTTGATATAAAAATAGTGTAAGCTTTTATTTAATTGTTTCACATCTACTGTAAACATTATAATTGATTATAGGAAACTATATCAAATGTTGCCCCCTACAGATGGGGTA
>NC_092213.1:84854531-84902673 GCF_043381705.1 Parasteatoda tepidariorum | reverse complement strand
ATTTTCAGCATAGTAAATGAATAGGCTGAATATACTGTAAATCGACACTAACTACTCTGTGTATTTAACAGAAAGCACTTAAATTTGTATTGTCTTATGTTAAAAAGATTATTAAGAAGATTTAAAAGAATATTAAAAAGATTTTTCTTTAAAAGATGTCTAATGTACAAAACTGCTAATGTTTATCTTTAAAAATGTCTAATTTTTAGTATAATCTATACTATACACTAAATTTGGTTATAAATAAATTTCTTAATAATATCACTGCAGATTTTCAATAACACATGAAAATGAATACATAATATTACAAAAGATGTGAGCTTTCAAAAGTACAAGATTTTGGTTACTATTCAAAATATAAGTGTTTCTTCAAAATTTTAAATTTATTTTTTCTAGAACATATTTAGAAACACTATCCTTTATAAAAAAATATATAAATTTTATGTATTAATTAAATTTCACATATGAATATAGGTTTTTGACAGTGAGGTTTTTGACGTGACGGTTTAACCATGGTTCAAACCTTCAAAAACTGTCACATGTCAAAAATCTGCCAACCCTGGTGAAATTGCCTGCGTAACGGATATAGTGAACCGAAATTTCGGTTCCTTATACTTATAATATCTTTCATAGGCTAATAATGTATATGTTGCTAAATGCTATAAATATTTTAACTGTCTTATACTTTACTTAACTGTATAGCATCACTGTGAAAGAAAACTAACTAAAATTTAAGAAATAATTATTTATTATAATTTACTTAAATATATTTTGAAAAATCAACTGATCCAAATCAGTTGTAAGTTGGTGATTTGAATCACTGATTCAAATGATCAAATTAGTACCCAACTCTGATCAATGCATTATTATTTCATAACTTTTTTTGGCTGGGATTTTAAGTTTCTAATAATTAGTTTCAGTAGGACTTCTGTTACTTTGTGATCGCTATTATTTTTCAATTATTTCATTTTAAATTCCATGCAAAAAATTTACATTAAAAAAAAATAATTTTTTTAAACATTTATTCCCTTTTGTAACATCTTTTTATTTTTTAATTCTTTCAATGCATATCATAGTTTTATAAAATTCTATTAATTTTAAATCAATAAATCTACAGTCATTTTACTTTTAAAAAAATTAAAACAAAGTTTCATATTTATTTCATATTCCGTAATTTGTCAATCCAACATTACTTTTTGTATAAATCTTAAGCTGTTTTTAATTTTGAAAAAATTAGACAAAGCTTATGACTGTTTTTACTTTTAAAAAAATCTTAAGTGATAATGTTTTCATTATTTCAAATAAAAAAATTAAGCAATGTTATTGATCTTATAAAAGAATTTTTTATAATGAACATTTTCTTTTGTTATAGATTTTATTTGTTAGAGATTGATTTAAAATTTCTGAGTATTCTTGATTTAAAAGAAACCCTATTCGAATGTTATATTGTGATACAAGGCTAAATCACTCTAAAATTAATGAAATTGGTGTAAAAATGCTAAATGATTTAAAAGGGTTGCCACCGTTATCTGTAGAAAAACATTCCCTGTGTTTACCCTGCACATATCAAAATTTTATTTAAGTTTTTGATTTACAGAAATCCACATCTAATGATCTAATGCGGAATTCTGTGATATTTGAGCAAAATCAGCCCCGCTTTCAGTTTTTAGACCCGGAAGAAAGCATACGATTAACCCGGATTACAATCACCCTGGCCCTATTTTACCCCTATCTAAAATTTCTTCGAATTTTGTTTTTGAAGTTCTATTAAATAAAATTTCAGTTACTGAGAGAATACGTAAAAACATACCTAGGTCTGTCTAGGTTTTTGTGAAAGGTACCTATTTTGTGAAAATTTAGACATAATGTGTGAAAAATCAAAAATTATATTAAAAAATCAATACAAAAACATGGTTAAAATATAGATTTATCGTTTCTTAAGGGATACATAAATAAAATGTCAAGAAAAAGTATTTTGTGAAACTACCGTTTTTCCTAAAGTTGAAATTGTGAAACTACCGTTTTACCTAAAATTGAATTTGTGAAGGTACCGCTAAACGGTAGTAAATTCGGCCTGGACAAACCCCTGCCTATGTAATCATTTCTCCATTTAAATCCAGTGAAAGATAAGGAAAATTTATGCAAGTGATTAATTTGGTTATTTATACACTACCTTCTTAATTATCAAAATTATTACAGAAAAAAATAATATAGCTTTGATGAGTGTTACGAAGGGAAAAAAAATTCTTTTTTAAAGTTAAAACTTCTACTCAATTCATTCTGTAACTGGAATCTGTATTCTGATCTGCCACGCCAACTGCAATCGCCAGCAGTAATACCTTTCGAGTTGGCCCATTACTGTGATTTTTAACAGAATAATAATAGTCTTGGCAGCTTTTGGGCAGAGGCTTGCGGGGAAACTAAAAAAAAAAAAAAATAAAGAAAGGGACAAACTCAAAAGGTATAACTCGTAACTACACCCAGGCAAACATCTACATATTTTTTTTATAAAAAATATGGAAATTTAAAATCTATTTGGCGATTGTTGTTGGCACGACAAATTTCGATACGGAAATATCCCCGAAAATATATTATAGCAAATGCTAAGGAATATTAGTTTGTAAAATATCACACGTTATATAATGCAGAGAAAACAGGGACCTTTTGTACCTTTCTGATATTCGAAAGTAGTGCAAAGTAACGTAAGATTTTTCTGATGATTATGTGCCACTTAGGACGCAAGTTTCAAAACAAACAAAAAAAACATGTAGAAGAGAGTTTACCACCAAATCCAGCAGCTTGTGCAAAAAGTTGTCCCCCTTGTGCACTTGCAGCTAAACTTCTGGACGTGAGTTTCAGAGGTTGACTTGGGACTTTCACACTTTCCTCAGGAACTTTGAAAGGAGCAGCTACTTCTCCACTAACGGATCCAATTACTTGTTTGGATACTTTTATATAATTGCTTAAATTAGCTGGGGATCTCACTAGACAATTCATAGCTTAATTTTCGAAAAAATTTCGAAAATACCAACAAACCGACGAAAGACTTTTTAGGAAGGTCAATAAGAGTTTCAGTTACGATTACAGTTATTGAGGTATAAATTGATCACTTTAAAACAAATGTTTCACAGAACTGGCAATAGATGATTGACCGTACAAAATTAATCACAGGTGTCATTAAAAATTAAAATTAATCCTTAAACTTCCGGGTTACTACTTCCTATTTATATTCACGCTGAAGCTTGAAAATGCGGTGTCGTGTATTTAGCCGCTCGAGGCTATGTTTGTTGTTGTTGTTGTTGTTGTTGTTGTTAATTTACGTCGCACTAGAGCTGCACAATGGGCTANACCAAATCCAGCAGCTTGTGCAAAAAGTTGTCCCCCTTGTGCACTTGCAGCTAAACTTCTGGACGTGAGTTTCAGAGGTTGACTTGGGACTTTCACACTTTCCTCAGGAACTTTGAAAGGAGCAGCTACTTCTCCACTAACGGATCCAATTACTTGTTTGGATACTTTTATATAATTGCTTAAATTAGCTGGGGATCTCACTAGACAATTCATAGCTTAATTTTCGAAAAAATTTCGAAAATACCAACAAACCGACGAAAGACTTTTTAGGAAGGTCAATAAGAGTTTCAGTTACGATTACAGTTATTGAGGTATAAATTGATCACTTTAAAACAAATGTTTCACAGAACTGGCAATAGATGATTGACCGTACAAAATTAATCACAGGTGTCATTAAAAATTAAAATTAATCCTTAAACTTCCGGGTTACTACTTCCTATTTATATTCACGCTGAAGCTTGAAAATGCGGTGTCGTGTATTTAGCCGCTCGAGGCTATGTTTGCGAACTAACATATCACGCATGCGCAATCGAGTCTGGACTTCCCCTCTAAAGTTTCAGTTTAGATTCCTCCTCACCTGTTAGTGTTGCGTTAAGACGCATCTTCTGTATTCTAAATTTTAAATGTTGTAAATAATTAATAAATAGTGCTTGTTATATGTGAGAGTGTTATTTCCTTAAACCCCAATCTATGGAACAGTACAAGAGGACTTTCCAATAATATTATGCTTGTAATGTTTACAATAAAACGCTTTCTTTTGATTTAACTTTCAATGAAACAAACAACAAGCGAATTCGAAAGACTCCATAAAATTCATATGAAAGACATACATATGATGCTACCCAAAAAATAAGAAACGTTGATATTTCACGAAAATATAACCAAATATGAGTAAATCCTATTTGGCTATCCTATAGGTTAGATCTACTATTTCTAAATACAAAAACCTTAAATATTTCTAAGTTCAAAACAGTTTAAACAATAGTAAAAAATACCACAAAATATTTCTATGTGCAAACAACTTCAGAATTTTTCAAAGTTCAAACAACATGAAAATATCATAGACCAAAACTTTAAATATTTCTAAGTTCAAAACAGTTTAAAAAATAGTCAAAAATACCACAAAATATTTCTCTGTGCAAACAACTTCAGAATTTTAAAAAAAATCGAACAACATGAAAATATTTCTTTGTTAAAGAGCGAATAATAGCTGAAAAGGGGGAAAAAAACCATCTCCAGGTGCACGCACACGTCACACCCTGTAACTCCCTTTATTATTATCCTATAATTTTCAAACTCGGGCCGAAACTATGTAATGTACCGGACAATCGTATTAAATTATATTTTTATAGACCAATTAGGGGGCCCACAATGGGCCAAAATTGGTTTTGTTGACTAACCGGAAGGAAGTGCTTCAAGCTAAATATGCGCAGATGCTGTGTGTGAAGCGTGGAACAGTTGGTAGCGCGATGGGCACGTTAGATTTATAGACCTGGAGGTCCTGAGTGGTTCGATACCGGGTGAGGATTAATTTTTTATTTATTTTATATTATTTTTTTATTATCTTTTTCGATAATTTAACGTGAATAAAGTGCTCTATATCTAAAAATAACTATTTTTTCTTTGGGAAAAAGCGAATAATAGCTGAAAAAAGGAAAAATTAATTTATTCGAAATGTATCCATTGTTTTGCAATTATCGTTGTTTTTCAAAGGAAAAATAATCCGGACATCGAATCTAGGACCTCCGGGCCTACAAATCTATTTTGCCAGCAGCGCTACCAACTGCGCCACGCTTTTCACGCAGTTTCAGGGAATATTTAGCTTAAAGCACCTCCGTCCGGTTAGTCAACAAAACCTATTTCGGCTCATTTTGGGCTCCATAATCAGTCTATAAAAAGATTCTTTGGTACGATTATTTGGTACATTAGACTCTAATTTCGGACAGAGTTTAAAAATTACAGGTTTATATTAAAAAGAGTTACAGGGCTTGACATGTGAGTGCCTCCGGAGGCGATTTTTGTCCCTTTTCTTAACTATTATCCGCTCTTTAACAAAGATAGATACTTATTTTTTATATGTAGAACACTTTATTCACGTTAAAATATTGAAATAGAAGTTAAAAAAATAATATAATATAAAATAAATAAATATATAAAAAATTATTCGAAATTTATCCGTTTTTTGCTATTATTCACTGCTTTTCAGATGAAAAGTAATAATTTTTATATATAGAGCTCTTTATTCACGTTAAAATATCGAAGAAGATATTAAAAAAATAATATAAAATAAAATACTGAGTAAAGCAGTGATTCTCAACCTGTTGGGCGCGCCCCCCTAGGGGGGCGCGAGCACATTAGAGGGGTGGAGCGAGAAAAAAGATTATTTAAGAAAAAAGATTCAAGAGAAAATATTATTTAAAAATAAATGATTAACTGTATGAAAGGAAAGCGCACAAACACATAGAAAACAAAATACATTTCGACATATTTAATAATTTATTAAAGTGAAACAAATTATTGAATCAAAACTTAAGGTAGGGAGCCAAAAATGGCTTTGCTTTGAGGATTTTTCCTAATTTTCAGGTGAAGTCTGTGTGGCTGAATTTTTTTTTGTAACATCGTACACCTATCTCTAATATATATCACGTATACTTTTAATTGTAAAATTAAATTTCATTTATTTTATAGTACAATTTCAAAATTGTAGCTTCTGCGCCTAAAGTTTCCCACAGGTTTCAAAGGTGAGCCATATATTGAAATCACTTTTTCACTTACTCAAATTATCCTTAGAAAAAACATTTAGACTGGCAAACGTCTTTTAAAAGGGCACTTTAAGTGTCTTGTTGGTAGGAACAAGTTTCCCGATTTTGAAAAAGATATTTGTTTTTTCAGAGTGTATAATTTGTTTATTGATTTAACATTGATAGTTCTTGTGTGAAGTCACTAGCGATTCTTTTAATCTTTATTACTGAGTTAATTTTTTCAAAGGGATTAACTAACAAGAATTAAATAACCGTACTAGAGTTAACTAACCTAACCCATAACTAGTATAAAAATACCCATATTTACAAGAAAATACCAGAATCGACCACAAAAACACTCATAATTACCAGAAAAATAAAAGAAATACCTGAAAAATTACTTAGAAATGCAAACAATACAAAAAACTCACAACGAAATATCGCAATTTCTGCTAAAATGCAGAGAACGTCAAAATGTTATAAAAGTTTAAAAAATACCAAAGTTCCATATTTGCTTAACATGAAATAAATCAATTGGCATTCAATTCAATCATTCCTCTTTGAGAAATAATATGTTACGTAATGATTTATAATGAACTCTTTTATAGATTTCACATTTGTTTCCGAAGGTGGCCCCTGTGTCCCCAAGAGGGCACCGGTGTCGGGCCACCTTGGGAGCATGCATATGGTCACCATTTGCACGACTTAAAACTATTAATCTGATAGATTAATTAGAATTAAAGTAATGTGGTTAAAGAAAAAGAAATAAACTTTCAAAGTTCTAAGAATTTGAACATATATAAATTACAATATCTTCTCACCCGGAAATTAGAACAACTGCAAAAAATTAAATCACTTCATAGAGTGGAGGCCATTCAAGGAAATATTTTCCAATTCAGCCTCGAGCACCTCAGATACAAGATTTACAATGCTGCAGGGACGTCTTATGATTCAAAATAAATTTAATTTTACTTTGGGGGGTGGGCTACGTTAGGAGCACTGACCACCTTTGCCTTACCCACCTTACTTAATCAAAGGATACTAAATTTAAAAAAGAAATTAATAATTTTTAGTGACTTCTTTGTGCCCAAAGAGCGGAAAAGATTATTTATCTCAGGGTTCTCATTTTTATATAATATGCAATCGTTGCAACCATAGTTAACACAATATTAAAACCAGGGACGCATTTCTTTTGAAGCCAAAGCTTCTCTGTGGATCATGCAATGTGTCCAGACGCATGGAGGCGATTTTTTACAAGTTTACAAGTGCTTGTATACTTTAAAACCTTCCGGATATTGAACGAGCACCATCGGTGCATATTCCGATGCAATTTTTGCATTCTATGTTTGCCTCATTCATAACTTCATTTGAAATAGCAAATAATGCTAGCGCTGTTGTTTTGAGTTCTATTGATTTGCAGAAAAGTAGTTTTACTACTGACATATTATCACAAAATCAAGCATAGACAATTAAATGAGCATCTTTATTATGCTTCATCAAACTGTATTGAAAACATATTGTCACGCAACATCAAGAAAAGCTGACACTACATTTTAAGCTGTATCACCAATTCGAGGAGCAACAATATCGTTTGAAAGAGGACGGTAATTCTTTTGAAAAATTAACTCCAAACATAGTTTCTGCAATCTCAATTGCTACTGGCTTTTACTTTACTTTTGTTTTGGCAGTTAGTTAAAAATATTTTAAATACAGAATTCAAAATACTCAATATACATTATTGTTGTATACATTTTACTGTAAGTGGGGGGCGCGATGAAAATTATGATTGAAAACTGGGCCGCGAATACTGAAAGGTTGAGAACCGCTGGAATAATGTAACGAAAAATTGTAACAAAACAATTTTTTTATAGACCAATTAGTGGGCCCACAATGACCCAAAATATGTTTTGTTAACTAACCGGGAGGAAGTATTTTAAGCTAAATATTCGTGAGGCTGTCTGTGAAGCATGGCGAAGTTGGTAGCGCTTTGGGAAAGCTGGATTTGTTGTCCCGAAGAACCTGGGATGGAAACCCTGCGAAGGTCGACATTTAAATTTTTTTTATTTATTTTATATTATTTTTCTTATATATTTTTCCATATTTTAACGTGAATAATGTGTTCTGTATATAAAAATGACTAATTTTTCTTTGAGAGACAACGAATAATAGCTAATAAACGGATAAATTTCAGATAATTTTTATTTATTTATATATTTTAAATTGTAATATTTTTTTAACTCCCTTTTCAATATTTTAAAAGGAATAAAGTGTTCTATTTGCAAAAAGAATTATTTTTCTTTGTTAAGGAGCGAATAATGGCAGAAGAATGGGCAAAAGTCGTATCAGGAGGCCCTCACACGTCTCACACCGTAACTCCCTATAATATTACCCTATAAACTTCAAACTCGGCCTGAACTTAGAGTCTAATGTAACGAAAAATTGTACCAAAAGAATTTTTTTATAGACCAATTAGTGGGCCCACAATGACCCAAAATATGTTTTGTTGACTAACCGGGAGGAAGTGTTTTAAGCTAAATATTCGTGAGGCAGTATGTGAAGCATGGCGAAGTTGTAGCGCTTTGGGCAAGTTAGATTTGTTGTCCCGAAGACCCTGGGTTCGAAACCCTGCGAAAGTCGACATTTGAATTTTTTTTATTTATTTTATATTAATTTTCTTATATATTTTTCCATATTTTAACGTGAATAATGTGTTCTGTATATAAAAATGACTAATTTTTCTTTGAGAGACTACGAATAATAGCTAATAAACGGATAAATTTCTGATAATTTTTATTTATTTATATATTTTATATTGTAATATTTTTTTAACTCCTTTTTCAATATTTTAAAAGGAATAAAGTGTTCTATATGCAAAAAGAATTTTTTTTCTTTGTTAAGGAGCGAATAATGGCTGAAAAAGGGGCAAAAGTCGTATCAGGAGGAAAGCACACATCACACCCCGTAACTCCCTATAATATTAACCTATAAACTTCAAACTCGGCCTGAACTTAGAGTTTAATGTAACGAAAAATTGAACCAAAAGAAATTTTTTATAGACCAATTAGTGGGCCCACAATAACCCAAAATATGTTTTTTTGACTATCCGGGAGGAAGTGTTTTAAGCTAAATATTCGTGAGGCTGTCTGTGAAGCATGGCGAAGTTGGTAGCGCTTTGGGCAAGTTAGATTTGTTGTCTCGAAGACCCTGGGTTCGAAACCCTGCGAAGGTCGACATTTAAAGTTTTTTTATTTATTTTATATTATTTTTCTTATATATTTTTCCTTATTTTAACCTGAATAATATGTTCTATATATAAAAATAACTAATTTTTCTTTGAGAGACAACGAATAATAGCTGATAAACGGATAAATTTCAGATAATTATTTTTTATTTATATATTTTAAATTGTAATATTTTTTTACTCCTTTTTCAATATTTTAAATGGTATAAAGTGTTCTATATGCAAAAAGAATTATTTTTCTTTTTTAAAGAGCGAATAATGACAGAAGAATGGGCAAAAGTCGTATCAGGAGGCCCGCACACGTCTCACACCGTAACTCCCTATAATATTACCCTATAAACTTCAAACTCGGCCTGAACTTAGAGTTTAATGTAACGAAACATTGAACCAAAAGAAATTTTTTATAGACCAATTAGTGGGCCCACAATGACCCAAGATATGTTTTTTGACTAACCGGGAGGAAGTGTTTAAAGCTAAATAATCCTGAGGCTGTCTGTGAAGCGTGGCGAAGTTGTTAGCGCTTTGGGCAAGTTAGATCTGTTGTCCCGAAGACCCTGGCTTCGGAACCCTGCGAAGGTCGACATTTAAATTTTTTTTATTTATTTTATATTACTTTTCTTATATATTTTTCCTTATTTTAACGTGAATAATGTGTTCTGTATATAAAAATAACTAATTTTTCTTTGAGAGACAACGAATAATAGCTAATAAACGGATAAATTTCAGATAATTTTTATTTATTTATTTATTTTAAATTGTAATATTTTTTAAACTCCTTTTTCAATATTTTAAATGGAATAAAGTGTTCTACATGCAAAAAGAATTATTTTTCTATGATAAAGAGCGAATAATGGCTGAAGAATGGGCAAAAGTCGTATCAGGAGGCCTGCACACATCACCCCCCGAAACTCCCTATAATATTTCCCTATAAACTTCAAACTCGGCCTGAGCTTAGAGTCTAATGTAACGAAAAACTGTAACAAAACAATTTTTTATAGACCAATTAGTGGGCCCACAATGACCCAAAATATGTTTTGTTGACTAACCGGGAGGAAGTATTTTAAGCTAAATATTCCTGAGGCTGTCTGTGAAGCGTGCCGAATTTGGTAGCGCTTCGGGCAAGTTAGATTTGTTGTCCCGAAGACCCTGGGATCGAAACCCTGCGAAGGCCGACATTTAAATTTTTTTTATTTATTTTATATTATTTTTCTTGTATATTTTTCCATATTTTAACGTGAATAATGTGTTATGTGTATAAAAATAACTAATTTTTCTTTGAGAGACAACGAATAATAGCTAATAAACGGATAAATTTCAAATAATTTTTATTTATTTATTTTTTTTAAATTGTAATATTTTTTAAACTCCTTTTTCAATATTTTAAATGGAATAAAGTGTTCTACATGAAAAAAGAATTATTTTTCTATGATAAAGAGCGAATAATGGCTGAAGAATGGGCAAAAGTCGTATCAAGAGGCCCACACACATCACCCCCCGAAACTCCCTATAATATTTCCCTATAAGCTTCAAACTCGGCCTGAACTTAGAGTCTAATGTAACGAAAATTTGTACTAAAGGAATTTTTTATCGACCAATTACTGGGCTCACAGTGACCTAAAATATGTTTTGTTGACTAACCGGGAGGAAGTATTTTAAGCTAAATAATCATGAGGCTGTCTGTGAAGCATGGCGAAGTTGGTAGCGCTTTGGGAAAGCTGGATTTGTTGTCCCGAAGAACCTGGGTTCGAAACCCTGCGAAGGTCGACATTTAAATTTTTTTATTTATTTTATATTATTTTTCTTATATATTTTTCCATATTTTAACGTGAATAATGTGTTCTGTATATAAAAATGACTAATTTTTCTTTGAGAGACAACGAATAGTAGCTAATAAACGGATAAATTTCAGATAATTTTTATTTATTTTTTTATTTTAAATTGTAATATTTTTTTAACTCCTTTTTCAATATTTTGACTGGAATAAAGTGTTCTATATGCAAAAAGAATTATTTTTCTTTGTTAGAGAGCGAATAATTGCTGATGAATGGGCAAAAGTCGTATCAGGAGGCCCACACACAACACACCCCGTAACTCCCTATAATATTACCCTATAAACTTCAAACTCGGCCTGAACTTAGAGTCTAATGTAACGAAAATTTGTACTAAAGGAATTTTTTATCGACCAATTACTGGGCTCACAGTGACCTAAAATATGTTTTGTTGACTAACCGGGAGGAGGTGTTTTAAGGTAAATATTCGTGAGGCTGGCACGTGAAGCGTGGCGAAGTTGGTTGCGCTTTGGGCAAGTTAGATTTGTTGTCCCGGAGACCCTGGGTTCTTTTCCGGAGCTACGCACTCGGCTCTCCAAGTGACTCCCGTAAATATTAACTTATAATTTTTAAACTCGGCCTGAAAGTAGAGTTCAATATAACAAACAATCGTACCAAAGGAAACTTTTATAGACTAATTAACGGGCCCACAATGGGCCAAAATAAGTTTCGATAATTGACCGTGAGAAGTTTCTTTAGGCTAAATATTCGTGGCAGATGGCGTCGTTTTTAGCGTCGTGGGTGAAGAAGTTTGTAGAACTGAAGGTCCGGGGTTCAATACTGGTTAATTCCTTTAAAAAAATTTAAGTTAATTTATTTTATATTATTTTTATATTAACTTAATATATCATTTTAAAGCTATTATATATGTACATACATAGTCCATCTACTGGGCCACATTATTGGCCCCTTAATAAGCCTATAATTGTTTCCCCTGGTAGGGTGCATTTGTTCCCGATAATATAATAAGTGGTCCAACTTGTATATTATGGGTCAATATTAAGGGAGGATATAGGGTCATGTTGTAATACAGAATATTGACCTTGAATTTCTTCACTTTAACGCTATTCAATACACTATACATATATAGTAACCTATAGGACCACAGTGTGGGGTCCTATTAAGCCTATAATTGTTTCCTCCTATATTTCAATTAATATTTTAAATATTTTAATTAATTATTTTATTAATATTTTAATTGGACCACGTATTATTTTACCGGGTAATAGTGTACCCTACCAGAGAAAATAATTATAGGTCAATTTGGGGATACACAATGATGCTCTGTATTTTACTATGCATGCGTATCTAAAATAAGAGTTCGGAAGAGCTTAAAATGACGAAATTCGCCTTCTAAAACCCTTTAAAATTAGGAAGCGCGAAGTCATTTTTCAATGTTAACTAACGCAAGGCGCGATATCATACCTTAATATTGACCCATAATATTTTAATTGGACCACGTATTATATTACAGGGTAACAGTGTACCTTACCAGAGCAAATAATTATTGACCCCTTAGGGGGTACACAACGTGACCCTAAAATTTAATATGTATGTATATCTAAAGTAGAGTTGCGTAAAGCTTTAAAATGAGGAAATTCGCCTTCTAAAATCCTGTAAAATTAGGAAGCGAAAAGTCATTTTTCAATGTTAACGTAAAGCAAGATATCGGATCTTAATATTGACCCATAATATTTTAATTGGCCCGCTTTTATATTACAGGGTAATATTGAACCCTTCCACAGGAAATAATGTTACGTCAATTAGGGGGTACACAATGAAGCCTGTATTTTATGATGTATGCGTATCTAAAATAAGTGTTCGGAAGAGCTTAAAATGAGGAAATTCGCCTTCTAAAACCCTTTAAAATTAAAAGGCGCGAAGTCATTTTTCAATGTTAACGTAAAGTCCGATATCGGACCTTAATATTGACCCATAATATTTTAATTGGACCACGTATTATATTACAGGGTAACAGTGTACCCTACCTCAGGAAATAATTATGGACCCCATTGTGGGTACACTATGTATATTTGAAATAGTGCATTAAAACAAGTAAATTCGAAGACACTTTTCAATGTTAATCAATAGCCCTATATCGGCCCTTAATATTAACATATAATATTTTAATTGAACCACGTATTATATTACCTAGATATAGTGTACCCCACCAGAGAAAATAATCATAGACCCCATAGGGGGGTACACAACCTGACCCTAAAATTTACTATGTATGCATATCTAAAGTAGAGTTGCGTAAAGCTTTAAAATGAAAAAATTCGCCTTCTTTAAAATTAGGAAGCGCGAAGTCATTTTTCAATGTTAACGTAAAGCGAAATATCGGATTTTAATATTGACCCATAATATTTTAATTGGACCACATATTATATTACAGGGTAATAGTGTACCCTTCCACAGGAAATAATTATGGACCCCATTGGGGGTACACTATGTATATTTAAAATAGTGCATTAAAACAAGTAAATTCGAAGTCACTTTTCAATGTTAACAAACGTCCCGATATCGGCCTTTAATATTAACCCATAATGTTTTAATTGGGTCACGTATTATATTACCTAGGAATAGTGTACCCTACCAAAGGAAATAATTATAGACTCTCTAGGGGGCACACAATGTGGCCCTGTATTTTACTATGTATGTATATCTAAAATAAGTGTTCTGAAAAGCTTAAAATGAGGAAATTCGCCTTTTAAAGAGGTTTAAAAATTCAAAGACATTTTCCGATGTTAACTAACGCAAGGCGCGATATCATACTTTAATATTGACCCATAATATTTGAATTTGACTACGTATTATATTACCGGTTAATAGTGTACCCCATACCAGAGGAATTAATTATAGGTCAATTAGGGGGTACACAATGAGGCCCTGTATTTTAGTATTGCGAAATCAGACACAAAAACTTCAGATCCACCTATCAGATCCGAATAACACACCAATCAGATTCGAAAACTTTTTTGCCTTTGAACTTTGCTTCTTTATTTAACTGACTTTAAAGGTAGTTGGCAGGAATCGCTATAAACTTTTGTTTTTCTGTATCACACTTCTCGCTACACTACTTCTTTTAAAAAGTAGCACGCTACACTACAAACTACGGAAAAAAGTAGCGACTACAGTAGTTTCGCCACTTGTAGCGCTTTACTTTCGACCTCTGATCAACAGTGTCACTTTCAATAGTTCAATATTTGATAAATACAGTAAAACCTAGCTACAACAATATTTTGGGGAGCAAATAAATATATTGTTGTAGAGTGGCGTATTATTATATCAAGGGCCTATATATTTTGGGGACACAATGAGATTTTTTTTAAATTGTAATGCTATATATGCATTAATAAATAAGATAAGTTCATAATCAGCAGTGAGACTTCTTTTGCCAGAGAAGACGGTAAAAAATTGCAAAATATGATAAGATTTTTACATTATTTGAAAACCAATAATGTTTGGAGAAAATAAATTTTAAATTTTTAAAAAAAATTGCTTTACAGAGGTTTATTGCTTCAGAGAATATCGCAATATTGAAAGGTGGATTACATTAATTCATATGCAAGTTCGTCGGGACCACGAAACATTATTGTAATAGAGGAATTTATTGTTATATCGGATATCGTTGTAGCGAGAGTTCACTGTAGTATTAAAATTGCTATTTCTGGCCATTGGCTGGTAACAAAATTTCCTAGTTTTGTGTTTTAGTAATGAGAAATGAAAGTGTAACACGAATGTTTTTGTAAAATTTTTTGAATGAAGCTGAAATATGATAGAATTTTTATTAGTCTTTTTTTTCTATAACTTGAGCTTGACATTACAGGAACTCATAAATCTGTTATAGGATGTTATTTTGCGTGCAAAATAGCCTTGGAAGTTGGCGAACAAATGCAAATTCATACACTCACGCTATAGTGTTCAACGTTCATAAAGTGAAAAGTTTTTGGCAAATAATGAAATAAAATTAATACAATGTTTACTTTCATTATTAAAATATCAAAACTGTCAAATCAAAATAAACTTGTTGAATCAGGAGTTATTTAACTTCCTCTTAATAAATCTTTGAAAGTGCGTGTATATGCGTCAACAAGTTCATTAAAATCGTCTGCTTAATCTAGATATTTCGTTCTATGTGATTGAATTTACTAGATTACAGTTCCAGTTAACCTTTAACAAAATATGAATAAATTTATCGTATATTTCAGTTTGTTATTTTTTAGTGCATCGCTTGCTGATGAATGCGAAGATGGTTATATGAAAGTATACAAAAAAATGCAAGGTAATAAAGCCTTTTTTTTAATTTTATTTTCCTTCGTAATAAAATCTCAAACTTCTTAATCCTGAAATTAATTTGCATTTTCAGAACAATATCAAGTGTCAAAAAGATTTTGTTGAACTCTCATACTCAAAATTACAAAAGAGTTCTATTCATGTATATGTGTTTAAAAAAAAAGGGAAACCACCTGAATAACTTTTGATCTAGTAATTTTAGCAACCACCTTTTAATATGCCATTTTTTAAAAAATAATTTTATAATTTTCACAGTGTTTGATCGATCTCGTACTAATTGTGTAATTTTTCTTTTAAAATTCCATTCTTCAAAAACATGTAAAAATTTATGTAACCTTGTAAGTGATAATTTGTCGACTATTATTATATAAATCAATAAAAATAACAAACAATTATGAAAATAGTTTTGGTTTGAAATTATAATCGGATAAACTAACTTTATAATTGAGAGCAAAATTTTTTTAATTAGCTTAAAAAGTTTTCAAGATATTGCAAAACACGCAAAAAGTAAAATCAATATTTAAGAATCCATATAGTTAACCCTGACAAAACTATTGGGCCTGTATAGCCAAATTCATCGTAGAAATTTATTCAGCATGTTATTGTGTCTGATTTCCTAACTTATTCTTCTTCTTCTTCGTCAGCGCAACAGCCCCTTGCAGGCCTTGGCTGCTTCAACAGCTGATTATTTATTCCGCGTAATAGGCTAATGATTATAACTTAAAGTTAACTAATTAGTATATTAGAGGTCATTCCATTATATATATATACTTTTGGTAAGGGCAATATTACCAGCGCAAGAAAAATAGCACTTTTAAGGTTGGGACTTTATTAGAAACACTTTAAGTTGCGTATTTTATGATATGAATTTTCAATATATATTTTTTTTTCTCTAAACATTTCAGATATGGCGAAGAATAAGGATGATGGTGCTAAATGCTTGGAAGGCTGTAAAGTAAGTTTCTAAAATGTTCCAATTATTTCAACCCTATTATTAAATTAGATTAGATTTTTTTTCCCTCGAAACAACAAATACCCAAGGTATATTTCGACAAATATCTTCGCTATGTTATTATAAATAATACCTATAAACTCCTCTTACTGTACCTGGGCGTATTACTAGACGCACTATAATATTCTATGTAAAATCTTAATTATCAGATGATATTCTATACAGCTTTATTGTTTTTATTTGACTCTTTGCACTTGTTTACGTTACGTGTATCGATTAGTCAAATGAGACGATATATTAATATATAAGTTTGACGATGGAATAAAATAGACGATATAAATATAGAATATTTATTACATCAAGCATTATATTAGTATATTATAATAATTACATCAAATTACTAGATGCACTGAAGTGTTTAAATAATGATATGATTTGCACGAGTTCATAGGCAATACTTTTATATTTAAACATACATGTAATGGGTTTTTATTCAGGATATTTTTTATATACTTCCTATTTGTATTTATTTTTAACGTATTGCATTACAATGTTAGCCCATCGATACACGAATGTAAACAAGTGCAAACCGGTTTCATCCGAGTAAAAATAATACTGCTGTATAGTATCACCTGATAATTATAATTTTACATAGAATCTTATAGTGCTTCTAATAATATGACCAGGGACTGTACTTTATTTCCTTTTGTATTCAAGATATATTTTGACAAAAGTTATCTTGACCCAAGATAAGTTTTGACAAAAAAACTATATGTTATTTACTATATAATATCTGAATACACCTCCTGCTCTTTTTCATTTTGTAAGAAATGCAGTTGATTTGAGGTGAAGAATTGACTTTCTTCTAAACAGGCAAGTGAGGCATTGTTTTGGAAGTTTTTTTTTAACGCTGAATTGAAGGAGACCAATCCTGAGACAATCGAATTAATAGTTTAGAAGTTATATGGGTTTTATATTTTTAAAAAAAGTACAAATTTATATTTGTACCCATTAATGTATCTGATACTGCTATTAAAGAAGTGGGACTTCTTGCTCGGTATTTTTTTACGCTGATCAAATGAGCCTATGCGCAAGTCAATAGCACAAAGAGTTTTCAAAGTAGAAAAAGTACTTTTTTATTTTTGTCACGTTACACATTTCAATTTATTATGAAGAATTATCTGAACATGTAAATTATATTTCCCGACGTAATCTTCCAAGCTGAATTGAAGGAAACTAATCCTGATACTATTGTCCTCATAGTAATCCTGATACTATAATTCTGATACTCATCCTGATACTTTAGAAGCTACAAGCGTTTTCATGTAACTATGAATAACAGAAATGGATGGTTGTCGACTTCCACCGGTGAATGTTGACAATCACATAGTCGCTTTGGTAAATCTCCGAAATATATACTTGGTTTAGTTAAGTGCCACTGTCTATTATGCTCTATATCAATGATTTTTTGAGGCTCAGTGCTACTGCCTGGTATACATTTGCCTGGTATGCCCTACATCAATGTTTTTTAAGGTCACGTGCCACTGTCCAGTATGCATTTAACCGGTACTCCAGAACACTGATGTTCCTCCTAATCTATCCTCAGCAGATATTGAAATATCGAATAAATATAATAATATCAATGAGAGCCGTGATGGCTCCGGGGACAGAGCGTTCGTCTTCCAATGAGGTGAACTGGGTTTGAATCCCAGGCGATGACTGGTAGATACAAATCCGCATCCGGCTTGCACCGACCACAGTGCTGACGTAAAATATCCTCAGTGGTAGACGGATCATGGGTTAGAGTCCCCTTGCCGTCAGGCTATCCCTGGTTGGTTTTCGCGGTTTTCCTTCATCGTGTAATGCAAATGCGGGTTCTCCCAATATATGATCTAGAAATTCCCTTGTCTTCTGGATTGGGCTCAAAATTACAAGACTACAGATTGAACAACAGTAGTCGTAAACCCTAAATTGAGTCGGTTGTTCAACGACGGTCATAGAATAAAATAGTTTAAATAATTAAAAATTATGATTTCACCTCACGTAGACAACCTCACATAGACAGCCTCTATATAGCGAAGTACAAATAGTACAAAGTCATATCATAGGTCGTACTTTGAATACTTAAAAATATTGCAACTTTTGTACTATTTACTTTATTCACTCGTGAATAATCTCATTCAATTATACTTAAATAAAGTGCAAGGGAAATGGCAATAATAAATATCAGTTAAATAGCAATATCAAATACTCAAATAGGTACTTTGTTTTCTAAAAATGCAGTTCTCCTCCCCCCCCCCCCATNTTCTTTTTTTTTTTTTTTTTTTTTTTTTAAGAAAAAGAGGGCATCGTCGAGAGGAGAATTAGTTTACAGGCATTGTTTATAATAAGATTTAAAAAAAAAAAAAAATTCACAAAATATCTTGTGAATTAATTTTTTCCTTTTTTTTTTTTGTTATCCTTATTGAACTGTATTCATTATATGTTCTGTTACTTTTTCAAGTCCATTTGAAAAGTAATATAAAGTCTGAGGCTTTTTAAGGTAAGTGTTATTTAATTAATTTCAAAATACGGGAGAGGGTTAATCAATTTCAGGCGATGTATTTAACCGCCTCCCTGATTAACCCGAGTTAACTCGGGCACGCATATATTGCAAATATTTATCATCCCGAGAAAACTCGGGCTTAGTAGAATTTGTCAGTTCGTTTTGTTTTATCACGTTTTGACTCTGTCGGAAGCAAAAAACATAATCTGCTGTGATTGGAAGTTTGCCAAGTTTTGTTTGGTTTGTTGTTGTTAATTTACGTCGCACTAGAGCTGCACAATGGGCTATTGGCGACGGTCTGGGAAACATCCCGGAGGATGATCCGAAGACATGCCATCACAATTTTGATCCTCTGCGGAGGGGATGGCACCCCCGCTTCGGTAGCCCGACGACCTGTGCTCGAAGTCGAGCACTTCACGGTAGAACAGTTTAACGAGGACCAATACCGCACACCCTCGGTCCCTACGCAGACTGATCCAAGTGGTCACCCGCCCGCACACTGACCGTAGCCAGTGATGCTTGACTTCGGTGATCTGCTGGGAACCGTGTCTTAACGATCAGTCCACTGCGGGACAAGTTTTGTTTGGGAGTTTTGATGTTGGACTGTAGACGTGTTTTGTGCGATTGTATATACGATGGTTTCTGAATCTACATAGCAATAAGAGTATAAAAAAAACAGTGCGTGGAGTCCCTCCGCTCGGAAGAAGTTAAACTTCGCAACCTGCGACGTTAATTGTAGAAGAATCAGCAGTCGTAGAAGGATCAATAGTTCTATTCAACGACTCTTTTTCCTGCTCCGCTCGCTTCCGTGCTCTGTAATAACGGTAATATTGTGCATTTTTCCCTCGTGAACCTCTTGAACCAGTGCTTGTGATTGCCTCATCGTCTCGCCCTGGAAAATGTATTTGTATTAATAATGTATGTGAATGCGTCATAATGTAATTTCAAAAGAGAAACAATCAATTGGTATTCACAACAGACGTACCTTGACATAACCTTAAATCCGTCGCATTGTCCGTGGGATTGCTTTCACTCATTTTTTACAATTGCTATCCACTAAGTTTGAAAATAAAAAGTACTACGCTATTAAATTATATGTGTATCAAAACAAACTAAAAAAATATTTATAGAAAAACAATACTTTTATTATTTTTATGCTAGTGAGAACCAAAACAATATGGAAATGAATGAGGGAAAACTGGATCCTACCACGTTGTTCAAAATGTAGCGTACAATGTTCCTACAAAAATGTAGCGTTAAACGTTTAACGCAACCTTGTTGGAAGTCGCATAAGAAGTATAACATCAAAAAAAAGCGTATTCCTTCACAGATGTTTGAAAAGTTTCACTTTGTGTTGTCCCTTGTTTTAAGAACTATCATACAAAGACTAATATTTAACTTCTTTCATTTGCCCCAAAATAACTCGGGATAGTTAACTGTTTTTAAATTAAAGGCTTCTTACACATAAAAAATTCAAATTTCAATTTAAAGCTTGTGTATTATGTTTTATTTTAGTTCCTTGTATTTATTAATAAAAATAAAATAAAAAATATGTTGATTTTTTGCATTTTTTTTTCAATGTAATTTGTAAAGGAAGTGGTTAATACCATAGTGTGATGAACTATCAAAATGCAACAATAGTAATTATAATCCTAAAAAAAAAAAAAAACAAGGGGAAAAAAACAGCAACATTAAAATGAACGACTTCTTAGCTTTTTTTAAAAAAAAAAAAAAAAAAAAAAAAAAAAAACATTAAATTAACTATTTCTTTGCTCCAAATGGACTTATTCCACTATCGAAAATAACGGCTCATGTCTGCATATAGGAGTTTCATTTGATTATGTTTTCTGAATTCTTTTAGATGTGTACAAGCATTATTCTTGACGAGACAGCTGAGGCGCAAGCAAAAATGGTAATATGCTTTCATTATTATTATTAACATTATAACTATTTTTGCTACTAGTTGGTGATGTTTCGTTGATTGACGATGGTGTAACTGCAACTACGATTATTTAACATCAATTTATTAGTATACAAGGCATGTTAACTTGAACCTATCTTTTTATTTTATATCTTATTTTATATCCGCCGGCGAGCAGCCAACCCAATTTCGGGTCTACGACCACTAATGTTAAACTCCGTAGCCTTGTCATTTTGAACCCAATCGAGAAGAAAAGGAAACTCCTGAATCAGTACCCCCAGATGCACTGATTTACTATGGGAACATGGAGGACTTTGTGACTCGACAGATTTAACGTGCATCAGTCACCATTTACTACACGGGGAGTCTTCGGTCGGTACCTTTAGATTGATGAAAGTTGATAGTTGATTTTGATTGAGAAAGTTGATCAAAAGTACCTTTTGATTTTGGGGTTCCTTTTTTTTTTTATCATAACCGTCGTTGAACAGCCGACCCAATTTTTTGGTTTTACAACTACTATTGTTCAACTCCGTAGCCTTGTCATTTTGAACCCAATCCAGAAGACAAGGGAACTCCTAGATCAAGTATTGGGAGAAATTTGCCTTCGTGGAGGACTTTTTGATGTAACTAACCCGCATTTGCGTAACATGGAGGGGAAATCCACGACAACCTCCCATGGTTAGCCTGATGGCAAACAGACTCTAGCCCATGATCCGTCTACCACTGACGATATTTCACATCAGCACTGTGGTTGGTGCAAGCCAGATGCGGATTTGTATCGACCAGCCATCGCTGGGATTCGAACCCGGGTCCCCTCAGTGGAAGGCGAATGCTCTATCCCCTGAGTCATCGCGGCTTTTTGATTGGTGAAAGTTGCCATGGTCGATGACTACTTTCCCCATGCAGGTCTTTTTTTTTGTTGACTACCATCGGCTCATATTTCTTACAGCCAACTAACTATTGAAATTAAAATTCAGTGGCGTCGAAAACTATTCTACACTATTATTCATAAGTCTTTTTTTTATTATTGTTATTATTACATTACTAATCTAGTTATTTATAGACACATTCTCGATATAACGACAATTCGACTCACTACTACGAATTGTCGTTATAACATACTGCATTGAGTGTTTACTAATTGCTATAAATTGGTTTGTTTTCATTTAATTTTTTAGCAACAATTTATGCGTGACGTAAAGAAAATGACGCCTAATGAAAAAAGGAATATAATGGTAAGAAAGAATTTTAAAGAGTCAAAATTCCTGTTTGAATTTTCAGTAACTCAAATTTTCTTTACGATTTGTAGGGAGTCCTGAGTTAAAATTGTCTGAATTAAAAAAGATATTAAAATTTCATGAAGAGGATATAAAACAAACGATCAACAATGTATGAAAACATTGTTTATAAACATGTTTATAAAACATGCTTTGCTCCTTGTAAATAGTATAGGCATCTCACGGTTACTTGATTTTTTACCTCTCTTTAATTCCCAGGTAGCAAAATAAGGTTTATTTTAAGGTTACCTTTTAATGTAAACCTAAAAAGGTTTTTATGGCGGTTTACGTGTAAACCTTCTAACCTTAAAACGAAATCTGTGACAATCTTCTGTATTCTACGCACATGACCCTAATCTCAAACCTTAAAAAACAACCTTCTATATAAAAACCTTAAATCTAGGTTGTCTTAGGGTTTTCAAGCATTTAAAATTCCTCGCATCAAGCTAGTCTCAAGGTGAAAATAATCTTAAATCTAGGTAATTATAAGGTTTATTTTTGCAGAGTCTTGTAATGCTCAGCTAAAATCCACCTTGTCATGAAATTTTAATGGACAAATGCAATTGCATCCTATCGCTAGTGTGACGTCAACTAAAACGTCATTATGAACCGAAGTGACGATACGAAGTGACGACGAAAGCTTTAAAAAACAATTTTTAATCCTTTTAGGATGAAAGGTTTTAAACTGCAATATTTTTGCATTATTGAAAAAAGGTTTTTAGTACAAACATTTTCGTGACAATAACAGGAAAATTCCGACACAAAGTCGCCGTAAGGTTATATGCTTTCTGGGTTTCTCCGTTACCATGGTTATGGCAAATATTGCTCCCACGTAAAAACAATCTAACTTCTGACTGACTGATAACCATAACAGGGGAGAGGGGAAAAGTGTGAAGAGTGGGTTAATCGCGGAACATTGAGACACCTATCCTATTTTTTGAAAAAAGAACACTATATTCTATTGACATATGGTGCCTACCAATATTTTTTTATCATCCACAGTCCCTGGCCAAATTATCAGACGAGAAATGAATATTGACGCTGCTTTGTGGGATGAAATTATTTACATTGGGTTGAAAAAATGAAGGGTTAGGACAATTAACTTACGGGTTAATAATAATAGTAGAACTTCAGAGATTTAAGTTGGACCTAGGGCCACTATTTCTATCTCTACAATTATTTTGAGAGTTAGATACATTACAGCCCCTGGTCAAATCATTCGACGTACTCTAGGATTCTATGTAAAATTATAATTATCAGGTGATACTCTATACAGCTTTGTTGTTTTTAGGTGGCTGAAACCGGTTTGCACTTGCTTGCGTTTGTGCATAAATGGGTTAAATTAGACGATATATCATATAAATTTGATGATAGAATAATTTAGACGATATATTATATAAATATAGAATATTTATTATATCAAGCATTATATTAGTATACTAGGAGGCTTCGCCCCCTGCTCGCTGGCGCTCACCAACCCCCGGAACTGCTTTCGCAGTTCATTTCGGATTGCTTCGCAATCCAATGCTCGCCTTGCTCGCTCATTGGATACGTTCTTAACGTCTAGTTTTTGTATACTTTTTTGAATACTGAAGTTCCGAAAACTTTTCACTGTAGAAAATTCTAAACCTGTACATTTCAATATTAATTTGAAATTGCAAACAGTTCACATATTTTTCTTAATCACACTATTCTAAATTTCAGTTGTTGAGAAAAGTAACTGTTGTAAGTTTTGTTTTAAAGTCTTTCCCACCAGAGGGCTAAAGCCATGTGTTGTAAAACAATATGAAATAGTAGTCTGCCACTGAACGCCGGATGTAAAGCATCGGCTTTGATGAAGATAATTTTGTATTTTTAATTCTCTGAAGGGCGCCACCTTAATAATATGGAATTTGTAAAATAAATGTATATATTTTTGATTGTTGATGAAGCCCATCATTTTGTGTTTTCATCAGTGTTCAGAAGCAGAACAACTATAAGTTTTTTATTTTATCACAAAAATATAAAATGTATAAAAAACAAAGAAAAGAGTAAGAAAATGAGTATAGTCATAGAAAAAGTTAAAATTATAATATAGTATTTGTCAGTTAAAATAAAACTTTTTGTTTAAGTCATTGCTAACAATTCAAATTTCTCCGAGGCAATTCTAAAGTATAAATTAAGGTAGTATTGTTAAGTTGAAACACAATATTTTTAGTTTTGATGTCAACAATACAATTCAATTTTTCACAAAAACGATTGTTTCCATTGTTAAGTTCAATGTCAACAATTCAAATTTTTCTGAGGCAACTCTTAACCTCTAAATATTATTTTTTTTATGTACACATTTCTAAATGTCAGTATTCAACCACAAAACAACTTAAAGTCCTCAAATTTAGCATGAAGTTGTAAAATGTAATGAAAGAGGGTCATAGCAATAATGAAAGTAGAAGTAAAGTTAGTACTGTAAAATTAAAACAATATTTTTAATCAATGAGCCAAGTTCTTCAAGAAGCAGTTGTAGAAGTAGGTTGTTTATTTAAAACTTTTTATAGAATTTCTTTAAGAACACAATTGTTAATTTGGGCATTTGGCGATACAACACTTTTAGAATTGAAGGATTTGTTACGTCAAGAGCTCAGGTATCATAATTTTGATCTAGTTGCGCTTCTCTGTCATTTTGATTTATGTTGCTAAGTTAACTTTCAAAAAATTCTATTGGCTGGCAACAGCTTTTTTATTTTTTAAGTTGTTTAGTTTTATTTCTTCTAGAATTCGTTATTTTTTTAAGCGAAATATTTTTTAACCTAACAGAATTCGTTGCCGACTGTTTTCTCTATGAATGAAGAAAATAAAGTAAATATTTAACTGTTGTGAGAAGAATCTTATTTAGTTGTTCAAAGTACTTCAGCCTAAATTTGGGAGCCACGTAAGAGAATTATATATATTAGATCAGAAACACATCATTAAAAGGCAGAATGCTTTGGTGTTTTCAAAACAAAGCAAACGTTGCCACTGCCGGAAAAGAAATACAGCCAAAATTTGGGAGCCACGTAAGCGAATTATATATAATAGATTATAATAATGAGATCAAATTTTTAGACGCACTGTAGTGTTTTAATAATGACCTGGTTTGCACGAGTTTATAGGCAATACTTTTATATTTAAACATACATGTAAAGGTTTTTTGTAGAGGAGATTTTTTATATACTTCCTATTTGTATTTATTTCAAACGTATTGTATTACAATGTTTACCCATTGATACACGAAGGTAAACAAGTGCAAACCGCGTGAAAACAATAAAGTTGTATAGTATCACCTGATAATTAAGATTTTACATAGAATCTTATAGTGCGTCTACTAATTTAGTCAGGGACTACATACGCTAAAGGGTGAAACCCGTGGTTAAAAACAAGAAACTAATTGTAATAAGAGAAGTCTGCCTGCCAATATAAAGAACACTTTTATTACTGTAGGAAAATAAAAAAGATACCAGAATTAACAGTTATTGAAGTAAAGTGAAATTTTTAATTTAGGATTGCATGGAGTCTTTTGGAAGAAAAGCAATGGATGGAATGAATTTACCTCCTGAATGTGTTGCAAATATGGAAGCTTCTAATCTGATGGTTCGGTCTATGATGGGAATATAGTAAAGCATACTCACAAAATAAAACTTTTTTCTCTCTTCTCTTGCAAATAATGTGAGCTCAATTGAAAAGCATTGACGATATAGAGTGTTTGTAATCATAAAAAATACAGAAGAATTGTAACCATTGCTTGTATACAACTTGTTAAAGTATGCAACAGTACAGAAAAAAATAATAATAAATAAAAATACAAAAATATCAACATAAAGATCAAAATTTAAAAATTCAAAAAATTGTGATCGGGCAAAATGGTTGTTGTCTAATTTTTTTTGGAAAAGCAACTTTATTGTGTTTTCATCTTGGACATATTTAACTGTTAATCCTGCACTGATCGCTTCACAATTTCGCAGACCTATATGAATGCTGCTCAGACACATATGTGTAAATTCTTTTGATGACTGAATAGACATTGAACAGCCAATAGAGATCAATATTAACATTTTCGGATGGGTACAATGGTGTTTGATGGAGATTGTAAGCTGCATCATACACCCGTTTCGGATTCACAAGTTCATTCATGAAATATGATTTGAAAGCTAGGCTTTTTTTCAATTTTACAAGAATAGTGAATGAATCATTTATATGGCGTGGTCTACAGTTTTTGTGCAAGTTATTGGGTACGTTCCCTTATGAAAAAATCGAGGTATAAATGAGGTATATTTGAAAGGTATAAAGGAGGTTGTTATTTAAATACGTCGTTAAGGTTGAAAAGGGTGCAAATGAATACCGCAAAATCAAACTCAAATATACCTTAAATATACCTCCAGAGGTATATATGTTTCAACCTGAGGTGTTTAATTTTACATCTGTGGAGAGATAGATATTTACTACTTTAAAGTGTTTTGTTTTCAACCTTAGGTCATTACTTATCAGCCTGAAGTATATTTTTTTACACTTGTGGAAGTATTTTTTCAACAACCTAAGGTGTGTCATTTTACACTTCAGGTTATTATAAATCAACCTCAGGTGTATGTTGTTCGACCTCAGGTAATTATTTTTCAACCTCAGGTATCTAATTTTATGCTTGTAGAGGTATATATTTTTCAACCTGAGGCATGTCATTTTACTCTTCAGGTTATTTCAAATCTACCTCAGGTGTAATTTTTGATAGTTGGAAAGGTGATTTTTTACTAACGTAAGGTGTATTATTTTTCACCTCAAATATAAGTTTTTATGCTTGTAAAGGAAATTTTTTTAATCAAACTAAAATATGCCATTTTTCCCTTCAGGTTATATTTTTTTATGCTAATGCTGGTAATTAAATATAATTAAAATGTTTCTCCTTAGACTGCTAATTTTTAACCTAAAATATATATCTTTTCACTTGTAGAGGTATTTATCACTCTGATGGAGTTTTTAATGTTACACATTAGGTGGTAATTACTTATTAACTTTTTACGGTCTGTCTTAATTTTCACTGCTAATCCTGATGCTAAGAAACTATTTTCTAAACACATAGGCGGAATACGGATGAATCTTTCTTTCGAAAGAATTTTCGACTGATTTCCATGTATTGTGTGAAGAAAAGTAAAATGCAATGCAAAGAATATATCTTCCTTTAATTTTGAAATACAACCCATTGGAATGTATTCTTCCTCACACAATTCAAAATAGGAATTTTCACTTAACGCCTTTAATTTATAGTTTGTGAACCTTGTGCTAATTTGCAATTAAATAGTTCATAAAATTTATTAATCTTGAATTAACATGTAGAGTTGAATAATGTTAAGTATGCTGACTCATAAACCTTAAAAGAACATTTCAAATGTTTCTGTAATTTTAATAATTTCAATTAAACTATCGTGAAAAGAGGATACATTTGTTTCAGAAAAATGTGGGAACTCATTTATATAGAACAGATGTTAAAGGCGCTAATTTTTTGTAAAAGCGAAATAACAGCAAATTTAAATAATTTAGCCAGCTTACAAATAAAAACTTTTATTAACAAAAAAAAATTAATTTTTCGTTCAAGAAATCAAAATTCTTGACAATTACTCTGCTTCTTCTGCAAGTTTGCTGTGCTTACGTTATTTGGAGCATTGGAACCTATAAATAAAAAATTTGAATTAGCGAGAGTCATATTTACATTGATAATGACAAATTTTAAAAGATTAGAATAATATTTTAAAGCTTATTTCGTTGCATAAATCACCTTTTATTATTATTTCTATTCAATTTTGAATAAATAAATGGTTTCTTTAGTAACAGCAGATGAATAAGAATAATAATAATGACCTGCAAAACTCTCCTCCCAGTATATTTCAATTCTTTATTTTGACTGTTTAAACATATCACTTAAAAAAGCTAATTTTTCTATAAGATGCATATAAAAACTGCTGTAGAAATAACACGCTTATTGAAATTCTTAATTTTCCAATAATTCAACCGACCATTTTTAATTATGGATTGTTATGCTGATATTTAAATTTTTTTCTCAGCAAATTTTGAATAAATTCAATTACACTGGCCTGCTTGTTTAAATTTTTAGTCCAATTTCGCAAAAGAAATTGTACTAAAACCAATTCTCAATGCTGCTGATTCCGAAAATAATTGTCTATCACGTAAGGTTTTTAAAAACAAAAGGTCATTTTCAACCTTTTATTTAATGTGATCAAGAATCAATCATCTTTTAATAAAAGAATGTAGAACATCAATGTTTTGTGTTTTTCATGCCCCATCGAAATAAAAGCAACATTAAGTTTATATGTTTACTTGCCTGAGGGAATAATTTAAGATAATGCTATAAAATAATGTTTTCAAAAATCAAAGATCATGCAAACTTTATCAGTAATTTTTTAGGTGAAAAGATTTCATTGAATCAAAGGAGAATAATTTACTTGTCTTTTTTCTTTTTGGTGTATATTTAGAGTTACTCCCAGGGGAAGGCTCTCCAGTTACTAGTCTCCACTTCCTCCTAGCTGCAGAGCACGTATTATTGACAGCCTTATTCAAACCTTGAAATTCTGGATGCCATTTACGGAGCAGCTCTGTAAAAGTTGCATGTTCAAGTTGAGTAAAATCAAGTTATATAAAAGTTGCATAGCAAGTTTCATTTGGAAATTTTCAGATGAGATTTTTTTTTAAGAAATTGAAGGAAATTGAAATATATATTTATATAACTTTGATAAGTTACTAATGTTGACAACAAAAATCCAGAGTCAATAATACTTTTAAACTTTTTTAACTACAATATAAGCAGATTAAGTATAGGTTCACCAAAATGATTTTAATATTTAATTGAAATAATAAAATTATTTTTTTGGAATAGCTGTCTCAGTAAATTTGTTTTATACAATATTCTTTGTGGATTAAAGATAAAAACTATTTTATTAGAGCACACTATTTATACGAAAAGTTTTCATGTTCTTTTAGTCTCTTTACGAGTCTTCACGAGTCTTATTAAAAATAAATTGAAAATCATTCCAAAATATTAAACTGCATCATGTTGATCTAGAATAATATTCAAGATTTTGCCTTAGCGGACTAAAAACTAAAATAAAACTAAACACAGTGGCGCGACAGCCCATAGAGGGCCAAGGTCTACTGTGCCCATTTCAGTTTTCTTGACCTTGGGCTCTGGGATGCAGGAGCAGATGTTCCGGTTAGGTGGTCAGCCGAACGCGGAACCCCCAGTGTTTAGTTCCCAAGCATGCTTGGTACTCATTTATCGACCCACTGAAGGGATGAAAGGCTGAGTCAACCTTGCCCGGCCCAAGGATCGAACCCAGGACCTGTGGCACGGAAGAGCGGGGCGTTGCCTTAGTGGACTAAACGGACAAAAAGTTTGAATTTTGCATGAGAATTTTTTAAGTGGATGCCAGTTTTCCTTCACCTATAGTTGCCTTTTTGCTAACTAACTTCAGATATTATTTAATAGGTGATACACATACAAATACTTTTAAGATACTCAACTAAACCAAGCTTATGTATAAAAGGGCAAGTAAACTTAAACTAGGCTGCATTAATTTCTTCGTAAAAATTTTAGTAACTTGTACTTGTCAGAATTCAATATGCTGTTGCTGGAATTATTATGGTGTTATTGAAGAAATGATTTCTGGTGAAAAGATGCGTTCTCTTAATCTTAATTTTAATGTTGAACTAAGCCATATTACACAAGTAACTAATTCTGGCAACTTTAACTTAATTCCTGTGACAAATATATCTTCTGTTTGTATTTCCATCCAGTGCGATGACACTGGAAAAATTTATTTTGCTAATGTGGTGAACAATCTAGAATTAGAATAACTTTTTTCTCTCTAGAGGCAATGTATATGTAAGTTCAGTAATCCCCGCTTATATATAATGTAATCGCTGCTAATATCAATCACTTATTATTACCGAAATTATTCGGTTCTGATTTTTTTTCATTGATATTATAGTTTTCTGTGATCCTTACATAATTTAATGTTATTAGAATTTAATTTTCAAAATTCTTTATTTATTAGCGTTATATTTTTATTTACTCTGCACATTTAAAAATAAAAAAAATTCTTTTCTTTCTCTGCGATAATGTTAGAATTTCCAATTTCTCATCATTTCTGGAGTTTAAAAACAAAATATTTTTCAGATTATGAAAATTTATGAAGTTTGCTTTATTAATTTGTGAGGGGGGTTAAAAAATTAGTTCACTAAAATTAGCTTGAATCTTATCTCATATTACATATATTTTTATTAAAAAAAAATTTCAGATTTTATTAGGAATTCTCATATATTTTTTAATGAAATTTGTTGATTTGATATGGTAAACTTGTTTCCTACCTTAGAATCACCTGTTAATAGTAAACATTAATTTAAAAAAATGAATATTTACTTCGAAAAACAGGATTGTTTTTTTTCTTCATGTTTGTAAATATATATTTTTATGAAAATGCAACTTTTGAAGAAATATTAAAATTTTTGTGTGATGTATTTACCCTGATTGCAATTTTTATTGTATATGTTTATTTTATTAGTTAAATATGTATGTTAGATTTTTGTTGAAGGCAACAAATATGCATTTCGTTCCTTACAATAGTATTGTTTATTTGTTTTATTACCTGCAATATATAGAAACTGTTAACTTTCAATTTTCAGTGATTTATTTATAAGAGAAATTATGAACCTTTTACTCAATCAGCTTGCATACTGCTACGTTAAAACATATACATTTAAGCAAAACAAAAAGAATAGTTATATTTGAATAAATTACAAACAATAAAATATACTGTGCGTAACCTGCTGTAACGATTCACCAGTAACGTTACCCTAAACAGCGACGAGAAATATTTAGATTGATCTGTCTTATTGCTAAGCCTACAACAATAGCCTCAAAGAATATCCTCCGACTTAAATAATGTAAGATCAGGACGCGTCTTTAAAACAAAAATAATGAAATTTAAGTTTGAAAGTTGAGGCATATTTGATTAAAAGTGACAAAGCTAAATTAATAAATGTCAAGCACACTTACCGAATTTTAAAGAAACTTTCGATTGTAAACACACACGCCATTTGCCGGCTAGCACGGAACTCTGGGAAGTGAGCTAGTTGATATGAAGTGTACTTTAAACAACCTTAAAACAACCTTAGGTATAAATAAAATGACTTCATACATCTCAATAAAGACCTCACTCTCTTTAGTTGAAAAAAATTATATTTTTTATACCTCGTAAATACCTCTTTTGTTACAAGTGTAAAAAAAACAACCTGGTGAACCTTAAAAACTGCCTCATGATTCTGGTTGATATGAAGTGAATTTTAAACAACCTCAAAATAAGCTTAGGTATAAATAAAAGGACTTCATATACCTCAATAAATATCTCACTCTCGTTAGTTGAAATAAGGTCAATTTTTTTATACCTCAAAAATACCTCTTTTATTACAAGTATCAGAAAATCAACTTGGTATACCTTAAAAATCACCTTATCAGTCTGGTTGATTTAAAGTGAATTTTAAACAACCTCAAAACAAGCTGAAGTGTATATAAAACTACCTCGTACACCTTAATTACAACCTTTACGAGGTATAATTTTTATTGCTGTTTTCTGTGCAACCTTAAATATACCTCAAATATACCTCAAATCAACCTTAACATCTCAAAAATACCTCAAATCAACCTTAAATGTACCTTAAATTTTCGTAAGGGTTGACAATGGATTCTTTTATCCCTAACTGGTGATCAACACCCAATTCTCATATTAGCATGAAAGGGGTTCCGAGAGTCACCATTCGCTTCTCGGTAGGGTTCAATTCTCGCAACCACTTTGGTACTTTTGTGAGAGACGGGCTTCATGCTTGAGTTTGCGAACGGAACCCTTTCGTTTTTCCGCTTGTGTGTAACGCTTAAGGTATTACCGTCTACGTTCTTTGGCTTTTTCAGCCTCGGTAAGTTAAGGCCTGGTCATCGTTTCTTTCTTGCTTCAACTCAAATTTTTGGGACCGAGCCAATCAGTTTGGACCCTCTTTACGTGTGATATTCACTCTGAATTAGTAATGAAAACGATCCAGTTTGAACTGTAGGTTAGAATTTCTGATTTTTAATTAAAACAAAAAAATTAAAAATATCGTTCAAATCTCTTTTATTCACAACTCAAGGAGTATTTATGGGATCTCTCTGGTCCCATATCTCAAAAATAAACTCACCCACTTAATGCATAGCAAAATTAAAAGTGAAAAAAAAAGAATTCTAAAAAAAAATGCCTTAAAAAATGCTTAAAAATCGACTTATACATCGTTAAGAAGATCTTTTCAAGACAAACCACTAAACAAAAATTAAAATTAATTATTAGTTTCAAATCTAAAAATTTCTACGCGTGTTATGAAAAAGCAATGAAATTATAAGCTTTATTATTGGCCAACGTTTTAAAAACAATTGAAAAGATATACAGGGTGATTCTAAAAAGATGGGCAAAATTTTAGGAAGTGATAGTACACACCCAAGAAAACAATTTTTATCGAAGAATGCATGGTCGAAAACAAAACGCAAAGGAGCTGGAGCCTTTTGAAAGTAGTTTGATGCAAACGCTAAAACTCCATTCCTGTTGCGAGTTACTGCGCTGCGTTACTTGTCGCCAAGCTTTCGGCCGCTGAAGGGAAAGTTCGTGGTATGCCTAGTGTGTTTCAGAATGTTCGCCTGTCTTTTCTTCGCCGTTGTACTGCGTGCATAGCACTGTTTTGAACACTTATTGTAATCACATGAGATTAAATTTTGCTTTTATAAATTAACTTCATCGTTCTTTGTGTGTTTTTGCCTCATATAAGGCATTAAACTTTGACACCCACTAGCGGTTTTGCGTTTTGTTTTCGACCATGCATTCTTTGATAACAATTGTTTGCCTGGGTGTGTACTATCACTTCCAAAAATTTTGCCCATCTGTTTAGAATCACCCTATATAGAAATTTTTTCTAAAGAAAAATTTTCTATAGGATACATTGAATAAAAAGTTAGGAACAATTATTCCAATAAGCACAGGCTAGAGCCGTGACGGCACAGGGTTCGAATCCCAGTAATGGCTAGTCGATACGAGTCCGCACCCGGCTTACCTCGACCACAGTGCCGACGCGAAATATCCTCAGTGGTAGACGGATCATGGGTTAGAGTCCCCTTGACGTCAGGCTCACCGAGGTAGGTTCTTATGGTCTTCCTCTCCATGTAACGCAAATGCGGGTTAGTTCCATCAAAAAGTCTTCCACGAAGGCAAATTTCTCCCAATACTTGATCCAGGAGCTCCCTTGTCTTCTGGATTGGTTTCAAAACTACAAGGCTACGGAGTTGAGCATTAGTAGTCGTAAACCCAAGAAATTGGGTCTGCTGTTCACAACGACTGTTAAAAAAATAAAAAAAGTACCACAATATCAAAAGGCACTTTTGATCAACTTTCTCAATTAAAATCAACAAAATCAACTTTCATGAATCAAAAGGTACCTGCCGAAGAATAGGAAATGGTGACTGACGCACGTTAAATCTGTCAAGTCACAATAAAGTACTCCATGTTCCCGTAATAAATCAATACATCTGGGCTGCTGATCCAGTAGTTTCTTTGTCAGCTGTTCAACGACGGTTATAAAATTATTAAAAAAAAGTTAAACACAGGATCCTCATAAATATAGCTACATTTTGAAGAGAAGTCATTCTTGAATATTTTGCCCATTGAAACTTCAAATCAGACGCAATGACATATAAAATATGTATATATATGTATTCATGATATGATATATGACAAAAGACTATTATTTTTCTTTAATATTCCAAAATGAAATAAAGGAAAAGTCATAAAACGTTTTAACCAATAATAAGTTTTTTTAATGGTTTGTCTTGACAATGAACTTTTCTTAAGGTAAAATATACAATAATTTTGAAAAAATATTGGTTACAATAAAGACTATCTTCACGATTAAAAAATATATAAATCTCAAAAACGAAAAAGAAAGCGAAAAAAAAGTGAAAAAAGTTGAAATTGATTGAAAAGTGAAATAAAATTAAAACAAACTTAAGTGAAATGTTTTTCTCATCTTGCTCCGGTTTATTCTATGTGGTTTGAAATTCATTTTATTCATGTCCCTTTATGGAGAATCTTTGTATGATAAGAGAGTGGTGTTGTGCGTAACCAGTTAATGAGAAAAAAGCGTGACTTATGCAGAATTAATCAAAGGAACATATCAGCTGTTATTCTCACGTTCCTACTAAGTTTTTTATTTGATTCTGTTAGAGCTAAAAATCTGAAGCAACTTTTTTTTTTTTTCATTTAAAAAATGTTATGCAGCTGTGAACTAAACAGATAAAGTCACTTTAGAATTCAAAACAAATTAGAAAGAAAAGAAAAGTTGTGAAATCTGAATCAACTTTTTTCATTTAAAAAAATGTTACACAGCCTTGAACTAAATAGATAAAGTCACTTTAGAATTCGAAACAAATTAGAGAGTGCCGAGGATGGCACTGGAAAAGCTACAAAATCTGAAGCAATTTTTCGAATTTAAAAAAAAATTTACGCAGCTGTGAACTGAATTGATAAAAATCACTTTAAAATTCAGAACAAATTGGAGATAGCCGAGTGTGGCACCAGGAAAAGTTACAAAATCTAAAGCAACTTTTCTCATTTATAAAATGTTACGCAGCTGTGAGCTAAATAGATAAAATCACTTTAAAATTCAGAACAATTTAGAGAGTGCCGAGGATGGCACAGGAAAAGCTACAAAATCTGAAGCAATTTTTTTCTAATTTAAAAAATTTTGCGCAGCTGTGAACTAAATAGATGAAGTCACTTTAGATTCTATATAATTCAAAAGAAATTAGAGAGTGCCGAGGATGGCAAAGGAAAAGTTACAAAATCTGAAGCAACTTTTTGAATTTAAAAAAATTTTACGCACCTGTGAACTGAATTGATAAAAATCACTTTAAAATTCAAAACAAATTAGAGATAGCCGAGTGTGGCACCAGGAAAAGTTACAAAATCTAAAGCAACTTTCCTCATTTAAAAAGTGTTACGCAGCTGTAAACTAAATAGATAAAATCACTTTAAAATTCAGAACAAATTAGAGAGTGCCGAGGATGGCACAGGAAAAGCTACAAAATCTGAAGCAATTTTTTTTAATTTAGAAAATGCTGCGCAGTTGTGAACTAAATAGATGAAGTCACTTTAGATTCTATATAATTCAAAAGAAATTAGAGATAACCGAGTGTGGCACCAGAAAAAGTTACAAAATCTAAAGCTACTTTTCTCATTTAAAAAATGTTACGCAGCTGTGAGCTAAATAGATAAAATCACTTTAAAATTCATAACAAATTAGAGAGTGCCGAGGATGGCACAGGAAAAGCTACAAAAAAAAATGTTGCGCAGCTGTGAACTAAATAGATGAAGTCACTTTAGATTCTATATAATTCAAAAGAAATTAGAGAGTGCCGAGGGGGGGGGGGGCACAAGAAAAGTTACGAAATCTAAAGCAGTTTTTCTCATTTAAAAAAATTTTACGCAGCTGTGAACTAAATAAATAAAAACGCTTTAAAATTCAGAACAAATTTGAGAGTGCCGAAGATGGCACAGGAAAAATCACAAAATCTGGAGCAACATTTTTTCATTTAAAAATAGGTAAGCATACGATGATGGGTTGCTATTAGGAATTGTCAATCTTTGTGAAGTGACCTACCTCAACGAGCAGTCATTCAGTTGCTCTGGAGGCGTCTTTAATGTAGCGTGTAGTATTGTAACGTTCCTACTTTATTGTGACTACTTATTAAATTTAAAAAAGAAAAATGTTTGATATTATTTTTTATGCAAGAGAAAACAAAAGGGCATCTCTTTTTTTTAAGAGAAGGAACATCCAAAACACATCGGAAAAATATTTGTAAATAAGCAGAAAAAAAATATGTATTTTCTTATTAGAGTTAAAACGTATTTCCTGCGAAATCGTTTAGTTTTATGAATCATATTACTTCAAAAAGTGTACATAAGTCCATAATTTTATATCATTTAATTTTGCAAAAAGAGTTTTTTGACAACAATTTTTATCAAAAAAAATGTAAGTTTCAATAAAAATCATTAGTTATAAACTAAAAAACGCAAAATGAAAAATTCCTACGAAAAAAAAAAACGATTTTAAAAATTCTTTAAATTAAAACAAAAAACTTTCAAGTTTTTTTTAATTCATATTCGGACTTAGAAAACCATTCTTTAGAGAACTATCATCAAATTAGAAAAAAAATTATTTACAAGTAAATTTTTAATTACAAAAATCATAACACTTACCTGATTTATAAATCCAGAGAATTCCAATGTGTCTTCATCTGGAAACTTTATTCTCAAATAATATATACATAGATTATCCCTTCATTACTTTAAGATGACATACCACATAATAAAATTTCATAATAGCAAGATCTCGATATGAATTCCAATATGTGACTTAAAAACAGAAACAGAATTCTAGTTGAATTTTGTCACTCAAAATTAAAAAATACTTACCAAAAAACGATAAAAATTTATTAATAAACAAATTGACCAAGGCACAAAATTGTAAGCAAATTAGAGTTGGCCCAATCACATGCCCAGTATATTGTAGTCACAAGACTTGGCATGGCATAGCATGAGGTACGTTCCAAAGTTAATAAGGAGATTTCGCACTATTACGATAGTTTCCGTTCGCTCCCGTATGTAAGATTGGAGTAACTGCGCATGCTCGTTGGCGAGATTTACACTACAAAGACAAAGCTACAAGCACACTGTTAAATGCTATTTCTGTCTAAGCCTACCTTCGAACTAAAAACATGTGCATGGAATTCGACTTTGAAGAAATGTATTGATGAAATTTAGAAATGAATTGTGTGATCTTACCACCATTGCTTTAGTCAACAAAAAAATGACTTTATTGGTTTTTGTTTAACATTATGGTTGTCTATATGCACCAGTTCCATAAGAAATTAGATATATTTCCGCTGAATTATAAATTACATTAATTTTAACTATACAATTTAGTTAAAGGAAATTAAATAATCAATTGAAGCTCAATAATATTTTTTTGAATAATAATGATAAGCGGCATTCTTTATCGCTGAATCCATCAAAATCTATAATCTACCAAATTTTTCTGCTCACAAATCCGCAGTTTTATGTAAAGCAAACCATCTTGAATCGTATGCTACAGCTTTAAAGAAATAGTCCACATCTATTGTAAGTGTTTGTTTTAATTTAGTGGGCAAAGTCAAAATGATATCCCACTGCGTTAGCGTTTTTAACTTACGGAATTTTGCAAACTCTCTCATTTCCACTTATGCGAGTTTGATATTTTTTCACGGACGCATGCGCATTTTACCAGAACTGAAGCATTCGAAATCTCCATAATAAAAAGAGATTAATGAAGAAAACGATAATAATAATAAATTATGAAAAATAGAAACACTCTGAATGACTTTTAAACTAATGATCTAGTTTTCACGTGATAATGCTCCATCTTCTTAATATATCAAAAAACACCAGCTTATTATGCTTACCATTTAGTTCTACCCAAATAATTAAGTCAGAAAACAGAAATCAAATTGAAAGCCATTTTCAGCATAATTACAATGGTGTGTGTCTTAATTAACAATAAAGATTAAAATGTTTTGAACAAATAAAAATAATAACTCATTAACCTATATCTTATATCAAATAAGAAAAACTAAACAGATTAAAAATGCATTGTTCACAATTTACTTTTGTTTGAAAGTACACAAACGCAAGTTGATAATTTTCAATTCGGTGCTGTTTGATAATTTTTGTAGAATTCTTTTTCTCACTTTTAATTTGGTTATGCATTAAGTGGGTGAGTTTATTTTTGAGATATGGGACCAGAGAGATCCCATAAATACTTCTTGAGTTGTGAATAAAAGGGAATTTCATCATTTGAACGATATTTTTGTCTTTATCGTTTTAATTAAAAATCAGAAATTCTAACCTACAATGCAAACTGGATCGTTTTCAATTCTAATTCAGGTGAATATCACAAAGAAAGAGGGCCCAAACTGATTGACACGGTCCCAAAAGTTAGAGGTCCCAAAAGTAAGAAGAAGGGAAAAAAAAGGTCTAAACTTACTGAGGCTGAAAAAGCCAAAGCCGCAGGACGTAGACGGAAATACCTTAATCATTACACACAAATGGAAAAACGAAAGGATTCCGTTCGCAAACATAAGCATGAAGCCCGTTTCTCACAAAAGTACCAAAGTGGTTGAGTGAATTGAACTCTACCGAGGAGCGAATGGTGACTCTCCAAACCCCTTTCATGCAAATTCGAGAACTGGGTGTTGATCATCAGTTAGGGATAAAAGGATCCATTGTCAGCGTACCCAATAACTTGCACAAAAACCGTAGACTGTCTTCCACGCAATATAAATGATTCATTCACTATTCATGTAAAATTGGGACAAAAAAGCCTCGATTTCAAATCATATTTCATGTATGAACTTGTGAATCCGAAACTGGTGTAAAATACAGCTTACAATCTCCATCAAACACCATTATACCCATCCGAAAATGTTAATATTGATCTCTATTGGCTGTTCAATGTCTATTCAGTCATCAAAAGAATTTACACATAATGTGTCTGAGCTACATTCATATAGGTCTGCGAAATTGTGAAGCGATCAGTTCAGGATTAACAGTTATAGATGTCCGAGATAAAAACACAATAAAGTTTATTTTCCAAAAAAAAAAATAGACAACAACCATTTTGCCAATGGGTAACCTGTGATCACCGCAAGGCGATCACAATTTTCTTCATTTTGTAGTGAATTGTATTTTTTTCTCCTTTAATTATTATTTTCAATTCATTTTCATCGTTATCGAGCAGAGAGAGTGTTATCGAGTCGCACCAATGGATTTGGACGAATTAATGTCAACTTACACGCGAAGTTTCGGCACGAAAGCATCATTAATACCCATAATTTTTTTCATATATATGTAATATGCAAATCTATAACGCATTCTATAACCAAATTTTCATTGATCGGTACAGGTTGAAAGATAATAAATATTTCTTATTCCAAAGTGCAAAAATCTGCAATTTAAACTCGAATCAATCACCATATCGCAAAATATTTTCCAATAATTACTGTGCTCTGGTAACTATACATTTGATTTCCCTCATTTTTTTCTTTTCTCTTGTTCCCAAATTGCTCTTCGTCGATTTAACAGGTTTTTCCAGTCAAGGTGAGTTCTATTTTTTCTCTGTTTTAAAAGTAACTTTACTTTAAAGGAACAGAAAATCTATCGAAATTCTGATTTTTCTTCGATAATAATTCTTCGTAATGCAAAATTCTCAGCCCAGTTCAGGGATTTTTCCTGTTAAGGTTATTTTATGTTTTGATTGTAATCCTTTTTTTAGGGAACACATTTTACCTCAGACTGATTTTTACAATCTATTTTCTGTTTTTTCAATTTAAGTTTTGGCTCTTCGAAAATATTTATTATTATTATCCTAGATCAAAAAAGATTTAAAAATCGACAAGGACCGGCCCTGAGCTGAACTGGAGTTTGATCCCAGCGATGGCCGGTCGATACGAATTCCGCATCCGGCTTGCACCAACCACAGTGCTAACGTGAAATATCCTCAGTGGTAGGCGGATCATGGGTCCCCTTGCCATCAGGCTAACCGTGCGAGGTTCTCGTGGTCTTCCTCTCCATGTAACGCAAATACTGGTTAATTCCATCAAAAAAGTCCACCACGAAGGCAAATTTCTCTCAATACTTACTTGATCTAGGAGTTTCTGTGTCTTCTGAATTGGGTTTAAAATTACTAGGCTACGGAGTTGGATATTAGTAGTCGTAAATCCCAAAATTGGGTCGACTGTTCAACGACGGTTATTTAAAAAAAAATTTTAAAAAAAGGTCCGGCCCTGCCATTTTCGAAAACGCTCATTCTGATTCATGTCCATTTTCATAACTATGCACTTCGAACTGTGTCTAGATTTAATAACTCACTAACAATATGACAATTTTTAGATTGGAAATGAAACTTGCGATAGTATTTTTGATATTTGCTGGCTGTTGGTTCGAGTCACTTACTCAGGATGAGGAATGTTATTCTCATTTTGAAGAAATATCGCATATTAAATTCAGTAAGTAATTTTGCTTTTATTNAAAAAAAAAAAAAAAAAAAAAAAAAAAAAAAAAAGAATAGGATAACTTACAGACAAGTTCTATATTGAAATTATGTTAATATGAAATAAGAAAGAACATATTAACTGAATTAAATTAATGAATGTAAATTTTAATGTGTAAAAATTATATAGGAAATATTCTTTAGTACGACAATATTCTTTTAGAGATAATATCGCATTCGATAATTCTAGCAATTACTAATGATTATATAGACATTATCGAATCAATTACCAATAATATATTCATAACGTTAAAGTTAACGATACTTATCACTGACGATAATTATTGTATATTTTAAATTTACTTCTTAGTATTCACCATGTACCATAAGAATACCCATGGAAAAAAAATATCGATACTACACGATACATCGATTTCTATAATCAAAACATGGTGAAAGAAGAGTACTCAACATGGTATAGATTGCATAGAAAATATATGAAGATAGCATATGCATTGAGCTATTTTTATATCCGACTGCTTTACAGGAAATGGGACAAAAGTTGGAAAATTATTGCTGTCAATAAGCAAAATCAAGAAAGCAAACGTCTAGAATTAACGATGCAGAAGATTCTTTGACAAAAAACTAAAGAAAGCAAACATCTGGAATTCTTTTTAGAATTCTTTCTAGAAGAATTTTTTGGCATTTTGAGAAAAATTGAAAAATTCAAAAGACTAGAATCAACCAATCAGGGAGAGTCTTTGAGAATGTAACAAAACGGTTTGAGTTCAAGAGTGCCATAAAATTCTTTACATTGTTGTCTTACAGTCCCTTGCCCAAGTTATTAGACGCACTGTAAGATTCTATGTAAAATTTTAATTATCAGGTGATAGTATACAGCTTAATTACTTTTACGCGACTGAAACAGGTTTGCACTTGTTTACGTTTGTGTATCAGTTGGAGGATATATGATATAAATTTGACAATTGTATAAATTAGACGATAAATATTCACTATATCAACCATTACATTAGTATATTATAATAATTAGATCAAATTATTAGACGTACTGTAGTGTTTTAATAATGGCATGCTTTGCACGAGTTTATAGGCAATACTTTTATATTTAAACATACATGAAATGGGTTTTTATTCAGGAGAATATTTTATATGCTTCCTTCTTGTATTTATTTTTAACGTATTGCATTACAATGTTAATCAGTCGATACACGAACGTAAACAAGTGCTAACAGTCACATAAAAACAATAAAGCTGTATAGAATATCACCTGATAATTAAGATTTTACATGGAATCTTACAGTGCGTCTAATAATTTGGCCAGGGACTGTAACTGTTTCTAGAAACAGTAACTTCCAAATACCGATTTTGTTATGGGAAAACTGGGGATCGCACAAAACTGTAAATGTTCGAAAATAACTTTCACGAATAGTTGGAGACGAAAGATTCTCCATCGTCTAATCCCAACCAGCCTGAAGATGCTGCGACGCATACTTGATCAACAGTTAAAACCCTGTAGTATAAACATATAAGTAAACACAAACATGTGACTCATATATTGATGATATATTATTGACTCTATTTTAGAATTCGATGAAGATGACAAAACATGTGCTGGAGAATTAAAAGTAAGTGAATGTGATTTTACAGTCTCTGGTCAAATTATTAGACGCACTGTAAGATTCTGTGTAAAATCTTAATTATCAGGTGATACTATACAGCTTTATTGTTTTTACGTGGTTTGCATTTGTTTACGTTTGTGTATCAATTGGTTAACATTGTAATGCAATACGTTAAAAATAAACACAAATAGGAAGTATGTAAAAAATATTCTCTATAAAAACTAAGTACATTTGTGTTTAAATATATAGGTACTGCATATAAACGATGTAATCTTGAGAAGGGGCAAACAAATCCTTATTAAATAAAAAGGAAAGAAGCATTGGAACTATATATATTTATTAAAACTTAATTTCGCATTTTAAATTCATTCTTCTGTAAATTAAAAGCAGAATATTTTCTATTGTAAATATTTCTGCAATACATCCTTGAATTTTTTTTTTCTGTGTGAAAAATAATTAAATATTATTGATCTAAGACTTCATTTATTTTTTTTTTGAAAATTATATTGCGCTTAAGCCAAGTATTTATAGAAAAAAAAATTTTTTAGTTATCTAACAAAAATAATATTTGTAATCTAGTAATAAATATAAAGTTTTAAATGCTTTATTGAGTGGCCCCTTTGATTTGATACATTGCCTCCTTTACATTTTGCCTTATTTGATGCATTGCCTTCTTTACCCCTACCACTCCCTCTTCTAATTGTTGGAACATTCGGAATGGCGTGTATCAAGGTTATTTTATGTTTTTAACGTTAAGGGTTTTAAAGTATCAAATTTTTTCACTTTTCATTCTTTTTTAAAATTAAAGCAAGGCCTCTTTTTCTCGATGCCCACTCGTACATAAAAAAACATTCTAGTATCAAGCGGGGTTGACCATTTTTTCAGGGGCACCATATTAGGTGGGCCAGCGTTACCCTCACTGAAAGAAAGACATAGAGCAAAGAACATCCATGACCTCTGACCGGGATGCGAATCCCGGACCTTTCTGACATGAGTTCAGATCCCTGACCACCATACAGCCAGTCATTGAGCTAGGTTATTCAATGTATATGGTTTTACGTTAATGTTTTTAGGGTCTGTTTAGAAGAAATTTGGGTCCATTAACGGACCCTTCACAAAATGTCTTTTTATAAAAACGGACCCTTCACAAAATAATTTTATCTTTTAATCGGACCCTTCACAAGTTTGTTTATCTTCATTATTGCTTTATTAATCGAATAAACCCTTCCCGGGGGGAAGAAGATTTGTTCGAGACAAACTAAGTTTCCCTAAGTTTAACTCCAAATGTCGTATTCTAAGAAAATATTTCTACTTTTAGAAACACCGCGCGCGCATTTTTATTAATATTAAACCACTTTTTTTGTAAGTAAATAGTTGATTAATTTATATTTATTCATGAAATTAATTAATAGAATATTATGCGAATAAAAATTCATTTCTGGCATTTTTTTAAATTAAAATATTATAAACTTAAGAATTGTTTTTAAGTTTACATAATGCGTAACACATTAAAAGTAATACATTACTAAGTTGAGTTATTTAAAATATGTTAATTGAAATTATTAAAAATGTGAATGATTTTGTTTTAATTATTCGTCCGAAATGAATATTCTGTGTTGAGCAGTATAGACTAAATATCAATTAATTGTATGTGGCATCTCTAATTTAGTAGCAGCAATTGTTGAGCAGAATCTTGTATCCATTTACAATTTAAAAACTTCTTGAAAAGGTTTTTTAGCAATTTTTGCAATAACAGGACCCTATTTGCACAAATTCACGAAAGCAGGACCCTGGTTGAACGAATGTGACTTAACGCTGATTTTATATTCACAAATTATGAATAGTTTTTTCACAATTTTACAAAAGCAGGACCTTTCACAAAATGTCTGGACAGACCCCTGTCAATGGAAATAAACACAATATGATATCGACGATAAATCCCAACCCCTTATTCAAAACATTGTAATATTTTTAATACATCATCCATTATTAATTATTAGAGTATCTTACTTTAACACATACTAACGTTGATAGCCAAAAGCGCTTTAAGTAATGATAATAACTTTTAAAACGTATTCTACACTGCTGGACTATTGCTAAGGACGGATCACAAATTGCAATGTAGCATAACATTAAGCGAGACATGAGGCCTAGTAGGATAAAATATAGCTGCCACACTGTTCAGACATTAGAATAAAGAATATTCATTGTTCTGGAAAGTACAAGAGCTATGAAACATCTGAAAGAAAAAAAAATTTCATTTGATGCTGTGTACAGAAAAATGGAACAATGCATCTAAATTTCAGCAGGCAACTTGAAGAAAGGTGTCAGTACGGGATATGTCCACCATGGAGTGTGATGCAACATTCTACACGTCGTATCATACTTTGCACAACATTATCCAGCAGCTNGTTCCAAAATTAGCTTAAAAATGCATAAGCATTTAAATAAATAAAAGGATGTTTAAAAATAAATTCGATTAAAGAAAAAAGTGGTAATAAAAATGATATTTTACTGCTTTTACTCTCGTGTTGACGTGTATCAGAAGTTTTGTATGCTCTCTAATTTCTAAGATTTCACTTAAAGATGAATTCCATCACGTTAGATGGCGTGCGTCACCACAATAAATGGAAGCTTTGTATCGCCCCACATGCAGATAAAACAACGAATAATAAGATTTGCTAGGAAATGAACGAATACTGACAAAAAAACGAGAAATGAGAAAACTAGAATATTAAATATGACGTTTTTATGGAAAAAATAAATTTTTCTGAGTTATTTTCGTATCCGCTGAAAGAAATTTAAATGAACAATGCTTTGTTCTATTTCCGCGTGGTTATAATGTATAATTTATCTTCAGATATTTTGTAGTGATTTTTCGTGATACTAGGGAAAAAATAATGTTTCCTTACTTTCTTATTGCTATCTTTTAAAGCCACGAATAAGCAACAAACATTAATAAATTGTCATTGTTTAATAAGTTTTTTTTCCCCGTTAATTTTTAAATAATGGATTTAGAAAAGTAGAATTTAAAATCAAAAATAAATGTTTCGACTTGACTTTGGCTTTTTAAATTACTTTTGTTAAAAATTACATTTTTGTTTTATTTCCGGAAAATCATGCTTGTTATTAACTACAATAATTTTTTAAAATATTTCGTAACATTTAGAATGATGCTATTTTTGTAGTTAAGAGCATTTCTCTAATTGATTTCCATTCCTTTTTTTATCACTGGCTGAGGTTTAGAAAGATTTTTAAAAGCAATTTTTCTATTAGCTGTTTAAATAGAGTTTTCTCTTGAGGTTTAAAATTCCGTTTTCATTTATAAAATGCCAAGTGTGCAGAAATATAATTTTATGTCTAAAAAACAACTTTTTACTGTTTAAAAATGTTGCTCTTATTTGAGCTTTATTTTTTTCGGATTAGTTTTGATTTCGATAAAAAATTCTTCTTCTCTAACAGCAAAAGTAATTATTTTATTCAGAGATTTTAATGTTTTTGATATTAATCAATAAATCATTTTTAAAACTATAGAGGTGCATTTTCCACTAAACATGCTTTTATGACAATGGTACTTTAAAACAGTTTATTCAAGCATTTTATAGGAGATTTTTTTTATAAAAATAGATGAATATTTTAGCTAAAAGTTAAAGAAATATTTTTGACTCTTGCAGTATTCTCGTTTTTTTCATATTTTTCGATAAAAATGTAAGTTTTTTAACATTTTATACATTCAATATTTAGTACTCTAAAATCGACTCCACGTTTAAACATTAGTACTTTGTACCATAGGGAGTACATATGCTACATATTACATTTACTGTTGAACCATAGTGTCAAGTAACTGAATTTAAGCGGTTATTGTTTATGCTATAATATTTTTCCTCTGACACAGTAATAAGTTTGTATCAAATATTAGTGATATTATAGTTTAATATAGTTGCAATTTAGCTCATCAATAACAATGTACTTTGATATATGAAGAGACATCGCGCGTTAACTGGTAGCAATAACCGAATGAAACAACGAAAATTCAAAGAAATAAATTTAACTGAAAGATTACATAAGATAACAAATGTTAAACTTAGCTAAACCATTAATTAGAGCAACTTAACGAACATCAAATGTAACAAGACTGAACATACAGCCGAACTGTATGCTCAGTCTTGTTACATGTGTTGTTCGTTAAGTTATATATATATATATATATATATATAAATGTTTTAAATGTCTGAAGGTGAGACCCTAAATAATATAAAATAAATTATTTAAAAAAAGCAATTACATTTTCTCTCGATGACTTTTTATTATGAACTATTGACAAGATTTATGATTCATTACTAAATTCATAGAACTATTATCAAGATTTGTCATTTTCTTTGTTCATTAATTTCAGAGGAATTTCATAGACTTTTGGGACTTTGAAGACTTTGGAACACTGAATAAAAACGTGCAGGTAATTTAAAGCCCTTCATTATGCATTGCACATGGAACTAACTTATAGGGGTGGTTGACATGCGTTATTTTTGCTTTGGTTGAGATATTAAGTTACAGGTTATTAAATTGAAAGATGTGTTCATTCAGAAAATGAAATGCTTCTCTGCGGCTATACAGTATTCACAATAAATGTTCAAAATTGCCCCAATATTAACAGTTGCAGCCATTTTGACCTGGTTGTCCGGAATTACTTAAATGCGAATTTTGCGAGGCAATGGATCGGGCATGTACTAGTCTGATGGCCAGCTTTTGTAACCGTCGTTGAACAGCCAGCCCAATTTTGGGTTTACGGCTACTAATGTTCATCTCCGTAGCCTTGTAATTTTGAAACCAATCCAGAAGACAAGGTAGCTCATGGATCAAGTATAGAAAGTAATTTGCCTTCTTGGAAGACTTTTTAATGGAACAAACCCGCATTTGCGTAATATGGAGAGGAAAACCACGAAAACCTCCCATGCCTGTCAGCAAGGGGAATCTAACCCATAATCCATCTTCCCCTGAGGATATTTTACATTAGCACTGTGGTCGGTGCGAGCCGGGTGCGGAATTCGTGTCGATCAGCCATCGCTGGGATTCAAACCCGATTCACCACATTGGAAAGCGAATGCTCTATCCCCTGAGCCACCGCGGCTCGTATCCACAAGGCTACGGAGTTGAACATTAGTTGTCGTAAACCAAAAAAATTGGTCTGGCTGTTCAACGACGGCTATAAAATTTTTAAAAAAACTATCCATAGCGCATCCTTAAAGATTAACGGAAAACAAATATTCCGGGTGATTGTCGATACTCATCGAAGATCTTTTTTTCAGCAATATACATAAATAATAGGCTGACCTTATCTAGATCAAAGACCAAAAGATATTTTTCCTTTTCTAGAATTGTGTGATCTCCACAAGAATCAAAGCCATGGACAATATGAGATTGGATCTATTTTGTAAGAAAAAAATCGAAGGATGGATCAGGCACAACATTGAGTATTTCGGCATGGAGTACGGACTATGACTTCATTCTTTTGCTTTCACTGCTCATTATTAGAATTGCATATGAAACTAATTATTTTTGTTCAAGAACAACCGAAGTCTTGAAAAGGAAAGCTTCTAATATTAAAAATAAAATTTAAAAAAATGTATTATTTATGTTCGCATGTTTTGTAATTCCTTCGTCTACAACGTAAGAAAATAAACATATTCTTAAAATTGCTTCTGCAATCAATTATTTATCTAATAATTACTTTAAGCTCTTATTTCTCCGGATATTCGTCTTTAAGTTTTGTGCAGGATTTTATAGTGTTGTTCAGTACTGTAGCAAACACAACGCCATCTAAACACAGGGCTAAAGAGAATAGAAGGGCTGGTTCACTCCTTTTAAGTATCTCTCGCCGCGCCGATCCTCCGACGTCACTCTAGTGACGTCACTTTGGCGCAAAGCTCGCACTTTTACTTCAAGAACGGAGCGTTTGGCCTTACTAGCTCTAACTAATATTGGATCATTTCTTTTTGCGAGATATTCTAAGACATTTGTTATTTTCTATAATGACTTTCCTCAGTTTTTGCAGTGAATTTACAAGAATTTAAAACTATTATCGAAATGCCAGTTTGCGCGATTGCAACTTGCAAAAATTCTGATATAAAAACAAAAGGAAAAAGTATAATTTTTCGCGTGTTCCCTAAAGTAAATGAACAAC
>NC_092213.1:84773001-84854498 GCF_043381705.1 Parasteatoda tepidariorum | reverse complement strand
GCGCGAAGTCGAGCACTTTACGGTAGCACAGTTTAACGAGGACCAATACCGCACACCCTCGGTCCCTACGCAGACTGATCCAAGTGGTCACCCACCCGCACACTGATCGTAGCCAGTGATGCTTGACTTCGGTGATCTGCTGGGAACCGTGTCTTAACAATCAGTCCACTGCGGGACAAGAAGTTTGTGTCTTAGCATACTTAGTATTTAACTATTGTTACTAGAATCATTACAGTTAACAAATAATATTATGATAAAATAAATGTCATAAATACAGGGTGCGTAGCCAAGTCTTTCAACAAAAAATAAGCACCTTTTAAGTACTTTTTAAGCACTCAAAAATATTTTTAGGCACTATATGCATTAAGAAAATGCGAAAGAATTTTCAGACTTTACATGGTTGTGATAAAATAACTAGTTTCTGCCAAAGAACTCTTATCTTGATTATATTAGCCATTATGAAATAATGAAATTAAATGCAAGTGACGTAGAGTGGGTATCTCGATCCTGATTGTTTGTTGGTACCAATTCTCAGTATCCAGTACCAGTTCTCTTAAGTATTACGGCTTATATTCTTTTACAAAGACTTCAATCCCGCCAGTATTGGCGATCGAAATGGGCTGCAGGTGGTTTAGAGCAGAGCACTTTTGGGGAAAATTAGCACTTTTGGAATGCGAAGTGTTACCTATGGTAACACTTCGCATGCGTTCCCCTTTAGCGTGTGGAGAGTCATAGAGGAAGGAAGTACGTTAGTTTCTCTTTCGATTTTCATATAGATTAAAATCTTTTAAGTTGTAAAACTATATGGAACTGAAAACTATTAGCATAGTTCTAAAGAAAAGCATCATGGAAATTTTGAAAAATATTTTTATTAAATAGAAAGGAAAAATATTAAGAAAAGGGAAAGACTAGGAGAAGGAAGGGAGAAGGGCCAAAGGCATGAAACCGGTCTCTCCCCAGATGGCGTATTCGAGTGTTGCGATCGCCATGGCCACAAGTTGTGATCGCCAATGAGAAAAAGAAGGAAAAAAACTCTCTACTGCATTCTGTGCAGTAAAAATGTGTTAACAGTATTTGAAAGCTATAAGCTAAAATATACGAATTTTGTGCACATCAAATAATAAGCTTTCTAATCAACATTTCTCCAGCTTTTTTGTTTGAACTTCTACCGTTAAAGTGAGTGATTTTAAACTGTTTAACAGCATTTATCACCAAATTCATTGATTTTTATGAAAATTAATGCCTAAGTTTTCTCAAAAGTTTTATTTTGGAATAATTTGAATGATATTTGCTACATTGAACATTTTTTATTAAGTGGCTGTAGTTTTGGTAGATGTTTGTTCTTGATATTCCAGGATCACTAAATCTTAAGAACAAAATTTTTTTTAAGTAATTCAGCAAAAATCCTATGCGGTATTTTTTTTAAATTTTTTTATTGCTGCTATGCATTTGAAAATTTTATTCCCTATATAATCACTGCAATATATTTTATGCTTAGTTGCTACAATAAGTTAATAAGTATTTCCTAGCCACTCCCAAGCAAACCTCTACATGTTTTTTTTTTTTTTTTTAAATTTGCAAGTTTAAAATCTATTTAGTATCTTGCTGGTTGTAGTTGACCCAACTGATCGAATAACAAAATTTTTTCAGATAATAAGATATTGGAATTAATAGGGAAAATGTAAGATTTTTTTATACAATTAAAGCTCTAAAGTATAGTTCCCAATCCAATGGACACCTAATTCTACACTAGACAAATGTATTTCATGATTTAGTACATAATTTTTTTCATCTTTAGCATTATTTTGTTTGGCTATTGCATGGTGCATAGCGTTTTTAAAAAGTTTTTTCATTGGGCTTTCTTAAAGAGTGCTTGATTTTCCCCACATTGTTCTATTCAAGGTTTTCACAATTCATTTAGCCTCAATCTATTTTGGCAGACCATCAGTCCATAGCATATGAAAGCGCCAATCATTTTACATGTTTGATGAAATACTTCTGAGTCCACACGTGCTTCTACTGAGCTGGGTTCGGTGAGATTATTGCCTTCTTAGTTTCAGGCTTCATTTTCCATCCTCTGATATTGAACCGAAAAATCTCTTGATCATTTTATAATGGCTAATGTAATCAAGAAAAGAGTTCTTTGTCAGAAACTAGTTATTTTATCATGTTCATATAAAGTCTTTGAAAATTATTTTGCATTTTGCTAATGTATTTAGTGCTTAAAAATATTTTTTGAATGCTTAAAAAGTACTTAAAAGGCTACAGATAGCACCATTCCCTTACAACTGAATTGTGAGGAGTGGGGTGGGTCATGACATGGAATAGGGTCTTCTCCCCAGATGGCATATTCACACGTTTGGAACACAAATTTCATTTTACTGATTTTGATCATGATTAAAAGTGAACTTTATTATTTTGTGTTCGCTAATATGTTACAAGGAAATGAAGTTATGGTAAATTAAGTCAGCATGGTATGGTAATTATAAGTCAGCAAATATCATTAATAAACTTTTTAGTTTATATTAACTTTAAATAGTTTTTGATTAATAATTGTTTTACGATCTCTTTTTATTAAACGGGCATGAAAGTGGAGAAAAATAAACGAAGCAGACTTTTAGAATGCAGACACTGGAAGGTGGGAGTGTTCCGTGCAATACCGTGATATCAGTAAGATCATAAAAACAAAACTTCTAACTCTGGCGGGAGATTTTTTTTATATTGAAAGTGGCAGAAGCATTTAAACAGTGAAATTTAACTTTTTCTTAAATGTAACTTTAAACTTCTTTGACCACTACTATATTAAAGAAAAATAATCATTATATAGGGCTTAAAAATCATCGTTTTAAATTAATTACCAGTTAATCATTATAAATTAAAACAGTTGCTAACATCCACCTAAATATCATCTGATAGATTATTACTAACAGTTTTAGTCACTTAAGACTGTTTTATTTGACCAATCAAATAAAAAAAAATTTCTTCAGCAGCATCAATCATACTGCATTTTGTGATCATCTATCAAATTTTGCATCATTGAAATACATTCATCTTACAATGCACCACGTGAAACAAAAAAGAAATAGGTACATGGACAAACGCAGAAACGTCCAAAAACAAGAACTAGCAAAGTCGAGAGAATTAAATTGTATGGATGCGCAAATTCAATATGTGTTGCACCAAGGAGAAAACCCCAGATCAAATATCAGCGGCTGTAACGAACCTACTTAGAACTCAACTACCAAGAACCTCATCCCTTCCGCTCTACAGCAGAAGTCATGGTTGTCAAGGCAGCAGGATTGCGGAAAACCCATCTTTTTCCAGAAAAACCCAACCCACATGGGTTTTATTGGGCTTTTCTGGGTTGTTTTTTTTTTCTTCAAAAGAGAGGGCAGGATAGGTACCTTATTTTAAAAAAGCTTATTTTAATATTAATAATTAAGTTTCATTTATGAATTGACTTGCCATATAGGTAATTAAAGTGTAATTAATACAAATAAATTGGTGCAAAGGTCTGAATGAAGTTTATTCTGACATCACAATACCAAATGTTATATGTACTCACATACATCACACATTTGAAATCTTATTTTAACACAGCATTACTTTTTATTTATATTTTAATCTTAAAAAATAATTGAGTGATTTTTTTTTTTTTTGCATAGAAAGCAAATCAAAGGCACGGACTAATCAATGGCCATACAGTGAGTTAGTTTTTTTACCATAGGTGCATTTTTTTAGGCTAGACTATTTGTATATTTCAATAGAATAGCTCTGTAATATAACAAAGGATAAAAAAGATATCAATTTTAGAAAAACTCACTTGAGGGTAGGTTTTTCTGAGTGGGTTTTACTGGGTAAGTGGGTTTTTTGCAACCCTACAAAGCAGCGACGCACCCGCCGAAGCTCCACCCATTTTCTTTTGACAATAATTTTTCCTCAGGAGGCTACTGCTGGGGGGAAAAAAGTACATTAAAAGTATTGCTATCGATCGGGCGTCTTGGTTTTGGGGGTGGGGAGCTCTATAATAATTAGACCCCAAAAAAATTTTGTTTTTGGAGCTTTGTCAAAAAATTTAAAAATTGGAAGAAAAAAGCGGATTTCCGTTTTTTTTTGGNTTTTTTTTTTTTTTTTTTTTTTTTTTTTTTTTTTTTTTTGCAGAAGTTTTTTATTCCTCTCAAAAAGCCTAGACAGATAGTTTAAATATGAAGCATAATTATTCTACCTTGTTCAATTATTTTCTTACAGTGTTTCCAAAAGAATATATTCTGATATTAGCAATTTACCCCAGTGTGTGTTCTAAAACTAGCGTATATTTCAGTAAAAGTTATAATCTTACTTAGTGATTAAGTTATTTTATTCATTATTGTCTATAAAATTTTTATAACTTTGTTGTTTTCTATAAATAGTATTTTCTTAATTTCAGATGACAGACTCTCTTGCCCCTATTGTTGCTCAACATTACAACCAAATTCAAGAGAAAGGCTTGGAAGAACGCAAACAGAGCCGAATATTTCACATGAGAAACTTGAACAATTGGGTGAAGAGCATGTTAATAAGTAGGATGTTTTGCTTTATTTTCCCAATCTACTGAATTTTTTAAATACTAATTTTGTACTCTATAATGTATCCAGTACCAAAAGTTTCTGAATTTTTAATATATTTATTACATTTATTTTTATGAAATTTTGATTTTACTAAAGCTAAATTATATAAAAATATCTTAATATAAATACTTTAATACATGTTATAAAAAAAATTATATTTTATTATGTAAATATATAAATATTAATATTGAAAATATTTTTTCTCCAAAAATTTATTATGAAACCTCATTTGGGTAAAATACAATTCGAGTAATAAAGTTTTTAAACCAATAAATATGTAAAGAAATCATTATTTTGGCCGAACAATTTCTTTTATTTGAGGTGTAATTTTTTTTTCCCCTAATTGAGGCTCCTTACGCAGTTTCTATTAAATCAAATGTGTTTTTCTATGAATAATATCCGCCTCACATTTTAAGACATAAGTTATCTTATTCCTTCTTTATTAATTAAATCAGCGTGTTGTTTTTGATGTTAAGAACTAGTTAAAACTGCCAAATGCCTACAGTAATTGTTACACAGTCATGATGCAAGTTAAGTGTTTTGTGGTATATATAGCAAGTTAAATAAGTATATATACTAATTTATGACAGTATGTTAATATATAAATACTTAAATTAAGTCATCAAGGAGGAAATTTGTAGGTTAGATATATCAATATTAACAGCTTATAATTTGACTTAGGCTTACTAATTTACCTTTTTTTTTTCTTTTGTTAAAATGTTACATGTCTTATCTGCTTGAAGAAATCATTGTAAGCCCTAAAAATATTAAAAACATTATTTTAAAAAAATTTGTTTTATTTAAATGGGAATGGCTGAAAAAATCCGCTATTGTGAAACATGATTTCTTGTATGGAACTACAGTTTTTCATTGGGGGGGCAGTCTGAATTTTGGCTCAACAGCCTCAATGTATGGATTGCTAAATTGGTATAATTTTAAAGACATCAACAACATTTTTATTTTTTTATTTATTTTTGGTGTGTCAGTTTTCCATTGCAATCTTAAAGATCCCTTTTTCAATGTTTTTTTTTTTCATGATTCATTTTCACAATGTTAATTTTGTTTTCCAAAAAATATGCTTTACTAAATATTTCTAACAGTGTATTGAGTTGAGATTGTTAGTACTTATGCAAATAAAAACTTTATAATATTTTTGTTGTTTAAGAAAATTGGGATAGATTTTTCTAATTTTGGGGGATGCAGTAGGATCAAAGAGGCTACAGAACAGGAAAATAGATCAAGGAATTTAATTAATCTTGAAATATGGAATTTAATCAATCTTGTAAAATCAATGAATTTAATTAATCTTGAAAATCTGGGAATTTAATNTGAACTTAGGAAAAATATAATTTTCAGCTTTATTTTTTCAATTGGTAATTTTTATTTTCACTAAATGTTAAGTAGCAATGTAATCATTTATGTAATAATAGATTAGTACACGATTGTATGTCAACACATTGTTTATTACCTTAAACTGTCTGGGAATTTAATTAAAATACTCAAAAAAGTCATGAAAGATGAATTAATTTGAGATTCCTGAAAGTCCAATATTTTTTCCAAAAAATTTATTTTGTAATAATTTTTTTTTTTTTTTAATTTTTATTTTCAATTTTAATAGCAAGTAGAAGTGTTGTGTGTTAAATTTTATGCATATGGATAAGGCAAGCTGAAAACTTAATTGAAATTTCTGCCTCTGTTCACTAAAATCAGGAAAATTTGATAATTCAGTCTGGAAAAATCAGGGTATAAAGTGGGGAAATTTTTTACTGAGTGTCTGTAGCAGGGGTCTGTCCAGGACAAATTTATTATCGTTTAGCGGTACCTTCACAAATTCAACTTTAGGAAAAACGGTAGTTTCACAAATGCTTTTAAAAACGCAAATTCTAAGATTCTCCTCCCTTCCTCTTAAAATTTTGTTATTGTATCCCCGTAAGAAAAGGTAGCAGCACGTGCTTCGTCAGATAGTGTGGTGTGGTAAGCCTAACTGGTCCCTTACGCCATATTATATCAAGCTTTTTTTCGCAGAGGTTTTTTTTTTAATTAAATTACGAGGCGCACCCTTTGTAAACTTTACAGAAGTTGAAATTCGAACGTTATTCTAAACATTCGAACATTGTTCTAAATTTATTCTAACAAACCTTTATTTTTTATTAAACATTTTTGCTCTGTGAAACTTGTTTCTATATGGCCCTATGGGAAATGTTCTAATAATGAAAATAACTTTTAGTGCAAGTACTGCTAAATACTAAACAACGATTTTATGGATTTTTAAATTTGGAGACAATTTTAAGGCCAAAATTTTACATTAGCAAAATTATTTTTGAATTTACGGCAAAAAATATTTAAAAATTTACCATAAATAATGTCATGAATGATTTTTATTTGTAGTGACAATTTTTGAATCTTCTTACTTTACCATATTTTTGTGTTGATTTTTTTAGTATAATTTTTAATTTTCACAAATATGTCTAAATTTTCACAAAATACGTACCTCTCATAAAAACCTAGACAGACTGCCACCCTGATGATTACATTTTTAATTGAATATGTCAAAAATATATCCCTTAAAGTGTTAGCTTTTTTGTGATGGTAATGTTTGTTTGTTTCTTTTTTTCAGAAGAATTTGCTGAAAAGTTGAAAGAAGAAAGAGATAGAGACAAAAAGATTGTTTTAGATATTGGTGCTGGTAAAGGAGGAGATCTTTTAAAGTGGAAAAAAGGAGGCATTGATTATTTAGTTTGTGCTGGTAAAAGGTTTTTGTTGCTCTTAGCTTATTTTCTAAAATAAATTTATATTCTATATTAAAGAAGTTTGCAAAATTTCATTTATATCATTGTATTATTTTTTGTAAAATTGTGATATCCTCTTTTAAATATAAGGTTTTGAGGAAACCATTTTGAGGAGTTTTCTGTTTCTTTTGTGTCCTTAACTGATCAAACTTAATGGAAGGAGTTTTGAGTTGATTAAAACTTTCAAAAATATTTCAACACATTGTTTTAATGCATACAAATTAAAAACAGGTTTGTTTTTTTTTCGTTTCTAAGCCCGTGTAACACCTTGGACATTTTTTTCTTCAAAGTGAAAGAAAAGATATAAAAAATTCCCCAGAAGAATTAAGTTTCTTCCAACCTTAGTGACAGAAACTTTTTAAAACAGAAATTTGAATTTTTTTTTTAATTGATTGTATCTGTAATATAAGTTTGATTAATAGTGTAAATTCCCCACTTATTTAATGCATCATTCTTCAATAAATGACAATTTAAAAGCATCAATTCTTATAAAAATTTAATGCATTTCTTAAATTAAAATAATTACAATTTCTTTAAATATTTTAATCAAAAGAATATAGTTTGACCTAATTTTATAATTATATATGTAGAACAGTTAAATCAATCTAACATTTTACAAGTACAATTAAATTAACAAATCCCATACTAATCAAAAATGCAGTTTCAAATAGTTTTTATTGTATAGACCGTTACAAATTTTATAATGAATCACATTTCAATATGAATATTCAAAACTCTTGGATTAGTATACATAGATATTGAAATTCTCTAGAAAACCGAATCAAATAATATGAAAATTTTTTGTTTTTTTAAAAATTTATTTATTATTTTTTAAGAAAAAGTGTAGACCTAAAATATTTTAACTTTCCTGTACTACATTAAATTTTATTTATTAAAATTTAAACTATTTTAAAATATTTAATTTCAAAACAATCCATTTGGTCATTTTTAAATTTTTTTAAGTCATCATGTTTCTTCCATTTCTTATGTTTTTTTGTTTTGTTTTTTTATTCATTGTCATCATCAATAGCTTGGCTGCCCAGGGTGGGCCTTGGCCTTCTCAAGAAGTTTTTTTCAGGCTAACCTTTTTCCTGCTAGTGTTTTCCAGTTTATGAAGACCAAAAGATCTTTTTCTAGGCCATCTATCCATCTGAAATTCGGCCTGCCTCTTTTTCATGTGCCAACTGGTCTGGCATTGAAAACTCTTTTCGTGGTACGGTCTTCGTCCATTCTGATTACATAGCCTGCCCATTTTATTCTTTGTCGTTTATTAAAGTGAATAATGTCAGGTTCGTTATATGAGTGACAAAGCTCTAGATTTGATCTTCTAAGCCAACACCATTTTTTTGAATCCCTCCAAAAATACTTCTCAAGACCTTTCTCATAAAAGTACCAAACTTAGCCTCATTCGTACAAGATATGGTCCAGATTTCACAAACATATGTTAAAATTGATCTTAAAAGAGATTTATATAGTAAAACTTTTGTTTTTCTATGAATTAAATTAGATTTATGTATTTTCAAATTCCATTAAAACATTTGTTGGCTATAGTAATTCTCCTTGTGTATTTCTATTGAAATATTGTTCCAGTTGTTGATTGCAGAACCCAAGTAAGCGAAATTGTCAACAACCTCAAATTTATATTCTTCAATTTCTAAATGGGTGTTATTGAAGCTTGTTTTAGTACAGGGCAAATATTTAGTTTTCCTCTCGTTTATTCTCAGGCCCATCATGAGAGCCGCTTTCTCTAAAGAAATGAAAGCCTGTTTTAGTCTTGTTTTTTTATTAAGTTTCTTAAATTGTCTTGGGAAGAAACTCCAATCCTACTTTTAACTTATGTAAGTTTTTTTTTCTGATATAAAAATGTGTGTAATAGGGAGGTGAATGGTTTGTAAAAAGTATTTTTTTTCTTCCTAAATTATGAATCTGAAGCAGTATTTATTTTTTTATTGAATTGTTTTTATTTATATAAAATTGTTTTGCTGTAGATATTGCTGAAACATCTGTTGAGCAGTGTAAGCAGAGGTACATGGAGATGAAAGATCGTCATAAAAGGCAGCGAGAAAGAGGTTATTGTTTTGATGCTGAATTCATCACAGCTGATTGCACAAAAGTATTATGTACATTCTTGATTCTAAAAATTAAGGGTGTAATGAAAATGGTATATCATGCAATAGCAGGGGTCTGTTTAGAAGAAATTTGGGTCCATTAACGGATCCTTCAGAAAATAATTTATCTTATAATTGGACCCTTCACAAATTTGTTTATCATCATTATTGTTTTGTTAATTGAATAAACCCTTCTCGGGGAGGGGAAAGAAAGACGGTTCAAAACGAACTAAGTTTCCCTAAGTTTAAATTCCAAATGCAGTATTTTAAGAAGATATTTATACTTTTACAAACATTGTGTGCATATTCTTATTGATATTGAATGATAATTTTTTTTGTAAATAAATGATGGATCAATTTATATTTATTCATAAAATTAATTAATAGATTATTATGTAAATAAAAAATTAATTTCTTGCAATTTTATAAATAAAATATTATAAATTTAGGAATTGTTTAAATTTACTTCATGCGTAACATATTAAAAGGGATGCATAATTAAGTTGTGTTAATTAAAATATGTCATTTGAGATGATTAAAAATGTGACTGATTTTGTTTCCATTATTCGTCCGAAATGAATATTCTGTGTTGAGCAGAGTATAGGCTAAATACCAAATATTTGTATGTTGCATCTCTAATGTAGTAGCAACAATTGTTGTGCAGAATCTTGTCTCTATTTACAATCTAAAAACTTCTTGAAAAGGTTTTTAGTAATTTTTGCAATAGCAGGACTCTATTTGTACAAATTCACAAGAGCAGGACCCTGGTTGAAAGAATGTGACTTAACACTTATTTTATAATCACAAATTATGAGTAGTTTTTTCACAATTTTACAGAAACAGGACCTTTCGCAAAATGTCTGGACAGACCCCTGAATAGGGACCCAATATACATAGGGGGCGCTGTTTAAATATTTCTATCTAATTACTTGACTGTTTTTATGAATGGTTGACTAACAAGTTTCCTAAAGGCAGAAGAAATTTGGAAAACTTCCGGTGCATCCCTCCGCTTATGCTATGATTACGAAGCGATGTAGAAGCTTAATATTCTAAGAAAATGTGTTATTGTGATTTGTGTTTAAGTGCATGCATCATTTTAACATTCATTCTGCAATCTATGAATTCTAAGAGGTTGTAAGCTTTGAACAAATTTAATAAAATTAATATCACAACATATATAAAGTGTAAGGTTTGCCATGTTTTGTGTGTTATCCCTCATTTGGCTATATTAGTGTACAATATTGCTTTTTGTTATATTTTGAATAGCATTATAGCAAGCTTTTGGAGTTTTCCAAATTCTTGCTTGTTTTGTTTAAACTTTAAATTGAAAGAACGCATTATAATGTAAACACTACAAATAATAATATTGAATGGCACTTTTTTTCAAGCTTAGTCTTAAAAATCAATTAAAAGTAGTAACCCGGAAGTCTTGCGACTCATTTTAATCCCTAGTGTCATCTGTGCTTAGCTTTACACGGTCAATCATCCATACATTGTATTTTTACTGAAATCTGATAAACAGTAGGACTGGGTGATGTAAAGATTTTGGCATTGCAATGCATTGACACGCTAACATCGCGATATTTTGATGCATTTCGATGTTTTGGTGCGTTAATGTTTTATATTTAGTACTGCGTAAATTCGCAATTAGTAAGATGCATTTTTTTGATAATCATTTCTCAGTATTTAAGGACGTGGATGTCTGCAAAGTATTGGTTAAAAAACATTGAACGGCTGGATTTATTCTTTTAAAAAAATCAACCTTATTTGCACACACACAATATTAAAAGAAAAACCCTTCCATAACTAAGAGATTCAACAGCGCTTTGATTCTCAATCACATTCGGATTCATCGTGTCTGTAAAACTATGAGTCACGATGTTAAGAAAAAGACGGGGCAAGATAATGATCCTCTCCACAGTTATCACTTCACTTTTACGGAGGAAAATGCTCTTTGCGCGAGCTTGTTGACATCAACGTAGTATTGGGAACAATGCTCTACATCTTGCGTGTAGATATCGATGTCGGTGATACATTTGGAATTATCGTACACATCTAAGTAAATCACAATTTCTGATGCTTTGGAAAATTGCCAATCCAAACATCGGATCGGCGATGATTGCATAGTATCGATATTTTCCTATGCATCAATTTATCGTCCAGTCCTAATGAACAGTTTCAAGTAAATAAAAATTTAATAATTTGTCTTCTTAAATATCTACTTCTGGGATTATATTCTACCACTTTTATTGTGTTTAAGTTTGTTGAAATTGTTGTATGTCTTGAAAATGCTTTATTTTATGTATGTGAAGTTTTTTTTAAATTCAATTTGAAACATTATGACATGTTATAGGAGCCCAAAATATTTCTATGACCGGGGGTCCTGCTACACATAACTAATCATAACTAAAAGTTTAGTTTTAAAAGCTGGCAAAATTGCCAGGTATACTTTCTTTTAATGTAGAAAATAATTTTTTTGATTGATATATTTTATTAATTTTACTTACAGCAACGTTTAAAGGACCTCTATCAAAATCCTGATATCCAATTCAATATTGTGAGCATACAGTTTGCATTCCATTATTGCTTTGAGAGTCTTGCTCAGGCACGTACCATGTTACAGAATGTGAGCGAGTGCCTGAAACCAGGTGGATACTTCATAGGCACTCTTCCTGATGCTTATGAAATTATGTAAGTCCCATTATTATTTTATTGACTCTTATTTTTAATACAGTAAAACCTCGCTGCAACAATATTTTTTGAACCAAATATATATTATTGTAGACATATATATTGCTATATCAAGGGCCTACATACTTTGGGGACACAATAAGGATTTTTTTTAAATTTTAACGTTATATATTCATTAACTATTAATGTATATATTAATTTGCAGATAGGTTAATTATGGTTAAATAGTTAAAACAACTGAAATAAAGTAAGATCGCAAATATACCTGATAAACGTTTTTATTGAAAATAATCCGATATTTTTGTTTGTTTATTCATTATCATGACTGTTGAGTCAACCAACAAATATGCATTGAGTTCAAAGTACGAAAATGATTTTCGTTTGTGAATGGGGCTTTACCCACCCTCTATGCAAAAAATTCTCTTTCAGGTGTTAATGTGATGCTTGTGGTCATTTGTGACTCATGATCAGCTTTCAACATAAAGGAAATGATATCAGATAGGAATGTTACATCTGTGACTTCTTAAGAGATAAGGGATGCAATTCTAAGAATGGAAAGTCTTGGGGTGGTCAGCAGTGAGTCTTCTCTTGTCAGAAAAAAAGTGGCAAAACATGAAAAAATAAGATTTTTTACATTATTTTAAAACCAATAATAAATGGAGAACATAAGGTTGGGTGCGCCGTTTAACAACGGTTATACAAAAAAAAATTAATAATAAATAAAAAATTACAGGATTGAAGAAAATTTTTTTCATTGTTGTTGTTTTAATTTTTGTTATAATATTTTATCCTAACAATGATTGCAGGAAAAGGCTAGAAGATGCTGAGGATTGCACTTTTGGAAATGATGTTTATTCCATTTCCTTTCCTTCCAAAGACATTCCAAAATTATTTGGAGCAAAGTATGACTTTCATCTTGAAGGCGTTGTAGACTGCCCTGAGTTTCTAGTTTACTTTCCTGCCTTTCTCAAGTATGTTGACATTGCATGTTAGTTTTATAATCCTTTACAGATCAGGCTAACAAAATAATGAATTATAATCATTTTGATATTTATAATGTGGATATTCATTAAGTTCTCAAAATTATTATTTATTACAAATGGACAATTGCAGCATCTCTTAAATTTTCCAAATTATAGTCATTACTTCTTAAGATTGATTTCCTGATTACGAAAATAAAATTTTTAACTCTGACAAATAAATATTTATTTAATTATTAATATTTTAATTTCAGCGAAAACGCCCTCACTCGAAAACGACCGCTGATTGGTGTGACGTCATTAGAGCCTTACTCCTCACGACCTTCCCGTTGTTATTATATTATGTATTTTCTTTCTTGCGATTTTAACTAGCTCTTCTTTAACTTATTTTTTCCAAATTTTCCCGCGTGTATTTAAATGCGTATTTAGCAGCAAGTATTTTGAAATCTATTGCATATATAGAATCAAAATGGAAGAGGGGTTTCAAAAAGCTCAAACGGACAATTTGCTGCAAGTTACTGAAGAGATGATTATGGATTTTTTTCGAACGAACCAAGATTTCATTTCGCCTGAAATCAAAGGCATAAAGGCTCAAAGGTATAAATTTGTTTATTTATAAACTGTAGCTGTAAATAAGGGCGTCGGCAAGGAGGTGCACTTACACTACCCTGGATTTTCTTTAAGCAATTAAAAATAAATAGAAAAGCAATTTAGTTATAAAATTTTATGTAAAAAATTGATTAATCAAACAAGAATTGCAATCATACAGAATAGTTTTAATCTTTTTTTTTGTGGGGATGGTAGTTTGTTAAAGGGTTGCACCCCCCTATATTTTATTCTACCGGCGCCCCTGGNCAAACAGTTGAACAGTAACCATATAAAACCAGTATTTTGTTAGCAAATTAAAGCACCAATTGTATAATCACTATGATGTGAACAATCTAAATAAGCGTGTTGAGTTTATGTATAATTTTGACCAATTGGGAATTAGTAGATGGAAAAGAAAGGAAATTCATAATCGTTATTTCCTATTGTTAACTGGAACATTTTAAAGCTAATTTACTTATCTTCACTAAAATATAATTTAAATACTTCATCTACCCAATGCTTCAAATAACACTGATTCATGAGACAAATAATTATTGTTTATAATTTAAATTTAATTATTAGAACAAAAGTTAATCATTTTTATCATAAAGAGAAAGGAGAACAGCAAAGATCAGAGTTAGCAAGGTTTAGGACAGAATGGATTAATCCTCTGTTTAAACCAGGATTTAAACTGTCCTGTCCAAAACCCCTTTGTCTTAAACTATCCAAATCCCTTTTGTTCAAATTCTCCAAGACCCTTTCGTTCAAATTATGTCACACAATTTTTAAAAAAGTAATGTGAAAAATAAAAGGTTAATTTTTGAACAAGAAACAAGATGAAGACGAGTTTGTTTTATTAAAAAAGTTTATTATTATTTTTAATATTGCATTATTTATCCTTATGCGAAAACATAATTTATCTGTATAAAAAACATATTTAAAGGTTAAAGTATTCACTTTTGTTATTTAGTGAATTGTGCAGCTTCAAAAGTTATTAATCTTTTCCTATTATATTATTTTCCTTTAATAATTTAAAGTAAAAGTAAGCTAAGGTAAAAGTATCAAATATTTATTAATATAATTATTATTTGTACAATGGTTACGCATATTAAATTTTTACCTTTTAAAAATGTTCAAGGTTTTGGACACTTTTAGGACAGTTTAAGACAGTAAAACCCATGTGTCCTGTCCAAAACCAGTTTAGGGTGTCCAAAACCCCAACCCTGGCAGAGATATTTAAGGTATCCAATATTTCAATAGTTTAAAATTTGCAGTTTTTGAAATATACCAATATATGCAACAGACTGTAACTATATTTATTTGAAAAATTTAATAAGATTAAAAATTATCTTAAAATCTAGTTTTGTGTTTGTCAGTACTTTTTACTTTTGTTTATCGACAAATATAACCATTAAATATATCTCAGATTCTTAAGTTTCATTATTAGAAATATCTGATAAATACTGGAAATATTACATTCTACTTTCGTTTGATGTTTTATTACAATACTTTCATTATTTATTTTAATTTACATATTATGAATTTGAAAGCTGCGAGCTCTAATCTATGAATTGCAACTTTGAATGATGTATGTTTTTGGTTAAACAATTTTTTTCAAAAATATTCAGCTGATTTTTACGAACAAATGAAATTATTTCATTTATGCACATGACTTTGAGAGACGTTAACTTTCTAGTTTTCATAAAAATGCCTGTCTAATGAACTGTTATGAGATGGTCCGTTATAATTGGTCCACTGCATTGTCCTATCCCTCAATTTAATTTGAAAGTATTTATTTTTATTGCTGAAATAACTTTAGGAAAGTTATTCTGTTATTAAAATTAATCATTAACATTACAGGGGTCTGTCTAGGTTTTTATGAGAGGTACCTATTTTGTTAAAATTTAGACATAATTTGTGAAAATTAAATATTATATTAAAAAATCAGCACAAAAATATGGTAAAGTAAGAAGATATTTTCAAAAATTGTCGCTACAAATAAAAATAATTTTTTACTGGTAAATGTTTATATATGTTTCCCCTTATATTCAAAGATAATTTTGCTATTTTAAAATTTTGGGCTTAAAATTGTATCCAAATTTAAAAATCATTGTCCATTGTTACATTTCAAATTGAATTTTAAAAAATCATGCATTTAGCAGTACTTGCACTCAAAGTTATTTTCATTATGAGAACATTTTCCATAGGTTCATATAAAACAAGTTTCACAGAGAAAAAATGTCTCATAAAAAAAATAAAGGTCTGTTAGAATAAATTTAGAATAATATTAGAATGTTTAGAATAATGTTCGAATTTCAACTTACTAGGTACAATTTCAACTGTAAAGTTTACAGAGGGAGCACCTTGTCATTTAATTTTTTAAAAAAACTCTGGGAAAAAAAGCTCGCTATAATATGGTGTAAGCGACCGGTTAGGCTTACCATACCACACTATCTGACGAAGCATGTGCTACCTTTTCTTACGAGGATACGAAAACAAAATTTTAAGAGGCAGGGAGGAGACTCTTAGAACTTGCTTTTTTTAAAAGTATTTTGTGAAACTACCGTTTTTCCTAAAGTTGAATTTGTGAAGGTACCGCTAAACGGTAGTAAATTTGTCCTGGACAGACCCCTGCATTAGTCCATGTTATATATTATTTAATTTATATTTGTAATGTAGCAGCTAGGATATTAAAATGGTAGCTAAGAGAAGAATTTTTTTACTCAGTTTAAAATTTATATTAAATTAATATATTACCAATGTGTGCACATTGAGTTAATATCTAAATATCTATTGAGTTATATTTTAAGGTTAAAAATATTTTTTAACTTGACCTATGAAAAGGTTTTGGAAATACTTTCTACCTTGAAGTTTGAAATTCTGTTACTAAGTTCAATGGAACATACATCAATGAATGAAATGAAACAAAAATCATTTTAAAATGTTATTTAGTTACTAAAGGAATTAAACTTCTTTTTCTCTTTTTAATGGGAACCCTTGAGTTCAAACTGAGAACTTCTATACTTAGTTTAATATATCAGATATGTATTTTCTTTAAAAAAAAATGAAAAGTTTTTTTTTTCTTTGTTGGTGTAAGACCGGTTCCGATATGTGCTTGTGGTTTGAAGCATGAAGTACAAACATGGTATCCGCGCACCTGGAAAGTCATGAAAATTCATAGAAAGTCACGAATTTCAGAATTGAACAAAATTTGTCATGAAATGTCATGATTTTTACTTTTTTTTAAAAAAAAAATCATGGATTTAGGTCGCCAAAAAATCTAATTTTTAAAATGGAATCCCCTCCCCTCAATTTCATGCAGTTCCGAATATCTGAATTCCTAACAAAATCACTACTCACAGTCATATTTTATTAGAATATAAAATGTCTTTATCATGTTCTTTAAAAATTATGGTGTTCTTTCAAAAAATGAAAGAAAAAACATTACTTCTAGAGTGAATTATCTTTCAATTTAAAATTCTAGCTGAAGCAATCCAGTCATTGGCGAATTTTTTTTATTATTATTCCAAAATGGGAACAGAAAAATCAAGAGTATTTCTTTACTCTCCGATACACAAGAAAAGTATCTTTAGAATGTAATTCTGCAGGAAAGCAACAAAAAAATTTGCTTTTGTATTTTTTTCAGCTATTTTATTGCTTAACTCTTTCTTCACTCTGTTTTTCAAATTTAAAATCTGTAAATATGAAGATGCAGAGAGCAATTAATGTTATTATAATGCTTTTTTAAATTTATTGTTTTGTCTTTGTTGGAGAAAATAGTAACTTCTTTAAGTCATGAAAAATTCTTGGAATTAGTCATGGAAAATCATGAAAAGTCATGAATTTAAAAATCTGAAATGTGGAAGATACCCTGATAACAACTTGTACTACCTCGAAACGGATTGCAGCTTCTACTTTAAATAGCTAACAAAGTTTTATTTTCAATTTATTTGTGTTGGAAAAAGTACGCAATAGAGGTTAATATTTGTGTCTTTAGATTGTAAATCTTATTATAATTGGTACTTGCACTTCAAGAAGAAGAAAACCTCCCATACCCACACATGTGACATATGACGCCAGTGCCAGAATCTTTATCAGCAAAATGGCATATTAAAGTTGAGCTAAGTTTTGTGGCAATATGGTCATCATTGCCCGCAGGCATTATTTACTTCCCACACAAATTCATAGATGATTGTGTTCTTCAAAAGATCCGGATTTCCAGATTTTTCTCTAACCGCAATCCGGAAATCCGAAGTCTAGAACTTTTAAGAAATCATCAACCACATAAATGTGAGTAGACATAAAAGTAAACTTATACAAATTATTAATTTAAATTATGCTGCATATAATTTATTTAGAATTTCATGTTTTTAAAATATCAATGATTTAAATTCATGAAGACATTATTTTTTGAAATGCGTCATTAATGATTTTCCTCGAGAAATTTTTCGGATTTTTGAGTTGGGCTCACAATCACCCCTGAACATTGACAAATTGCAGCTCATTGACGAGAATAATTAAGTATAATGTGGTTAAATCAGTAATTTATGGGTGTAAAAATTATCAAAAAAACAAACTTCAATAAAAGATACTGATATGAATTACATTATTGATTCGGTCATATTATAAATAATTATATTCGTTAATAATTCTGTCAGAGCCAAAATTTCATTCGGTAAAATGGAAATTTCTTTCCCTCCCTAAAGCATAAGTTTGCGGCGCCCCTGCAAATTATTTAACTGTACCAATCATCAAGCACTTTAAGAGCTATAATACAAATAATTAAATAGTTTAAAATTTTATTACGAATAGGGAAATTGGGTACTTGCACTTCAAGAAGAAGAAGACCTCCCATACCCACACATGTGACCTATGACGCCAGTGCCAGCTAATTTTTATCAGCAAAATGGCGTATTAAAGTTGAGATTAGTTTTTCTGCATAAGTTAGAATGTTAATTAATGATAAATTAATTAAATACAGAGACATATCATACATCAGATTAATTGAAATATAATTCTTTCTCCTCTACTTCTTTTCCTTAACTTAGATTTATTATTTGTTTGTGTATTTTATTGTAACCATGATATATTTTTGTTTTGTGTACCTGGCAACTTCAGTGCGTAATTAGTTTGTTTATGTTCCGCATGGCTTCGCGTCTGTCTTTGTGTTAAGTCTCTGTGTAAATATATAGTGAAAGAATTGAAATCTTTTAGAAAGAATTTGGAATGTGTCACTTCTTAAGAGAATTGCTTCTTCACAATATTGGCTTACTCGAAATAGAATGGGAAGAACAGTTGCTAACGTAAACAAATGCCACGTTTCAACAATCAATCAGGATCGAGATACCCATTCAGTTGTAAAAAGCATTCCCTAAAATATATTTTTAAAAACTTTGTGTACCAAGTCAGGCAGATTTCTTTTAACAGAGCTTTGAAATTCACCAAAACATGTTCCTCTATAATATAATGAAATATTTTCAAATAATGAATTTATGTAAATAAAATAAATAATAATAATAATGTAAATATAAAAATAACATTGTAAATATAATAATAATATCAATATAATAGTAATAATAATTCAAATATTGAATATATTTGTTTCAGACTGGCAGAGGAAGTTGACCTGGAACTATTGTATTCTACGCCATTTGCTGATTATTTTGATGAAAAACAAAAAATTAAAGAAGGACAATTTCTATTAACAAAGATGCAATCTTTAGAAGTATGTCTTTATTTAAAGTTAAACAAGTATGATGAAAATTAAGGCTATTTGATTTGTATGTACTATAACGTATCAAGCTATATTAAGAAACAGTGCTTTGTTTTATAAAAAAAACATTTATTTCACAACAACAAATACAGTAACGAAATTAAATTACCCTTAACGGGATAGCAATAATCTTGCTATAAAATAAAGAAACACTCGTAACGGATTAGTATAAGCTTCAAATTTAAAAACCAAAAAAAGGCAAATATTTTTTAAAATTAGATTTAAGGTAAAACAATGACTGTTTTGACTATTAAGCATTATCTGATAAACACTTAAAATCTAAAACTATTGCAGCTGTTTTTAAAAGATCAAAATTTGAATTCTAAGAATGAATGTGATGCATGCATTACCCTTTAAAAAAAATTAAAAACTTCTTTTTTACGTGTGAGCATTTAATGTAAAGCCATTGTCACAATTTTCTTAACATGTTGCCACAAATGATGGCTATAATCACCAAATTTTTGGTGATGAGTAGGCAAGTGACGGTTATAGCTATCCTACTGTCTCAAACAAAAACTCTTTTTAATAGATCTGCTAATAACCACCTCTTTTTAAATACTTGTTCCTATTCTTTAATCAGATTCTTTGAAGGAACTGAAAAATTCATCATCATAGTTAGCCAGACAGCCCAATGTGGGCCAATGCCTTCTTCTGAAGATTTCTCCATAACACTTAAAAATCAGTTACCTCAAAAATCCGGGAAAATGATCAACTTTGGAATAAAGGGCATGAAAATAGATACTCTGATACATTTCAATTTATAAAAAAGGGAATATCGTTAGTAGTATACTAGTAAATATACTAATGCATTTATTTTTTAATTATTCAATAATACATTGAAGAAAAGAAGAAGGGAAAGTAGCATTGCAGATAACATATATAATGTTTTGTTTGCTTGGGACGAGAAGAAAATGTCGTGACGACAATTACAGTCGTTGAGAGTTTTCATGGAAAAACTGCGACAAAATGTGATAATGTTCACTTCCTACAGGGTTGCCACTCCACAGGGAAAAACTCGAAAATACAGGGAATTTAAAAATCACCAAAAATATCAGGGAATTGTGAGTTTTTCTTTAGAAACTGAGAAAATGCAAGGAATTTTGTTTCTTATTTTCATCTTTTAAAAAATGGTAACCATTCAAAGTACCAATCTATGGGATATTCAGGGATGATATTTCAGCTATATTAAACTATTTCATTTACTATAGCATTATTTGTTATAAATATGTTCGGCTGTTCCTTTTTTTCTCTAAGTTTTTTCATCAGTTATAACTAGTATAGTTAGTTAGTCTAATACAAGATCACAGTGATTGTTGTGTTTCCTCTTAATATATTGTGTATAATATGTACAGGGAAAACACAGGGGATTTTTTTTATTATCCAGATTTGAGTGGCAGCCCTATCCAAACATACGACTTACGATCAATTTCATATGGCAGACATACACGATCACCAAGTTTGAATTATGTAGCACATGTTAAACAAAGTTATCGTTTTAGCTTCGTTGTTTTAATATTTGCTTAATTTCAAGACTTTTCTGTGTTTGATTTAAAAATAAATGCTTTTTCCTGATTGAATTTTATCATGAATGCTAACCAATAGCTGTGATACCAAAATGCTATTATTTTGAAACCCATTGACTACTAAAGATACCAGTTTTGACCATGCTTGATTCCTCTATTATATATGTATATTATATATGTATTCTATTATATATGTATTCTCTATTATATATGTATTCCTCCAATGCAGCTCATGCATGTCGTAAAAAGCGACTAAAATGGGTACCCAGTGTCTGGGGGTATAACCGGGCACCTTGCCTCTGGGGATTATATCAGGGGTCTGACCCTCCTGGTTGGGGGTTGGGCATAGGGTTGACACTTCTATCCTGTAAAAACTTCTTGTTACGAAATCCTTAGAAGAAAAATCCCAAATGACGTCATCACGAAAGCGGGGGAGGTCGCGGGTGAGATGGGCTGACTCGGTGGAGTCTGATTTTCTTGCAATTAATGAAAAGAATTGGAGATCAAAGATAAATTGGAAGTCATTATGAATAAATCTTCAGAGGACGGCATTGGCCCACATTGAGCTGTCTGGCCAACTATGATGATGATTCCTCTATTATCTAAGATGCTATCTTATAATCTTTTTTATGTCAGTCGAGAGACTCATAATTATAAACACAGCTGAAAATGAATTTCATAAATATTATATTGTAATAAACACATGCTTGATTCCTCTGTTACATTTGTTGCTACCTTTTTATGCATGCAGAAAGATTCATAACTCAAAATCAATTTTATAAATCTTATTTATTAATAATGATTAAAAAAAGGTTAAAGAAACTATGTGCTAGAAATTTTTGTAACAAATGGCAATCGTTAAAACTTGTGCTTTTACATTAGGATTCTCGACAGAATTCAGCAAAAATCTTGTAAACATTTCACTTAGGCTTGGCCAGAGCAATCTCATTGTTTTTTTTAAATGGTTACCTCATTTAAATGGTTATTGTTCACTGTTTCATTTATTACTCTATAAATGATTTTGTATTTCATTTATTACTCTTTTTTTTTCTATTTTTGGAAAAATAAACATTATCAGGGGTCTGTCCAGGGAAACTTAACTACCATTAAGCGGTACTTTCACAAATTCAGCGTTTGAAAAAAACGGTAGTTTTGCAAAATGTTTTTAAAAAAGCAAGTTCTAAGATTCTCTACCTCTTAAAATTTTGTTTTTGTGTCCCCATAAAAACTGTAAATCCCAGAGTTTTTTAAAATGACACAACGAGGTTCTCTCTATATAAACTATACAGAAAGTCAAAATTCGAACATCATTCTAAGCATTCGAACATTATTGTAAATTTATTCTAACAGAGCTTTATTTTTTTAAGAAAAGTTTTTTTACCTATGAAACTTTTTCTGTATGACCTAATCAAAAATGTTCTCATAATGAAAATAACTTTTAGTTCTAGAACTGTTAAATGCAAGAAATTTTGATAAAATTTTAAGCTCGAAATTTTACAACAGCAAAATTATTTTTTAATGTATGGGGAAAAAATATGTAGAAATACACCAGTCATGAATGATTTTTATTTGTAGTGACAATTCTTGAAAATAATTTCTTATTTTACCATATTTTGGTGTTGATTTTTTAACGTAACTTTTATTTTTCACAAATTATGTCTAAATTTTCACAAAATAGATACCTCTAAGAAAAAACCTAGACAAGACTCCTGATTATTGCTTTTCTAATTGATAATTAAATTTTAATATCATTGCATTTGTATCAATGTAACTTTTATTTCTTTGACTACCATCTGTTGTTATTCATTTATTTTTTTAACTCAGGATATTTTATTGTGTAATGCTTCTGAGTAACTGCAACCCGTTTTTTTTTAGACGTATCCACCCTTTCTTAAGAATCAAGTTTTAATGGGATGTGATGATGAGTATTATCATGCAAAAGAAAAACTGAAACTGATTACATCTGATAAAGAATCTGATAAGGATCACGTTGTAAGTATTTCTTATTTACAGTGTGTGTAAAATGTGTTAGATTTATTGAAAGATGTTAAAGCATATTCTTTATTTTTAGGGAACCCTTTCACAGTCAGAGTGGGAGGTTGCAAGTAAGTACAATTTGAATTTAAATATTACACAAATTGCAAATATACACAATACATAATTGCAAATATTTATTATCCCAATTAAACTCGGGCGTAGCAGAATTCATCAATATGTTTTGTTTATCACGTTTTTACTCGGGCGGAAGCAAAACAAAAAATAATGATAATCTGCTGTGATTGGAGGTTTGCCAATTTTTGTTTTAAGAGTTTTGCTGTTTGTGGGACTGCAGACGTGTGTTTTGTACAATTGTGTATACGACGGTTGATGAATATACATAGAAAAAGGAGTTTAAAAAAATGACGTTCGCGAACGAAAGTGAAAGTAATACAGGTGATGTTTCAGATTATGAAAATGTGAACATGTACAAAGACTAATATTCAACTTGTTTCATTTGCCCGAGATAACTCCGGATAGTAAACTGATGGCAAATTAAATAATTTTTTACACATAAAAAATTTGAAATTTCAACTTAGAACTTGTGTATTACGTTTTGTTTTAGTTCTTTGTATTTATTAATGAAATAAAAGAAAATATGTTGATTTTTTTCATTTTTTTTTTCAAAATAATTGGTAAGGAAAGCTGTTAAACAACATAAAGTCTTTGTGTGTAATTTTTATGGACCTTAACATTTGCTGCACGTATGTTGGGTTAAGTTTAATTTTTACTATAATTATCCTTGCAGCCACAATGGCTCGGGATAGAGCGTTCGCCTTCCAATGAGGCGAACCGTTTTCGAATCCCAGTCGATACGAATTCCGCATCCAGCTCGCACCGACCACAGTGCTGACGTGAAATATCCTCAGTGGTAGATGGATCATGGGTTAGAGTCCCCTTGCCGTCGGGCTAACCGTGGGAAGTTCTCGTGGTCTTCTTCTCCATGTAACGCAAATGCGTGTTAGCTCCATCGAAAAGTCCTCCACGAAGACAAATGTCACCCAATACTCGATCCAGGAGTTCCCAGAGTCTTGGATTGGGCTCAAAATTACAAGGCTACAGAGTTGAATATTAGTAGTTGTAAACCCATAAAATTGGGTCGGCTGTTCAACGACGGTTATAAAATATAAAAAATAATGATCTTTGTCTGGAGGTCGCAGAGAAATTCGAATTATGTAGATAATTCTGAAGATAATTCACTTTGTAAATTCCACTACACGGGTATTGTATAATATTGTATAGATTTATCCAGTCAAGATGTACTGCATTACTTTCACTAAAAATTTTGCAGTGTTATTATTGTCATTTTTTTTTAAGTAAATAAAGTGATTCTTAACGAATGCTTTTAAACTTAATATGAATTAATTATAATTTTTATTACAGGTATGTATGTTGTGTTTGCTTTCCGAAAGAAAGAAAAAACTGTATCAGCTTGATGAATAGTTTTTTTGGCTTTGAATTAATTATCTCATCATCTCATTTAAAATATTTTATGATGTATCTCATATAAAATTCTTCATAAAAATATTAAAAAAAGTATCTCCTTTTTATGTCTTGTTTTTTTAATTTATTTAATTCTACATTAAAATAACAAACTTTTTTTTTCCATTTTTTGTCAGGGTTGGCATAGTATTCGGCATGTGTATGATAGTTTTTACTGCATTGAAAAAAAACATTTTTTTTTTTTTGATGTTTACGCATGGTGCGTAGTGTTTTTAAAAAGTGCTTTTTTTCGTTTTTAAAAGCCCTTAAAGGTGCTTTTTTCATAGGGCGTTTTTAAAAAGTACTTAATTTTCCCTTTTCGAAAATTTGACCACGTATTCACCACCAAAATTTCACCACGTATTATGCAAACGCGTGATTTTTACATTATTCTATTCTACGTTATTCACAATCTATTTCACAATCTATTCACAATCTATTCGTTATTCACAATCTATTATATACCTTTGGTTCATATCTTATAAAAACGCCAATCATTTTACATGTTTGATGAAATACTTGCGAGTCCGCATGTGCATTTACTGAACTGGGTTCGGTGAGACTATTGCACTCTGATGTCCAACTCCGCTGCATTTTGCAAGATATTGTCAATTTCAGGCTTCATTTTCCACCCTTAAATTTAAGCCACAATTAAAAACACCAGTCTCAAATATCGGGCCGCAATTTTATATGGGATTTTTTTTATGTTTGAGGGAAGATTAAATATTACTGTCAGATTTTTATCAAAGTTTTTTTAATATCAAAAAGCAAAATAACAAGCATTACAAATAATACTTGTTACGTATCATTTTGAATCTTCTCTTAATCAGAAACTTAGTAACAAGAATTTTTTTTCTTTTAAATTTAATTCTGTGATAAATTAACATTTTTTTTCGACTTATTAGGGATTATAGCAACAACAACAAAATTCTCGAGCATCTGAAATTAAAAAAAAATTTCCGCTCATGCGCTTTTCAATTCAAAGAATTTAAATAAAACATGAGATTCATTCCCTTTTTTATGCGTTTTAAAATTTACAAATGTAAATAATTTCCTCTAAAATTAATGTTTTTTTTTATTAAAAAAAGTCAAATGGGAGAATTTCTTCGAGAAAATTTCTGATTTGACATACTGAATTATATTCACAGAATACAAAAAAAAACGAAATAAAAAAGAGCAACGTACACGATTATTTTTGTGTGTGAATAAATATTTTCTTGGGTGCAAACCTGAGGGAAAAAAAATTTTTGCACTGTTAGTATGTTAAATTTCACAGAAGCGAAGAAATTACATTTTTTTTTAAACGAAAGAAAAGTAATTTAAACCCATATAGATTTTTTACGAAAATTGTCCGCAAAAAATCATCCACTAATATATTTTAGTTTGCGGGTCACAAAAAAAGGCTTCAGGGGTCGGATGCAGGCCACCAGTTGGTAACCACTGCTCTACATGACCATTTTCAATATACATATCTCTTCAGGTGCAGGTCGTTGGGCTACCGAAGCAGGGGTGCCATCCCCTCTGCTGAGGATCCAAATTGTGATGGCATGTCTTCGGATCATCCTTAGGGATGTTTCCCAGACCGTCGCCAATAGCCCATTGTGCAGCTCTAGTGCGACGTAAATGAACTACAACAACAATATACATATCTGCCAACTCTGCTGGATTTTGCCGGTTTCTACTGGCTTAATAAAATTCTCCTGGTTTTTGTACATTTTCTTNGGGGGTGCCATCCCCTCTGCTGAGGATCCAAATTGTGATGGCATGTCTTCGGATCATCCTTAGGGATGTTTCCCAGACCGTCGCCAATAGCCCATTGTGCAGCTCTAGTGCGACGTAAATGAACTACAACAATATACATATCTGCCAACTCTGCTGGATTTTGCCGGTTTCTACTGGTTTCATAAAATTCTCCTGGTTTTTGTACATTTTCTTTGAAAAAAAATAATCCTATTGAAATAGAATTTTTTTACCGATTATTGCTTGCTTGCTAGAATATTTAAATAAATATTGCAAATACATAATGAAGTGAACATCATTTATAAAAATCAGCTCAAAACTTTTTTAATGTTCAATTTATTTTTATTCACAACTCTCTTTTTAAACTAATTAAAAACATCGTTTTACTTCCCTTAATATTGACCCATAATATTCAAATTGCACCATGTATTATATTACCGGATACTAGTGTCCCCCTCCAGAGGAAATAATTATAAGCTTATTAGGGGGTACACAATGTTGTGTTTTATGTTAGGTACTATGTATGTATTATATATAATAGACTTGAAATGAGGAAAAAATTCGCAATCAATATTATGTATTAAAACATGGCCCTATATCTCCTCTTAATTAATATTGACCAATAATATTCAAATTGAACCCCGTATTATATTATCGGGTACTAGTGTACCCCACTAAAGGAAATAATTATAGCCTTATTAATGGTTACACAATGTGGTCCTATGGATGGGTGGTCTAATGTAAACAATAACAATAGTCCTTAAACCGGAAGAAATTTAGAAAATTTCCGGTGTATCCCTCCGCTTATGTTATGACTACGAGGCGATGTGTGAACAAGCCTAATATTCTATGCAGTTTTGTTTTTGTAATTTGGGTTCAAATCTAAACATAATTGTACCATTCATAAGAGCTTTCAGTTGATTCTCAGAGGTAAGGCCAAAAAAAATTTTGGAAAGTTAATATCTCATTGTGAATAATTCTTAAGGTTTGCCATGTTTTGTATTTCATCCCTTATTTGGCTACATTTGAATAAAATGTCGCCAAAAATATCTTTTTAAGTTAGCCTTATTAGAAAATATTCTAATGATTATAACATTAATATGATATTGCTGAAGTTTAAAGGCTGAAAGAAAGAACTCGGTACATGTGAAATACTGCAAAAGATATGATGCAATAATATGATGGCNTGAGTTTAGTTTTCGAAAGTCTTGAAAGAGCAATTTTACCACTAGAGCCACCACCCTTAGCTTTACACGATCACCCATCCATAGGTTACAATGTAAGTATTTATATAATCGTGTGTTGAATAGCGTTAAAATGAGGAAGTTTGAAGTCAATATTCTGTACTACAATATGGTCCTATATCTCCCCTTAATATCCTATAATATTCAAATTGCACTACGTGTTATATTACCGAGTACTAGTGTACCCCACCAGAGGAAGTAATTACAGGCTTATTAAGGGTACACAATGTGGTCCTGGTCCTATAAGTTACTACTATTAACGTATATATACAATTGCGTTAAAATGAGGAAATTTGCAGTCAATACATATTATGTGTTAGTACAACATGGCCCTTTATCTCCCTTATGGTAGGGTACACTTGTAACCGGTAATATAATACGTGGTGCAGTTTGAATATTATGGGTCAATATTAAGGGAAGACATGTGGCCATGTTGTAATACAGAATATTGACTTCGAATTTCCTCATTTTAATGCTATACATTTTAACGCTATGGTCGCATTTTGGGCCCCCTAATAAGCCTAAAATTATTTCCTCTTTTAGGGTACACTAGTAACCAGTAATATAATACGTGTTGCAGTTTGAATATTATGGGTCAATATTAAGGTTAGATATAGGGCTATGTTGTAATACAGAATATTGACTTGGAATTTCCTCGTTTTGACTCTATTCAACATTCTTCCTTGGGGTTGAAGAATTTCAATGTTTCGAGAAAGTGAGAGCTCTTAAAACTATATCGCTAGTCTCCGCCTTTAAGACATCCTTCATCTGATCTAGGCGGGTAGAAAATCTCGTGTCAACAATGGGGTTAATGGGAGGTAAGAAATGTTCAATCTCGAAATTCAAATCTAACTTAGATATAATATCAGTGACTCCCTGCAGAAATCCCTTATGTGTTTTCAAGTTTCTCTCAAGGGACTGGAGAATTATTTATATTATAATTGGAATTTGTTATAATATTGGAATATATTATAATAATTGGAATATATTATAATAATTGGAATATATTATAATAATTGTTATAATTGGAATATATTATATTTGGAATTCAAATTATAATTGAAGCTATAATAAATGAAAGAAGTCGAAATGACTACTTTTCATATGAGCAATTTGAAACTTTATTTATCAAAACAGTAGTCACACAACCATTAAGCATACTATACTTTGGACACCAGAGCTTAGGGGGACCCCACAAGAAGCCAATGAAGAAAAATATATTTCTAGAAATTTTTTTCTGTTATAAGCTCTAACACAAGATCATGGTTTAAACTAAATTGCTATTGGTGTCTATTTATTTCAATCTCATGAGATGTTTTCCTGCTGCTGTCGAGCTGAGTTGTTTCTCTTCTGCTGTGGGTTGAGTTGTTTACCTCCTGCTCTCGAGTTGAGTTGTTTACCTCCTGTTACTGAGTTGTTGTGTTGTAGTTGTAGTTGAAAGTTTTGATAACTTAAAAATGTTCTCAGATTGGAATTTTTTTTTTTGCCAATGGCAGGCACTGAATTTGATTCTTTTGCCTATACAATGCCAGAATTGTTGCTCATTTCACGTTACCCATTGGGCACCTGTGAACCAAAGTCACGGAGGCGAGCAACATTGCCCACGCCACACTGCCACAAACCCATTTACAGGGTGGGCCACATTCACACATCATACACACAACAGAGGACGACACAAAGAAAGAGGGAGAAACATCCATGCCCAGAGCGGGATTCGAACCCGCAGCCTATGGCTTCGCAGTCAGGCACGCTAACCGCTCGGCCACCTAGCCGGCAGATTGGAATATTAATTCTAACCTATATGTTTGGTCATTAGGACTGCAAGATCAGCGATAATATAGTGAAAATGTGCTTGTATATTTGGAATTATTGGAAATTATATTCTGTTATTTATGTTGTTGTTAATTTACGTCGCACTAGAGCTGCACAATGGGCTATTGGCGACGGTCTGGGAAGCATCCCTAAGGATGATCCGAAGACATGCCATCCCAATTTTGATCCTATGCAGAGGGGGTGGCACCCCCGCTTCGGTAGCCCGACGATCTGCTCGCGAAGTCGAGCACTTAACGGTAGAACAGTTTAGCGACGACCAATACCGCACACCCTCGGTCCCTACGCAGACTGATCCAAGTGGTCGGTTTTTGTAATCATTTTTTCTAAGCAGTAGTACGACATCAGTTACTAATTTTCCGCGTACACCAGAAAATTGATTATTTAAAACTTGAACAGATTGAAACAATGCGACTCCATCTGTAATCAGTATGCGTTAATTTTTTCTTAATTTCATATTCAAGGAGACTTGGTTTGATTTTAAAAGTATTCATCTTTTTTAAATTTTAATAATGCAACGAGGCTAGAAAAAGAAGCAAAAACCCCTAGAGATTCTTCGAAGTCTTTACGACTGCCGTAAAATGCAAAATAAAAATAGCAATAAAATAAAACTGATAGTTTTATTTTCTTCCTTCTCTGACTATTTGAAAATTTACAATAAAATTAGTGTTCAATACAAGCATATATTTGTGTTATAAAGCTATCGCTCTATCAGTCTGTTTTAAATACAAAACTCTTTTTCTGTAATTCACTAATTTTCAAAAAAAGAGAAATCAAAATGAAATAACATATAAAGATTCAATTATTAAGTTTACTTATTATTAATTGAGAATTTTAACTGTATATGTTGAATGCCTTTTAAAGGTGTCGAATATTTTGAAACGTCCGGTCGCTGAGTAGTAGTGCTTCGCGCTCCCGTGCCACAGGTCCTGGGTTCGATCCTCGGGCCGGGAAAGGTTGTCGCAGCCTTTCATCAATTTAATGGGTCGATAAATGAGTACCAAGCATGCTTGGGAACTAAACACTGGGGGTTCCGCGTTCGGCTGACCACCTGACCGGAACATATGCTCCTGCACACCAGAGCCCGTGGTCAAGAAAACTGAGATGGGCACAGTAGGCCTTGGCCCTCTATGGGCTGTCGCACCACTGAGTTTAGTTTTCGAATTTTTTTGATTGAGATTGTAATGAATGAATCGAGTGTAATTAATAATAGATTGTAATAAATATTTATTTTGCATTATAATGTAATAAACGCTACGTTTTTCAAGTTAGCGAGAGAAAGAAAGGAACAATTTGATTTTGCCACTTAAACAAAAAGGATGGACGCATCACTTTATAAAGACGGAGAGGGGGGTAGCTGGTGATAGGATTATCCCCAACTTTAATTCCTCTTTCTCTCCATCGCTTGAAAGTTATGTGCCTATATTTTTCGTTTTAGGTGTGACAAAAATATTTTTGTTTTCTTTTCTGTCCACCTGAAAACATAGTTCTTAAAATTTATATTTTGTTTTTTCTTGTTTTAAATGTTACCTGTTAATGTTTGAAAATCGTTAAAATTTTGATTGCCAATAAAACGGAAATAAATTTTGTTTTACAATCTCTAGGAAATGTAACTTGAATTGTCATCAGACACAGAGTTTGGGTTTCAGACACAATTGAAATTTGTAGATTCTACTCATAAAGCGAAGAAATTCGAAGTTTTGCTTCACGAAAAAAATTCTCTTTAGTGATAAAATGACGATAAACTTAACTTTCAGTGATCCGGAAGCAATCGTAACTGGTTTTGTCAATAGAATGCTGGCGAAATTTGGAGCACTTTGGCTACTTAAGTTATTAAAATATCTATTTGTGATACGTCCTATTTGCCGATATAGTGTTAATAAAATGTATTTGTTGTGGTCAGGAAACGACTTGAATTCTCAATAAACACGGAGAGCTCAAGTACAGATTTGAATACTGTAGCTAATCGGAAAGTAATAGATATTTCAATTGCATGCTACCATCGTTATAAATACGAAAATGAGTTAATTCAGTTAATAATAATAAATGCTGTAGGTAATAAGAACAATTCTATAAACTGACAGAGAATTATCACAGGTGTCCCAACACTTTCAGAGATAAAAGAAATATTGTTTGTTAATTTTATTGATTATTAATTCAATTTTGATACAGTATTAAGCTTTCGCAAATTTTTTTATTCTCTCTAGAAATTCGTTAATAGTCGATAATTTTTTTTTACAAGAATATTAATTTGAGATCCACAGTAAAAAAATTTCACTTATTTGTTAGAAAAAATTTAAAAGGCATATTAAACGATATTACGAAACACCTGGAAAGTTTGAATAAAAAATTATGTTATATTTCATGGAATTAAAATGGAGGAAAAAAATAGCTTGTTGGACAGGGAATTTTTAAAAAAATGAAACATCAGAATTACTAAAATAATTTTAATTCGGCTCTAAGATCACAAAATATGTGGTTAGCGTTGAAAACTCTTCAAAGAGTTAATTGAAATTTTTTTTATTCCCATTATAGATCCTCCTATTGCAGTTATATAAATTTACTTTTGTAAACTTACTCTAATTTTATTTAAGAAAAGTATTTTTCCCTTATTTATGTTGATATTTCTAATGACATTTAAGAAGCATCAAAATCTTTTAAGTGCTTAGGGTCTCTAAGGCTCTTAATCCGGCCCTGCACACAGGCATTTATTTCTACATCAGTTCATGTATTATTCTACATAAATAACAGAATATAATTTCCAATAATTCCAAATATACAAGCGCATTTTCACTATATTATCGCTGATCTTACTAATGCAGTCTTAATGACCAAACATATAGGTTAGAATTAATATTCCAATCTGAGAACATTTTTAAGCTATCGAAACTTTTCCTCCGCAAATATTATTTAACAATTTTTTCAAACAATAACTGCTCAATGAATTAACGTTACGTATATAATAAATAATTTTCCAGTAGAGTGGAGTTACAAATGCGATACAAAATTCATTCTTATTGAAAAATAATGCGTGAATGAAACTTAATCTTCCTAGAACGGAATATATAAACATTTATGCAATCTTTTCGAAATTTGTTAAAATTAAATGCAATGAATATGGTGTTGTTGTTGTTCATTTACGTCGCACTAGAGCTGCACAGTGGGCTATTGGCGACGGTCTGGGAAACATCCCTAAGGATGATCCGAAGACATGCCATCACAATTTTGATCCTCTGCGGAGGGGATGGCACCCCCACTTCGGTAGCCCGACGACCTGCACGCGAACAATGAATATGTAAGATTAACATATTGATAATTTTTACTTATCGTTACAGATTAGATATCTATTCCATGCTGTAAAATTTCAGCACGTGAATTAAACAAGCCATAATAAATATATATATGAACGCGGGCGATATGGCGATTTAACAGATTTAAAATGTCGCCACAATGGTTGAAAAAGGTAACCGTTGCCACCGGAAATACAGCATTTTCACTTCCTTTTGCGCATTCCTTATATCTGTGAAAATCGGCAATCAACATCAACATCTGGGATTTCGGCTGTTTTTACGTAAAAATGTGCAATTAATTTAAAGAAATTTCGTTTGCTACTGTTTTGTTTAATGATGCCTCCTCCTATTAAAATTAAAGTGAGATGTATATATTTGTATATATTTATTTTGATAATTTTTTCCTGGTTTTAAAGGAAAATTTGTGCATGGATGATATATTTCTAAATTGGTACCTTTTCTCGCTAAATACTATTTTTTAGAAAAGTACTTTCATAAAAAGAAGCTTCAGTACGCCACACCTGCTCTACTTGAAGTATATTTAATTTTAAGTCGTGAATAATATCAGAAGGTTTGCAAGTGACTAATGAAGGTTTTAAATGAAAAAATAAAATGCAGGAGATTTCTGTATCCTGATCTGCGACGGAATAATCGCCAAGTCTTGGCAACTTCCGGGCAGCGACACGCGAGAAACCAAAGAAAAAAGATCACAGAAAGGGACCAACTCGAAATGTATAGCTCGTAGTCGCCCTAGCTCACTGCTGCATATTTTTTTTTTTTCTTTAATTTGCAATTTTAGAATCTATCTGCCATCTTGGCGATTGTAGTTGGTGTAACAGATGAATATCCCCCCAGGAAATATCTCCCCAACTACAATCGCCAAGGTGCCAAATAGATTTTAAACTTGCATATTTTTTAAAAAAAAAGCATTTTGATGTTACCTTTCGAGTTGGTCCCTTTCTGTAATGTTTCTGTTGCTGAGACTTGGCAATTATTCTGCCACACATCACAATATGAAAGTCTTCCTGGAGTTGACAAGACTTAGTTATTATTCTGTCACATGTCATGATACGGAAATCTTGCCTTTTGCCTTCCGCTGAGGAAACCATTTGACATTCTGAATTTCTTAGATAATCGTCACCAATGGCTCGACAGCCCAGGATGAGCCTTGGCCTTCTTGAGAAGTTTTTCCTGGCTGACCCTTTTGCTAATTCTAAGCACCTTATTAAGAAAAAGATTAAGTATCTCACTTTAAACCAAATCATAAAGAGAAATTCCAGAAAGATCTGGTGGAACAATCTCAAAGATCTCCCTATGCTACCAAGATGCAAAGCAATCATCAAGTTTCAACTGGACAGGACTGCCTCCTTAAACATCTTCATCAAATACATGTTGCACAGGGCCCTTTCTGCACGCTCTGTGACCATCAGGAAGAGATGGATGCAGACCTCCTTCACCGTAGCTCAGCACTCTCTGGGAAAAACATCTCTTTTTGTGACTAGTGCTTCCCATCGCAGAACCGCAACGATATTGTCACAGAACTTTGCGGAGTTTTTTCTTTTGGGATGTAGGTATTGATAGGAAGATAGAAAGCAAAATGAAATGTTTAAGATATGTTAGCAAAAACAGCATTTCATCAGGGGACACACTGTCTGCTAACACACTAGAGCTTTTCTGTACAGGGTGCGCAGCGTTTTTAAAGGTGCTTATTTTTGTTTTTTAAACGCCCTTAAAAGTGTTTTTTTTTAATTGGGTGTTTTTAAAAAGTGCTTAATTTTCCTTTTTTGAGAATGAGATATTTTCTTTGCCCTGTCAATTTTCGTCAGGTTTATGGAAAAGCGTGGTTTTCACATTGTTCTTTTTTAATGTTTTCATAAATAAATTAAATGCATTTTGGCGTACCGTTGTTCTGTACTGTATGAAAGCACTAATCATTTGACATGTTTGATGAAATGCTTTTGTGGGTCCGCATGTGCATGTAATGAGCTGGATTCAGTGAGAATTATTCGTGCTCTATTATGAGCAACTCGGCTGCATTTTGCAAGAGATTCTCAATTTTAGGTTTTATTTTCCATTCTCTGGAATCGAACGAAAAAATCTCTCTATCTTCTTATGGTGGCTTATGTAGTCAAGAAAAACAATTCTTTGTGAAAACTAGTTATTTTATCATGATCCTGTAAAGTCTTTGAAAATTGTTTTGCATTTTGTTAACTGTTATAGTGCTTAAAAATATTTTTTTAGTGCTTAAAAGGCGCTTATTTTTTGTTCAAAGATCTGGCTGCGCACCCTGTCTGTAGTCAGAGGTTTAGCAGACAGTGTGTCCCCTGATGAAGTGCTGTTTTTGCTAAGACAGAGGTGATTGTACTCCGGAAAAAATCCAGATTTTTTGCTAACCGCAATCGGGAAATTTCCGCAAATCCAAGGTCCAGAAGTCTCAAGAAGTTAACAATCAGATGACAAAGTTAACAATCAGAAAACTGCATTAGGCATCATGGACATAGAATCGTTAGAAAATCAACAGAACAATATTTCGTTCAACCGTTAGAAGGGGGGGGGGACTTTACAGTTATTTTAGGTTTAGTCAATTTTCTTGTTATGTATAATGAGGTGAAAAATTTAAATGCCTCCGTAAAGTTCGATTCTTCATTACTGAAGTAGAGAAGAAGGGGGCTCCCAAAGAAGTTTTTGGCCCGATTAGGCTAAATCTGACCCTGATAAATATTATAAAGGCTTTCAGTTACTGTGTTTAAATGTTTTTGTCTTTTCATTTCTACTTAGGATGGTTCTGAATTTGATTCTCCAACACCAAAGACTCCTCTCGTAATTTTGGCTAAACCTCCTGATAAGGTATGTTATGCTTTTTCCCCCCACCTAAAATCATAATAGTAACTGCAATTGCTGTACTTATTTTACTGATATTTAGATATTCTGAATCAACAGTTCCCTAAATATGCTCGGTAGAACCCTTAGGGCTCTATGGAGGAGTCACAATTTCAAAATTGTAAAAGGGTTTTAAAAAAAAGAAATTGTTTTCTTTGAAAAAAGAACATGATGCCTGTAATATTACCTGTACTTAGCTGTTAACTCTACTGGATTTTTCCAGTTTCTCCTGGTCTACTGGTTTAATAAAAGTTCTCCTGGTTTTTGTATATTTTAGAAAATTGTCTGAAATTGAGTAAGTTTGCCCCCCAAAAAAATCCCTATTGAAATAGAATTTTTGCACAGATTATTTCTTGAATAATTAAATAAGTATTACTAATATGTAACAAAGTGATCCTCATTTATAGAAATCAGTTTAAAACTTTTTTTTGTTCTATAATGTTCAGTTTATTTTTATTCCGAACTCCTTTTTTAAATTAATTTAAAAAAATCTTAATTATTTCTTATGAAATACATGCATTTTCGAAATTACGAGTAAACATAATTCACAACATTTCTCACATATTTAATGCCAATCATGACCAAAAAATATGACTTTTTTATTATCATATTTGTATTTATATTATTATCATATTATTTATGAAATTTATACTATTTTGTAGAATCTACTGGATTTTGCCTATCTATGTTAACGGTTATGCCTGTTTATAGTATTTCAGTTATTTTTATCAAATTTTTCAAGCAAAATATTAGTGATAAGAATTGTACTATTTAAAAATTGCACTAGTGTTTTCAATTTCACTTTTCAATTAAAAGTATTTAACCACAAATGTGTTTCTTTGATAACCATTTTCATTGTTCATAAAAAAATTTTATAGTTTTATCCTTTAATTTTCTTTTGTACGAAAATCATAATTCAGCTTAATGAATTATAATTCATTTCAGCCCGTGCATGCATCAAAAGTGAATTCAGAACTAGTCTCATTATTCTGGTATGAAATACTTCATTATGAATAGTAATGAGCCGTGATGGCTCAAGGGATAGAACGTTTGCCTTCCAATAAGGCAAACCGGGTTTGAATCCCAACGATGGCTGGTCAATAGGAATTCCGCATCCGGCTTGCACCGACCACAGTGCTCGTGTTAAATATCCTTAGTGGTTGACGGATCATGGCTTAGAGTCCCCTTGCCATCAGGCTAACTGCGGGAGGTTTATGTGGTTTTCCTCTCCATGTAATGCAAATGCTGGTAAGTTCCATCAAAAAGTCCCACACAAACTTCCAATACTTGATCCAGGAGTTCCTTTGTTTTCTGGATTGGGTTCAATATTACAAGGCTACAGAGTTGAACATTAGTAGTCTTAAACAAAAAAAAATTGGGTTGACTGTTGTACGCCAGGTATAAAATAAAAATCTGATTAGTAATGTTTCTTCTGTTAATATCAAATACAATTGCTAATAAACCAGGGTTGGGGGTTTAGACATCCTAAACTGACTAAAACTGTCCAAAACTGTCTTCAAGTGTCTAAAACTTTGAACATTGGTAAAAGGTAAACATCCTATATATGTAACCGTTGTACGCATAATAATTACATATACAGTAGAGAACCATTTATCCGGTATCCAAATAACCGGGAAACCAGAAAACCGGGGAAAATTTCGCTCGATTTTCCCGCCATTTTAAACTAGAACGAAAAAAGCGGAAATTGGACTCATCCTTGAAGTTGAGTAGAGGAAAATGGAAGGAAGGGGAAAAATTTTTTCCCGTTTACCCAGAGAAACGTCATTTCCTCCGTGACCTTGAAGGCAGGGAGGGGAGGAATGTTTTATTTTTTCCTTTAGGCCGTCAATCAAACTCAAGGGTGTGGCATGCTGATTTCGTTTTCTGCTTGATTTACGAGGGGGGTGGGGAAAATGCATTGCATGCATATCAGTGAACAGAAAAAGAAAAGAGAAAAATATATTTATTTGACATCGACTAATAAAAATAAAATCTTTTTCTTTTGAATAAATTCTCATTCTTTGGAAGAGCGGTATCAATTGCAAGTTTTTCTTGGTGTGGAATCACATCTGCTGTAATTAAAAATCTTGTTTTTATCAACAAAAAAAAAAAAAAAAAAAAGGAGAATTGTTTATTAATTTAAACATAGGATTATTTTATGAAGCAGATTGCAGTTTTGTTTTTCTGATTCCACTACGTTTGATTTTTTTTCTTTTCGCGATAAATTTCGCACTCAATAAATTAATTCTTTTTATTCATAAATTTTATCATTAGGTTTTTTTTTTTTTTTTTTTAATTCCGTTGATCTTGCCTTGTTCCGGGTTTTAATATTTATGCTAGTGCCTTTTTTAACTATCGTTTCGGTTCGATAATTTTCAAGTGTTTTTATTTAGATTAATAAGTTTTCCTTTTATTTTATCGTTTCCCCCCGTATAATTAGGTATGAAATATATTGCGTTATTTAATCATTGGTTTTGTTTATATTATTTAATTTAGGAATTGTAATTATTTTTAAAAAATAAATATGAGAATTTTGTATTTTTTAAACTTGATTTTCTTGTCTAAACTTGCAAATTTTTTTATTCTTTTAAATGTTATATTTCTACCATTTTTTTTTTTTTTTAAAGTTAGGAGTACCTTTCTTTTTTCTCTTACTTTATGCATTACACTTTTTCCTTGTACTTCGGGTTCGATAAAACATCGATTAACGACACTTTTTGGTCGATCCAGAAAACCGGGAAATTCAGATATCCGGGATAGCGATGGTCCCGAGCATCCCGGATAATTGGTTCTCTACTGTATTAATAAGTATTTCATACTTTTTATGCAATTTGCTTCAAATTATTAAAGAAAAATAATATAATAGGAAAAAATTTATAACTTTCGAAGCTCCACAATTCATTTGACAACATAAGTAAATATCTTATCTTTTAAATCTGAATAAATATGCTTTTAATACTGATAAATTATGTTTTTGCATAAGGATAAATAATGCAATATTAAAAGTAATAATAAATTTTTTTTAATAAAACCAAAACTTGTCTTCATTTTGTTACTTGCCCAAAAATTAACATTTTATTTTTCACAATATTTTTTTAAAAATTGTGACGTAATTTGAGTGAATAGGTTTTGGACAGGACAGTTTAAACCGTGGATTTTAATACATTCTGTCCTAACCCTTGCCAACTCTGTAATAAACTTTAATAAATTGTGGTCTTGCTATAAGAAGATCGATAATTTAGTGTTCTGTATTTGGAAAAATTGGGAGCTGCTGTTCTAAGTGATAGAGCATTCCTGTGAGATTTGAGATAAACAGGTCCACGTATGTGTATATATATATATATATATATCAAGGGTCTGTCTAGGTTTTTATGAGAGGTACCTATTTTGTGAAAATTTAACATAATTTGTGAAAACTAAAACTTATGTTAAAAAATGAACACAAAAATATGGTAAAGTTAGAAGGTATTTTCAAGAATTGTCACTACAAATAAAAATCATTTATGCCTGTTAAATTTTAATATATTTTTCACCATATATTAAAAAATGATTTTGCTATTGTGAAATTTTGGGCTTAAAATTGTATCCAAATTTAAAAATCATCATACATTGTTACATTTCAGCTTGAATTTAAAAAAAAAAAACATGCATTTAACAGTACTTGTTATTTTAACAGTATTTTCATTGTGAGAACATTTCCCTCGGGGGGTCATATGGAAAAAAGTTTTACTGAGGAAAAAATAAAGGTCTGTTAGAATAAATTTAGAAAAATGTTCCAATGTTTTGAATAGTGTTTGTATTTCAACTTCCTCTAAAGTTAACAGAGAGAGCGCCTCGTCCTCTAATTTGAAGAAAAATTCTGCGAAAAAGAAGCTCACTAAAATATGAAGTGACCGGTTAGGCTTACCGCACCACTCACCAAGCACCTGCTACCTATTCATATATGTGGAATCAACCCGGTATTTATCATTTCTTACGAGGATACAAAAACAAAATTTTAAGAGGTGGGGAGGTGAATCTTAAAACTAGCTTTTTTAAAAGCATTTTGTGAAACTACCGCTAAACGGTAGTAATATTGCCCTCGACAGAGCCCTGTATGTATATATATAAATAATAACTTTTTTTCTGTCTGTTATAACTTATAAGTATTTTGTAATTTCAAAAGTATTACTCGATATGAGTTTAATCAATTATAAACTGAAGAAATCTTCCTTATTTCTATTAGAATAAAGTAAAAAACATTTCATGTTTTAACAAGCATGTTTTTCCTGAAGTTGAATTTGTAAAGGTACCACTAAACGGTAGTAAAATTGCCCTAGACAGACCCCTGTATGTATGTATATATAATCACTTTTTTCTCTGTCTGTTATAACTTATAAGTATTTTGTCATTTCAAAAGTATTACTCAATATGAAATTAGTCAATTATAAACTGAAGTAATTTTCCTTATTTCTATTAGAATAAAGTAAACCAGAGTAGCAATGTATTGGCTAGTCCAAATATTCAAACTGAACTTTTGAGATCCCCCACAGTTGTTCAGAAAGCATCATCTGTCACTCCTGAAATAGAAGATAGTGCTATAATTGTCCAAGGAGCTGCTTCTACAAGTAAAGATAGCGACTCATTTTCTGATCTTGTGAAAAATGTCGCCCACCGTGTTTTTCATGTTCAACAAAAACCAGTCACTACACAAAGTGAATGTAAGCTTATTAAATAATTTTTATTTAATTAATTTCTTTTTAGAGCCAAGTGCTTTATTCTAAATATTCTATAACTATTGTTAAGAAGAAAAACAACGTAAATAATATTTATTACTTGTTTATGTTTGAAACACTTATTTTACTGTTTTCTAGGTTTTGTGATAAAGTTCGAATTTAATATAATATGTTGTTCATAAATGTTTGTGTGTATATATATATATATCTTTGTGTGTATGTAACATAAAAAGCTTCAATTAATATTTTCATGTTATTCCTTTTCTGTAAATCCATTTCTTAATTTATTATTCAAATTTCTTAATTTATTACTTGTGAATATGAAATAAGCATTAAGTCACATTCTTTCAACCAGGGTCCTGCTTTTGAGAATTTGTACAAATAGAGTCCTGTTATTGCAAAAATTGCTAAAAACCTTTTCAAGAAGTTTTTAGATTGTAAATAGATACAAGATTTATGCCGGCCTGGTGGCCGAGCGGTTAGCGTGCCTGACTGCGAAGCCATAGGCTGCTGGTTCGAATCCTGCTCTGGGCATGGATGTTTCTCTCTCTCTTTATGCTGTCCTCTGTTGTGTATGATGTGTGAATGTGGCCCACCTTATAAACGGGTTTGTGGCAGTGTGACGTGGGCAATGTTGCTCGCCTCCGTGACTTTGGTTCACAGGTGCCCACTGGGTAACGCGAAATGAGCAACAATTCTGGCATAGTATAGGCAAAAGATTCAAATTCAGTGCCTGCCATTAGAAAAAAAGAAAAAAAAAAGAAAGATACAAGATTCTGCTCAACAATTGCTGCTACTAAATTAGAGATGCAACATACAAATATTTGGTATTTAGCCCATACTGCTCAACACAGAATATTCATTTCGGATGAATAATGAAAACAAAATCACTCACATTTTTAATAATTTCAATTGACATATTTTAAATAACACAACTTAGTAATGTATCACTTTTAATGTGTTATGCATTAAGTAAACATAAACAATTCTTAAATTTATAATATTTTATTTAAAAAATTGCCAGAAATGAATTTTTATTTATATATTATTCTATTAATTAATTTTATCAATAAATATAAATTGATCCATTATTTATTTGCAAAAAAAAAGTTATGATTTAATATTAATAAGAATGCGCACATGGTGTTTGTAAAAGTAGAAATATTTTCTTAGAACACTACATTTAGAATTTAAACTTAGGGAAATTTATGCATGCAGATTTTATTAGCTCTTGTTATTACAACAATTCTACTAGTGGGTAGGGAATTCTTTCTTTCCTGCTTTTTATGAAGGAACCTAAAAAAAAAAATACTTCAGAATTCTTTAAGAATTCACGTACACCATAATTAAAACCTTTTCTGAAAAAAGGATTTTGTAGTATTTATTTTTAGTTTGCCATGTCTGAATTTCAATGACTCCATTCTTTTTGTATAAATTTACTACTGTGGGTCAAATTTTAAAGATATTGCTTATGGCAAACATTTTAGCATATTTGTTACTTTTTTATGTACGTTAAATTTAAAACTGTCCATAAACTTCACTCTCTAACTTAAAATGTTTAAAACATTTTCAGCAAACCAAAGTTAATCAGCCACAAATTATTCGTTAAGCATAATTCATTTATGTACTCTTAAAAAAATCAAATAGATACTCTAGCATTTTTGTTTAATATATATATATATATCATGGTGCGTAGCATTTTTAAAAGATGATTAAAGGTGCTTATTTTCGATATTCGTTTATAAAAGTCCTTAAAGGTGCTTTTTTTTTATTAGGTGTTTTTAAAAAGTACTTAATTATCCATTTTTGAAAATGAGATTTTTTTTTCTTTACCATGTCTATTTTCGCCATGTATTATGCAAAAGCATGCTTTTATCATTGTTCTTTTCAACGTTTTGACAATTCATTCAACCACAATTTATTTCAGCGTACCGTCGATCTGTAGCGTAGCGTATGAAAGTGCCTATCATTTTACATGTTTGATGAAATACTTGCGAGTCCACTTGTGCGCATACTGAGCTGGGTTCGGTGAGATTCTTGCACTCTCATGTGCAACTCCGCTGCATTTTGCAAGATATTCTCAATTACAGGCTTCATTTTCCACCGTCTGAAATGGAACCAAAAAATCTCTCTATTTAATATAATGAAGAAAGGAGTTCTTTATCAGAAACTAGTTATTTTATCAGCATCATGTACAGTCTGTTTTGCATTTTGTTAATGTATGTAGTGCTTAAAAATATTCTTTTTGTGCTTAAAAGGTGCTTATTTTTTGTTGAAAGATTTGTCTACACACCCTGTATATATATATTAAACAAAAATGCTGGAGTATCTATTTGATTTTTTATGACTTTTTTTCTAATCTTTTTACAATATATATATTGTAAAAAGATTTGTTATTTTGAAAAATTAACTATACAGAATGTTCAGTAAAAAAGTAGATTTCATTTGTATTCATTGCAAAAAGAAATTCTGATTAATAATTAAGGGTTTGATGTTCTTTTTTTAGCCAATGATCAGAAGCAGGTAACTACACCAGATATGTCATATCCAGTCAAATTAGTTGATGAATCTTTGCAATGGTGTGACAATGCTTTAGAGGTAACTTTTCTTAATTTTTTTGCTAGACTTCATATGCATTTACACTGTACCCCGTGGCAGAATCGTAGCGACATTATCGCAGAACGTTAGATAGTTCTTGCAGAAAAATTTTTCTCTTGGGAAGTAAAAAGTTTTAATTTTCTTTTCTGCTGGAATTTACACGTAAAATTTGAAGCGTGCATTTAAATAATCACTTTTTGAAAAGCTCAATTTATGCCAATGTCGTACATCCATTTTGATTGTGTTTTTGTCAGTTATTGACTTTGATTTTCGTGTGGCATTTTGATTTTCGGATATATTTCAGGTGATATTGGAAATTCCCATTGCGCATTTGATCATTTACTTTTTAAGGCAAGGATTCTATCAATTTTTCTGGCAGTTATTGCTTTTTATTTCCACATGGTTTTTAAAACCCGTTTTTTTTTTTTACATGTTATTATTTTTTACAATAAACAAATCTTGAAACGAAACATTCCTTTCTGTAAACCCTTTCTGAAGGTTGTTGATCTATTTTTTTGATGCTAACTGTTTTAGAATTCAGACATTTAATTATTTTTTTAACGTGATGATGATTTGCAAAATGCGATAAAGGAAACAATTAGTGCGTCTCCCCCCCCCCCNCCCCCTCTACAAAATGCAAAAATATCACCCATAATATTAGAATCAAAAAAATATTGCATATTCAATTGAAAACATTATTTGGTTTTTTTAAACACAGCATTTTTGTTACCTGAAATTAGTAACATAAATTTTTGTTATTATTGAAAGTATTTTGCAGAAAGATTTTAATGCTAGAGAGTTTTATTGCAGAAAGCCCGAAAAATTCTGCCACATTGACTATACACTTAAATTTAATGATTTTTTTTTTTTTAGAATTTAATTACATTTATTGAATAGTATTTTTGATTTTAATTAAATGTTTGAGAAAGTTGTTTGTTAGTTATAAAGTGTTGAAGTATTTAATGTTATGAAGTAAGTTTGCCCAAATTGGATATGCTTATGGTAGGAATTATATTAATATTTTATTTATTTTTTATGCATTTTTGTTTTGTTTTCTGTGTCTTATTTTCACTTTTTGTGTTGCTTTTACTTGATAAAATTAAGTTAAAGGAGAAAAATCTCTCCTTTTTTTTTGGTTCTCATATTATTGTATTTGTAACAATATAACCTAGAACATCTAGACTTCTCAGGGGTTTGAAAGGACGATAGTATTTTAGATCATAGTTCGTAGCATTTTCAAAAAGTGCTTAAAGGTGCTTATTTTTGATTTTCGTTATTTAAAAGCCTTTAAGGGTGCTCTTTTTTTCATTGGGTGTTTTTAAAAAGTGCTTAATTTTCCTTTTTCGAAAAAGAGATTTTTTCTTTACCGTGTTGATTTTTGGTATTATGCAAAAGCGTGCTTTTCACATTGTTCTATTAAACACTTTCCAAATTCATTCAACCACATTCCGTTTTGGCGTAAACTATAGGGCCATAGTGTGTGAAAGCTCCAATCATTATACATGTTTGATGAAATACTTCTGAGTCCGCATGTGCCTCTACTGAGCTGAGTTTGGTGTGATTATCGCAGTCTCATGTGCAAATCTGCTGCATTTTGCAAGATATTCTCAATTTCAGATTTCATTTTCCTCCCTCTAAAATCAAACTGAAAAATCTCTTGATCATTTTGTAATGGCAGCTAATAAAATCAAGAAAAGCGTTCTTTGTCAGAAACTAGTTATTTTATCATGATCATGTAAAGTCTTTGAAAATTATTTTGCATTTTGTTAATGTACATATAAAAATATTTTTTGAGTGCTTAAAAAGTACTTAAAAGGTGCTTATTTTTTGTTGAGCGATTTGACTACGCCCCCTGTGAATACTTCACTTATGGAGCAAAAGAATTATCTAAGTTAAAGGTTAATCAATTTTTAGCATGCTTGATTTTGTTATAAATTTACTTTCTGTGGAAATTTACTTTATAAATTTTGTCAACAGTTATTTCTATGGATTTTCACAGTTTTTGAAATCTAGATATTTTAAAACAACATTTCTGTGACACATGGATTGCACATTTGGGTTATTTCTTTTTAACCGCTTCCCTTACCAATTATTTTGAAAAAGAAAGGCAAAAAGTCAACATATTTTTTTATTCCATTAATATATACAAGGAAATGTGTAGGAAACATTTAATTTACCATCAGTTTACTATCGAGAGTTATTACGGGCAAATGAAAAAAGTTAATTACAGTGCAACCTCGAAAATCCGGACTGCTGGGGGGGTTGGATGGTCCGTATTTCCGAAATTTCCGGATTTTAGATACCTTACTTGAATTGATAGAATTATCGAAGTTTCGAATTCGCCAGGCTGATTTCGCGATTAATCACACGTGTGTAGACCCCGACGTCGATTTTAACATAAATATACTCTTTAAATAATAAATAAAAGACATTAAAAATCAAACTTTCGTCATTTTCCCCCCGCAATCGATCGTTTAGATAACATAATATTAGCAATTAAAACTAAAAATATAGGCTTAAAACGCGAGCTGAATTTCAACTTATAACCGAAACAGATGCTTCTAGACTAGACTGTACCAGCTGATACTAATCCTTTTTTTGTTGGGGGATGAAAGAACTTGTCCCTGCTTCCTAAGCTTCAAGGTTAAGAAGGAACCAGTTTTCTTTCATCACAAGGGGGAAAAACAAGGAGATGGAAGAATTCCTCCTTCTGAGGGGATTCCCCTTCAGGAGGAGGGGATTCCCCTTTATATTCTTTGTTATCCATACAGAGCTGATTAGAATGACTGGAATTTCCTTATCAGCTATGAGCTGTCATTCACACCCCACCTCTACCTCTTCATCTACTGCTTCATTGTTGGAGAAGAGTTGTGGTTTTGCATTAAAATTTTTATTTTAAGCGATTTTTTAAAAAAATTTTCTTTTGAAATTTTTTTCTGAGGAACTGGACGTATGAGTCCGGATTTTAGAGATTTCCGGATTTCAGAAGTCCGGATTTTCGAGGTCGTACTGTATCAGTCTTTGTATGATAGTTCTTAAAACTAGGGACAACACAAAGTGATACTTTTCAAACGTCAAAGAAGGAATATGCCTTTTTTTTTTTACTCTTATGGCTATGTAAATTCAGCAACCATCGTATATACAATCGTACAAGACGCGTGTGCAGTCCAACATCAAAACTCCCAAATCAAACTTCCAATCACAGCAGATTATGTTTTTGCTTCCGACCGAGTAAAAATGGGATAAAACAAAATGTACTGACAAATCCTGCTACGCCCAAGTTTTCTCGGGATGACAAATAGTTGCAATACATACATACCCAAATTGATTTGGGATAATCAGGGATGCGGTTAAAAAGGCACTCCATCTGCTACCATCAGGTTTTATTAATAATTTTTTTTGGCAGTAATTGATACAAATCTTTTGAAATACTAATGTGTTTGATTATACGTTTGTATTATGGCATGCATAATTTTGTAATCGCTTTCTAACATGCTTGATTTGCAAGGATTTCATTGGGTAATTTTCTTTGCTTTTGCTTCAGTTATTGCAACTGATTTCTTCATGGTGTTTACAATTGATTTTTTAACACAATAATATTGCGATCCGCAATTCTTAACATCTTCCTGCTATTTTAAGATTTAATATTTTTTCTTGTCTCAAGTTAAAATAAATTGGGTGGATTTTTGGAGGTTTTCCAATTTTAAAAGATCAGATTTTCAAGGTTGTACTGTAATTTGCTTTGACTAGATTGTTACACTATCAAAAAGCACTTTTTTTGCGAATGTAACCATGTAAGTTTGAAAGAAAGTCATATAATTTATCGCATTTTATTTAAATTGATTTTTTAATCTTTTATTTTCTGAAAACTTTTCATAACTTTTCTTGTTTTCCATTTGATTTTAATTATTTATGTGCATTTAATTGCATTTATTCATATATATTTGATTATATTTGTATAATAATGATTATATTTATATGTATAGTTAACTCTGGATATAATGCACTCTGTTCTTCTAGTGAAAACGGATGTTATAACGTGAGATCGCTATATTGTGAATCCGAAAAATTTGTGCAAATGTTTACTTGTATTTCATAAATGCTGGGTCCATTAATAAGCAACCCGATATTATTAAATAGATAAAAATAAATAACATGAATTGGATGGCCCACGTGATACGAATGAGTGATGACAATGCAATAAAAAAGATGCCGCTTTTTAGTCCTACTGGAACAAGAAAGAGGGGAAGGCCGTAGTCGAGATGGGTTGACTCGGTGGAGGCTGATTTCAGTTTATAAAAAGAATTGGATAGATCGGAAGTCGTTATGGAGAAATCTTCAGAGGAAGGCCTTAGCCCACATTGAGCTGTCTGGCCAACTATGATGATGGGTTTATTTTGGCAAAAACATCTGCATTTTAAATAAAATTATGAAACTGCTTAATGTGCAGTTTTTTATGTGAATAAAGTAAAAGTATTTATTTGTAATAATATTATAAAGGTTAAAAATGCATTTATATTTTTTCAAGTGGCATCTTTTCATATTGGGCATAAACTTTAAACCATAGGTTTCCAATGAAAGCATCCCCCAGGGGAAGGTGAAACTCTTCTAGTGAAACTGAGGGGTGTTATGGATTTTCTGGAAATTTAAAATCTACTCTTTATCTTAATTAAATATGCAATTCTTTAAAAGTCAGAAATTTATGATTAGGAAACTTTGAAGTATGTAAATATTTGTTTTTTAATTCTTTTTATAAAGAATTCTTGAGTTAATTTATTTCTATAATTTCTTTTCTTTGTTTAATATTTCAAAGAGATATTCTATTTTTATTACAGTATTTGCATGATGGAACTGACTTTTATGTGATTGGTGTTATTGGCTTGCAAGGTGTTGGGAAATCAACTATCATGTCAATTATTAGTGGAAATTATTCTGAGAAATCTAAGTGGTAAGATCTCTCTCTTAATCCTAATGGAATATGTTTATGCAAACATTATAATCATAATTAACTGGTGAAAGATTTGGCTTTGCACCCTGATTATGTTTAAAGTTTTAGCTCAATTTGTTTTCGACTTCATTTAATTTCAGTTCTTCATTTGATTTTACTAACATTTTTAATTTTTCTTTGCCTAAGCAACCATTTGCAACCTTGAATGTGTGTACTTTTGAGGTACTTCATGTACTTTTGCAACCTTTATGATATTTTCTTTTCATACTTTTAGACTAGGAAGGAGAAATTCTATATTATGGATGTTTATTATATAGCTTTCTGTCTATTTTGTTATAATAAATTTTTTTTAATTTTAAAATAGTATATAAATAAAAGCATCATGTATAATATTTTTTTATATCTTCTAGGCAGCTTTTTAAGCCACAAACTAATGATTTGAAAGAAATTGGAGAACACTGTACAACCGGCATTGATATATATGTGACTAACCAAAGGGTTATTCTTTTGGATACACAAGTATGCATTTATTAGTTTTTATAAAATAATGTGTGCCAAAGTAACCCTACAGTTTACAATTTTTATCAAGATTTCCATGCATTCTATAATGTTCAAAAATAAATAAATAATAATAATAATTTTCTGATAACTTTTAATCTAAGGATCAAATTTTCAGATTCTTCAAATACATCTTAATGGCTTGAAAGTTTTGCACGTACCAATTAATTAGTGTAGACAATAATTTTATGTTATAAAATATTATATCAATATATTTTGATTTCTGTTATTTTATAGTACATATGCTCGGAATTGTGTAAAGTCAAATAAATTTTTTTTTCTTATGCAAATTTTGCTTTCCAAAATTATTTTGAAAAAGGTATTGCACTAAAGAAAGCCAAAATTTTTTAGGAAATTATGATCTAAAAAGAAATTTTGTTGATAAGGAATATTAGGCTCTGCTAACTTTCAGCACTCCTGCTTATATGTACATGAATATTTCTTTTAAATCTTGACTCTAATATATGAGATTCGTGAGCCTGATTAATGAACTAATTATAATTTACAAAAAATATCACTGTTTGTTTAAATGAGTTAATAATTTTTTCAATCAAACAATTTAAGGGTTTAATTAAATTATTTCAATGAAGACTTGGATGCATTCTATAATGTTAAAAGGAAAAAAAAACTTTTTGACAACTTTTGATCTAAAGGATCAAATTTTCAGATATTTCAAATGCATCTTAATGGTTCAAACGTTATACATATATAAGGTATCTGTACACCTGGAAAGTCATGAATTTCGGTATTGAACAATTTTTGTCATGATTTTAACTATTTTTTAAAAAAAAATCATGGAAAGTCATAGATTTTGGTCACTGAAAAATCTAATTTTTAATATGGAATCCCCCCCCCACCACCAATTTCATGGTGTTTCTTTCAAAAAATGAAAGAAAAAATGTCATTTCTATGGCAAATTATCTTATTAACTTCTGTGATTTCAGAATATTTTTTATATTTTATTTTATCAATTTAAAATTCTAGCTAAAGCATATACCAATTAATTAGTGTAAACAATAATTTTAATCAGTAAAAAAAAAACCATCTGCTTTTACTGAATAAATATACCTTTTCCTAACATTTTGAACCTTAAAGTAAATTTGTGCCTCTTTTTTTAAATATTTTTTTAGATTATGTAATAGGTCATTTAATTTTAGTCATTGAAAACAATAAAAGGCCAGTTGAATAGAAAATAATTACTTTCTTCCGTAAAAAATTTAATCTTGAAGAGGAGACTGTGTGACATGTTGAAGTGACTGTGAGGTCTATTCTGCTCAAAGATTTGAGCATATAAGGCAACACTGCATTAAGACCTGGGAACTGCAATATATACCTGTAAGGTGTCTGCTGAACTTTATTTCAGCCATAAGGCTTTCTTGCTAATCATGATTTAGGGTTTGGGTTCAATAGACCTCTGGTCGATGTGCCCTGCTCTCTAGAGCTGCCCATCCTCTAAATCTAAATAGTGGTATGATTTTTTTTTCTATCAGTTCTATTAGAAAATAATTGAGATTCTGTTATTTCTCATAGGTCATGTACTGTGTATTTAGTACTTTCTAGTTTGAGTTTTATGCTTTCAAAATCTATTTTTATGTGTGTAGCCAGTTATCAGTGCATCTGTCATGGACCACATGATTCAATATGAAAAGAAACCTCCCGGAGGACCAGATTATCATTCTGTGGAAAATGCATTACTTATGCAAGTAAGTTCTCTATTCAATTGTAGCTGTTTCACTTGTTCAAAATTTCATTAGATAAAACATAGCTTCCAACTCTATTGGGTTTTTCCAGTTTCTCCTGGTCTACTGGTTTAGTTAAAATTCTCCTGGTTTTTGTACATTTTTGAAAATTTTCTAAAAATGAATAAGTTTCCTAAAAAGCCCTATTGAAATAGAATTTTTGTACAGATAATTGTTCAGTTTATTTCCATTCGGAACTCTTTTTTTTAAATGAATTAAAAAAAATCTTTTAACTATTTTTGATGAATTAAATGCCTATCAATATTTGAAATTATGAGTAAATATAATACAAAACATTTCAAGTATTGTTTAAGGTCAATCATAACTGGAAAATATTGCAGTTATTATGATGACTATAAAAATCCCTAAAATTCCCTATGTGTAAAATATTTAATACATTTTGCAATAATTATCTTGAAATTTATATTATTTTACTGGATTTTATCCTATCCATGTTGGCAGCTATGAACATACCTGTAGAAGTTTCATTAAAAACATTGTAGTGTCACAACTAACAGAGAGGGTGTGCGAGTAGCTATGTAATTCTATTTCATAACTACTCCACAAATAGGAAAACAAAAATTTCTCATCTGGTGAAAAACAAAGCATCATGGACCTTGAGTTAAACAAGCCCAACATGTGTTACGACATATATTTTTTTTTATAACCGTCATTAAACTGCCAACTGAATTTTCAGTTTACAACTACCAATGTAATTTGAACCCAATCCAGAAGACAAGGAAACTCCTCGATTAAGTATTGGAAGGAAGTAACTTGTAGTTTGAATGTAGAATGTTTGAGTTTTCACAGCAATTACTTCTTACAAAGCAACGGTCAAGGAATTGCGCGTTGGTGAAGGAAAATTGATCGAGTTTCGGAAATCAAAGACCGAAAGCTCCAAAATTTCAAAAGTGGCAATTCGAAGTTTGTCGGTGCCTAAAAACTGCGTTGACTCAGAAAGATTGTTTTCTAAGTATAAAAGTGTATTAAGTGATGAAAGACGAAGGATAAATGAGAATAATCTGACACTGTACAATACTTTGTACCAAAATTCTGTTCATTTAAATAAAAATATTAATATTGCTTGAAATTCAAAAAAATACTTTTATTGTGCATTTTTAAGCTTTTTTTATTATTTGTGCAATTTCTGTCTTTTGCATCATTTATATAATAAATTTTTTTATGTTTAGATTTTGTGTAATTTTCAAAATTTCCCGCAATTTTCCGCAAATTTGGGATCTTTTTTCCCACGACAAACTTACAGCCCTAGTCATGATGTTTTATGAAATCATCAACATTTTTAAAAAATATTTAGCAATCTGCTTAAATACTCAGCTTACTGTAATTTCAAATAATCACAATTTTTAAAATATTAAAATAATAATAGTAAAGGCTGCCTCTTTTATTTTACTTTTGATCCATTAATTGTATCAAAACCAATCATTGTACATTTAATTGTATATTTGCTTTAGGTCAATATTTAAATCGCACAATTTTCTTATTACATATAACTCAAAATGTAATTACACACTTTTAATTTTTTTTTTAATTATAATTAAGTTATTTATTATGATTGGATTTTTCGCTCATTGTTTCGAAAATTTATCTCAATAGAATTCAATCTTATGAAATATTGATTTTTAGCTAAATATATCTGATGGCCGGAGACGATTGTGCTCCGGAAATAATCTGGATTTTTTGAAAACTGCGATCCGGATGTCCAAGGTACAGAAGTTTCAAGAAATTATGGATCACATTTTTGTACAAAAATTCTTATATATTTTATTTAAAAACATTAGAACTGGAATTTAAACTTGGCCTCTCTTTCATTTGTTAAGATTTTGATTAGAGATAAAAGTAAACTTATGCATAATTATTCATTAAAATTCTGCTGCATTTAATTTATTTAGAATTTCATGTTTTGAAAGTATCAATGGTATAAATTTATGAAGGCATACTTTTTTGAAATGTGTCATTAATGAATTTATTCAAAAAATTTTCAGAAATTTTTTAGTTGGATTCACAATCACCCCTGGCTCAATGTTTTATTGATATGCATTTATTTTTTATACCCAAATTTGGTTATCAAAATACTGTACCTAATTTTTGTTAACATTTTAGGCTAATTTTTAAAAATTGGGTTATTTTATCCTGAATTAAATCCTAGCATCTCTGAATATATTTCATTTTTGACAATATATACTCAGGTACATTCATAATCATTTATTTATTTTGTTTTTAGTCTTTACAACAAGTTGCTTTTTTGATGGCTGTTTGCCACACAATTATTTCTGTTCAGGATTGGTTCATCGACTTGAATTATTTGAGGTAAAATGTTTTCTGTGCAAAAGCTATAATTTTAGTCTCATGTGTCTAATGTCAAATTATTTTATGGAACATAAATTTTTTTCATTTATATTTTTATCATAAATCTTTACAAATAGATTTATCTTATACTTTTTATCCCCAAGGCCTAATTACAACGACATTGTCGCAGAAATTTTGCGGAAAGATTTTTCATTTGGAAGGGAAAATTTTTGGTTTTCTTTTCTGCAGAATTTTTTTAAAAAGATTTATTTTTTGGGCATCGGAGAGGAAGGAAATAATCATGACTTTTCCTATTCTCGTTTGAGATTTTTAAAAAAAAAAAGTCGGTAATGATTCAACTAGAATTTCAAATTAATAATATAAAATAATTCAGAAATCGCGAAAGTTTGAAACATAGTTCGCTTTAAAAATTATGTTTTCTCTTTGAAGAACATCATACATAGATTTTACATACTTATTTAAGTATCTCTTTTTTTAAGAGTCTTATTCTCGTGATTCGTGATCTTCATTTTGGGAATTACTGCATGGATTTTGCGATTTTCAATTTATGTACGAATTTTAATTTATTATCGTTTAATTTATTTACGAATTTTAATTTGTGTAATGGTTTACGGAATTCAAAAGAGGGAATAATTAGTGCGTTTTTCTGCCTACAAAATGCAAAAATATCGCCTATAATATTTGTTTATGTTAGCCTGTTTATTGATTTTAGAAAACTTTGACAAATATTTAAGTTCTTGCATTAAAAACTTTGCTTCACTCCGAGACGTATGTTTTTGATAGTTGCACTTGCTCCTAACATTAGAAACAAGGAATGTTTAAGCAGAAAACTAATTAATTTTTTGGCAACAAAATTGTGTTTTGCGCTTTATGTCAACATGTAATAAGTCCATACAGAAATTTTTCTTTTTAGATTGTGTAATGGACTAAACTAAATCTATCATTTATAATGAAAATAAAAATTCCTCTTAATACTTTATTGAACTCATTAATTTTTCTACAACAGAAATGTGTGAAAATTTTTTGAAAGAAATATTTTTTTCTTAAAAAGCAAGTGTATAATTTAGTTTCACACATTGCTCACTATAAGCAATGTGTGAAATCTTTAAGCATTTACCATTTTTGACCATATCATATAGATTTGTTTTATTGTGTACTTTATTTTATGTATAGAATTATTTTGTCTGCGGAGATGTTGAAGCCCACAACTCCCTTAAACATACACGATCTTAGTCTTCCAGACGAACCTGCCGAATATTATCCTCATTTAGGTAAAGTCTTTGAAAACTATTTTGCATTTTGTTAATGTATATAATGCTTAAAAATATTCTTTTAGTGCTTAAAAAGTACTGGTGCTTATTTTTGTTTTGATTTTGATTGTGCACCCTGATCAAATAAGTAAAAAATTAGAGGGAAAAGTGTTCCATCAAAATTGAGCCAAAATACTCACCACATATAATTTAAATATGACTTGAAATATGGGATGTTGCTTACCATTTACCAATAGTTGAAAAACAATCAATGATGGTGGCCTTTAATTCTGCTACATATTGAAATTACCCATTTCAGTTTTCACAGCCCTACTGATGATAGTCCTCCTTTTTGGGGGGATTAAAGTTAAGGTAAAGGATTTGTCATTAACAACAACACCCTATTAACCAAAAACCACCTGTATTAAAAAAAATTTAACATACATTTAAACATTATCTTGCTGTAAAATTTATCTTGAGCCACCAATTCTCTCTACAAATGTCAAAAAATGGGTTTATAGCATTTTTAGGTAATCAGCAGCCTTCATGCGGCCTGCGGAAAAAGTATCGTTAAGCTTACCACCATGGCCGAAGTCTTCCCACACCATGAAAGAGCCTCCACCATGCAGTGCAGAAGATTAGCATTTTCCTTCATCTACTGTTCCATTTTATATATCACTCAAACAATTTACAATATTAAAGAATTTAATTTGAAAGCACAAGGGAGTGGTAAAAAAGAGTTTACATTATCTAGACCGTTTGGCATGGTATGAGAAAAAAAGGAGGATTTCTAATACATCATTTGGAGGCACATGAATGAAGGCTTCTGCTATAGAGGTCATTTTAACCTTCATGCCACCTAGTGGCTACAGATCAGCAAAAAATGCTAGAAACCCATTTATTGTCATTTGTAGAAAGACCCAAGGCCAGATTTTCCAGCCGGATATTGCCTCGATTTACGTCAAAAAATTTTGTAGTGGTATGTGGGGATGGTAATTATTGACAATGCCAACCTTCATCTATCTAAAGGTACCTCAACATAGAATCGAGTTAACATGTCTTATATACTAGTGAAATGGAAATGTATTTTTGTAGTGGTTGACACACTACAGTACTCCCCCACCAGAATTATATCTGTAATGAAACTCAATGAACGGATACCACACGTTGATTCATTGTTGTTTTGTGAGATCCTGAGAGAGCTGTATTAAGATCACCGGACTTTGAGTGCTGATCATGAGAGCTGTATTAAGTTGAAGATCGAGGTCGCCCTTGTGTTTCCTTCAGCAGTCAAGTGTATACATTGTACGCACTGTGTGATCGAGACTGAGTAGCAACGGCGCGAGGTGGATATTATAACAGTCACAAGTAACAAGTCAACTGTTCAATTGAAACCATCCGTTGAAGTAGGCGTGTTCAAATCAGAGTGAGGATTTCTGTCAAGGTATGCGTATTCACATCGAGTCCGAAGGTTACCAATGTGGGGATAGTAGTTATCGACCATGTTAACCATCATCTATGAAAAGGTACCCCAACATAGAATCGAATTAACATGTCTTATATACTTGTGAAATGGAAATGTATTTTTTTGAAGTAGTAGACACACTACATGGTACTTTAGGGTTGGGAACAGGAGGCTTGTCATGAATAACATGTCCTTTCTCTTTATCCCATCAATCCCCAAGAAAATTTGGAAGACTATTCTCAATAGGAATGTTTGCTACAAAATGAGGCAGTTACACTGCTGTCCTCCAGGTATAGGTGCTTGCTACGCAACATCACGTCTTATGTAAATGTGGTGGTTAAAGTTTTATTGTATAAATCTCTTTTAAGATCAATTTTAACTTATGATCGTGACACCTGGATCACGTCTCGTATGGATTACGTTGGGGACCTTTGAGAGAAAGGTCTTGAGAAGAGAAGTACTTTGGGTGGAATTCAAATAAATGGTGTGTGGCTTAGGAGAACAAATTTAGAGCTTCATCATTCATGTAAGGAACCTGACATAATTAACTTCATTAAGCACCAAAGAATGAAGTTTGCAGGCCACGTTAGCAGAATGGGTGACGACCGTATCACAAAAAGAGTTTTCAATGTCTGGCCAGTTGGCACACAAAAAAAGACACGCTGAGTTTGAGATGGATAGATGGCCTAGAAAAAGACTTTATAGCAGGGTTGGCAAGGTTTAGGACAGAATGGATTAATCCACGGTTTAAACCGTCCTGTCCAAAACCCCTTGGTCCAAAACTGTCTTAAACTGTCCAAAACCCTTTTACTCAAATTATGTCACAATTTTATCTGAACAATATTTAAGAGGTAAAATAAACATGGAACTAATAATGTATTGATAATTAAATCTACTACAGAATATTTGTTTTTAAAAGTATAATGTTTTATTGTATAATGTTTTATTAATATTGTTTGACTCTTCAATTTAAACATTAAACAAAGGACAATTAATCAGTAATTCAATTGGTCCTTCAGTTCAATTTCAGTTCGTTCTTCAAGCTCAATTGGTCCTCTCATTCAATAGTACATAACTGAAGTTGAACCTTGCTATACTGGTTAAGCTATTAGGGACTAAGTGCTTGGTTAGTCAAAAACAGATTTATTTATCTATTCAAGAATACTGTTATTTCAGTCATGTTCAATGCTTTTAGCATAGTGGTGATACATCACCAGTGTCAGTAACTGAAACTGATGTTATGCCCTTCAAAACTGTTAATGCATTTTTCAGTTATTTTGTATTTTCAATTTAAACTAATATATTTATATTTAAAAAACATTTCTTTCTAAAATAGATGTCTTTTTTATCATCCTGTGATGCAGAAATTATAAAATTTTTTTAAAAAAATATTGTAAAAAATAAAAGGTTAATTTTTAAACAAATTTAGTATTTTTTTTTAAAAAAATTATTATTTTTTAATATTGCATTATTTATCCTTATGCAAAAATATTATTTATCAGTATTAAAAGCATATTTATATTTAAAGGATTAGGTATTCACTTTTGTTGTTCAATGAATTATGGAGGTTCAAAAATTAAACCTTTTCCTATTATATATTATTTTCTTTTGATAAGTTAAAGTAAATTGTATAAAAAATATCAAATATTTATTGATACATGTAATTATTATGTGTAAAATGGTTACACCGATAGAATTTTTACCTTTTACCAAAGTTCAAGGTTTTGGACACTTTAAGACAGTTTAGGACAGTTTTACCCAGTTTAAGACAGTTTAACCCAGTTTAAGACAGTAAAACCCACGTGTCCTGTCCAAAACCAGTTAAGGACGTCCAAAACCCCAACCCTGCTTTATAGTTTTAAAAACTGGAAACTAGCAGATAAGGTTGGCCTGGAAAAGACTTTAGAAGGCCTAGACCAACCCTGGGCTGTCGAGTCATAGATGATGATGATAAATAGGGTGGGTCTTTTGGTTATTATCAGAAGAGGCTCTATTTTGATGTGACACTTTTTTCTCTCTTTTTATTTATTTGATTTTTTTCCTGTCCAGGTGGAACAGGGAGTGAATTACTCCTTAGAAATATATGTTTCGATGAAGACTTTCTTAATATCCAGCATGGTGCATAGCGTTTTTAAAAAGTGCTTAAAAATACTTATTTTTGATTTTCGTTTTTTAAAAGCCCTTAGAGGTGCTTTTTTCATTGGATGTTTTTAAAAAGTGTTTAATTTTCCCTTTTCAAAAAAGAGATTTTTTTTCGTTACCACGTCGAATTTCGCCACATATTATGCAAAAACGTGCTTTTCGCATTGTTCTGTTAAACGTTTTCGCAATTTATTTCGGCGTACCGTCGATCCATAGCGTATGAAAGTGCCAATCATTTTACTTGTTTGGTGAAATACTTGCGAGTCCGTATGTGCGTCTACTGAGCTGGGTTCGGTGGGATTATTGCTTTCTCATGTGCATCTCTGCTGCATTTTGCAAGATATTCTCCATTTCGGACTTCACTTTCCAACCTCTTATATCGAGTTGAAAAGTCCCTCAATCATTTTATAACGACTAATATAATCAAGAAAAGAGTTCTTTGTCAGAAACTAGTTATTTTATCATCATCTAAAGTCTTTGAAACTTATTTTGCTTTTTGTTAATGTATATAGTGCTTGAAAATATTTTTTGAGTGCTTAAAAAGAACTTAAAAGGTAACTTATTTTTTGTTGAGATATTTGGCTACGCACCCTGTCCATGTTTGATTGACATTGATTTTCTTCGTGTCAAATTTCGGCACAAAATCAAGATGGCTTTATTTAAATGAGGGGCATTGCACATTGATTCAAAGTTTTAGAGAAATAAGTGTTTCAGTCGTTGTTTGAGTTAGATGAGACACAAATATAAATGAAAAAGGAATCCCATAATTCACTTCTTTCATACTAGCTTGTTATTATATATTTTTTGCGTATAAATAAATTATTTTGTACGACTATTTTTTTCTCTCAAAAAAATATAAAATATTTGCAATATTTCAGTACACCGTTACATTCAGCTGTAATGTTTTGTAATAAACCTTTTTTTGTAGTGTTTGTGCAAAATCATAGTCAACGAGAAGATTTTTATCCTGATTCAGTGGCTACAATGCAAGAAACCTTGCACCATGTTTTCAAGAAATCAAAGCTAAAATACTCGGGTAACTATTTAATATTCTATGTGTTTTGTATATAATCATATACAACAGTGATTCGCAACCACTTTTGTGTGCCGCCAAATTTTGGAAATGATATAGTAAAAATTATAACGCTTTTTTTATTACGAGTAATGTTTAAATTACAGAAAAGTATATATATTATATACTTTTTATAACTTTGTGAGCATCTTTGTAAGTGATAGTCCTGTTTCTGACAGTCATAAATGTTAAAGTAAGTAAGAAATTTAATGACTATTAAAATTATTAAATAATTAATTGAAGCAAGTTAATATTAACTTACAAAAGGAAATAAGAGCTAACAATTAATAATTAGCAAAAAAAGAAAGAAAAGTTAACAAGGACTCACAGGAAATAACAATGTAAAAAAAAAATTAACACATAGCTGCCAACTCTACTGGATTTTCCAGTAGACTACTGCATTTTTCCAGTTTCTCTTGTTCTACTGGTTTAATAAAAATTCTCCTGGTTTTTGTACATTTTAGAAAATTTCCTAATAAAATCCCTATTGAAATAGAGTGCTTGCACAGATTATTGCTTGCTTGAATATTAAAATAAGTATTATATATAATAAAGCTAGCCTCATTTATAAAAATTAGTTTAAAACTTTTTTTGTCCTAAAATGTTATGTTTATTTTGTTTTAGAACTCCCTTTTTAAATAAATTTAAAATATTTTAATTATCTTTGATGAATTAAATCCCTATTACTATTCAAAATTATGAGTAAACATAATGCATCACATTTCAAGTTCATTTAATGTCCATCATAACTGGAAAATATTGCAGTTGTTTCTATTTTGATGGTTATAAAATCCCTAAAATTCCCTATCCGTAAAATATTCAGTACATTATGCAACAATTATCATGAAATTTATATTTGTTTTGTAATCTTTTTTCTTATTCATGTTGTCAGCTATGTTAACAATTGATAACTAGCAAAAAATAACAGTTAAAAACTAATTAAACACGAAACAAAATAACTATTAAGCGATGCGAGGGAGAGAAGACAAAGTAAGAACTGCACAAGTCGAAAGAACTAATTGATCCCTTAATAAGCGTACTGTTATTTTTGTAGTATATTTTATTTTACATTCAAAATTATTATCATTAACTATTTCACACTGTGTATGGGTAAGTAAGCAACTTTTAGGCTTCATTTTTTCTTTGTGTGCCGTTAAAAGTGAGCCGCGACGAAAGGAAGGTTGAGAATCACTGATATTCAACAAGGTTAATCTAAAAGGGTTGCCACTCCACAGGGAGAACCGGGAAAACCTGGAAAATACTGGGAATTTAAAATTCACCTGAAATAACAGAGAAAATGAAAGGAATTTTGATACTTTCTTTACAAACTGGGAAAATACAGGGAATTTTGTTTCATATATTTGTCTTTTAAAAAATGGTGATTACTCAAAGCGTAATCTATGGGATATTTAACCATGATATTTCATTTTTCCAGCAATTAAAAGTAATAAGTATAGTTATCCCAATATAGCTCACACGAGAGCACGGTAATTGTTGTTTCCTCTTAATATATTGTATAATATGTACAGAGAAAACACAGGGCATTGTGCAAATGAAACAGAAGTTGCATTATAAATGTTCTGTTCTTTTACCAACTCAAAGAATTTTTTCTATTAGGAAGGTTCTCATGTATAGTGCAAATAAATAAAGACGGAACAGTTAAATGACATTTGATCTAATGATTGGAATTCCGTGCATTAATATGCTATATTAATGGAGTCAAACTTTAAATATGTTACCATTTCATAAATGTCTTTGTGTTAAATAGATGTAAAGATTTTTATTCTAAAATTCACTTATAATATTGCTCTAGATAGCAGTACTTTTTTTGCTCCTTTTTTTTTAACTAAACCATTTGTACAAGATGCTTAGTTATAAATGTTAACTGCAGTTGATTTCCTATGGTTTGTAATTTCCAGAGATGATTGTGCTCCAGAGAAAATCAGGATTTCCGGATTTTTGGCTAACCGCGATTCGGAAGTTTCTGGAAATCCAAGATCCAGAAGTTTTAAGAAATCACCGGTCACATTTATGTATAAAAGCTCTTGTATATTTTATTTAAAAATATTAGAACTAGAATTTATACTTGGCATCTCTTTCATTTCTAAATATTTTTTCTGGTAGAATAATAAATGTGATTAGAGATAAAAGTAAACTTATACATAATTATTCATTTAAATAAGGCTGCATATAATTTATTTAGAATTTCATGTTTTGAAAATATCAAAAATTTGAATTTATAAGGACATTAATTTTTGAAATGCATCATTAATGATTTTGCTCAAGACATTTTCAAGATTTTTGAGTTGGGCTCACTATTACCCCTGAATTTCATAACAAGGTATTCTACCATATTACATACATTTTGTCTAGATAATATAGCTTATATTCTTTTAGCAGGAGCCATTAAGAGTCAAACTAAAATTCCCCTATTAATATTAACAAGAAAAATTACAATTTTTAGATTCATTCAGGGAAACCAAAGTAACCGATTTTGCGGACTGAAAAAATTTTAATGGTTTGATACTGACATAAAATGGTAACTCAATGCGGTAAACTAAAATTTTTACCCACAATTAAAATTAAATTAAGATGCAGAAGAAGAAAAATACTTCAGAATGGAGTTCGGTTAACTGAAGTATTTTGATAAAAGTGGCTTGGATTATAAAAGTTCTACTGTATATTGTTTTCTTTTGGTTTTTGCTTCTTTTTTACCCCTTATTACACAAAATTATTTATACCTTTTGAGAGAAAAAAAATCATCTGTAATAATATTAAAATTCTTAATTTTTTCATGAAGGTTGTGTGAGCTGTGGAACTCATAGTCACGTGCCAAAAGATCATGATAGAGTGAATTTATTTCTCATGTGTGACAAGGAGCCTCCAGAATTTGGTATGTTTTCCTACCTAATTTATGAATGAACAACTTGTGGGTAATAAAGTGAAAAACCATATTTTTTCTGTAGATGCAAATTTTACATCAGACTATTTCTTAGTTACCTTTACAGATCTCTGCAGCATTACAAGTTTTAGGATATTTTTTAAATGACATATATGGATTCTTCAAAATGGCAATAAAAAATACTTATTGTCACTTTAAACTTATGATAATGTCGTTTTAGCAAAAAAAACTGAATAATTGGAAAAAATGCGGCTTATTATACTGTCTATTGGAATGTTAAAAATTGTTTATTAAAAAATTTCTAAGTTATTAGACGGAAATTTTTTTAAAATACAGTAGAGCCTCGATTAACCGAGCTTCGATTAACCGAGGTTTCTGTTAACCGAGGCAATAACGAAGTCTAAATTTTTTTTTCTCCTCTCCAAAATGAGCTTGGAAGAAATTATACACATATTAGTTCGTTGTCCGTGTTACAGGCACTTATTTCCCACAAAAGCACTCAACTTCCATGAAATATTACACCCTGAGAAGACAACATCCATGAATGCTTTGTTAACAGTGGTCATGTGACTTGTAAGTTTAATCATGTAAATTTTAAAAATATAATATTTCCTTGAGATTTGTGTTATTTTTGAAAATGCGTCTTTCGATATTTAACTAAGTATAGTTAAAAGAAATTCCATTTTACTTTTCAAAATTTACTACTAGAGTTGATTTCCTTTTTAAGTCTTTTTAGCTGTGAAACATAAGTTCATATATGTTTATTTTTATTATTTAAAAAACGTTCTATTGTTTTTTACTTTAAAAGTAGTTAAATTCGCTAGCACGGAAGGTTTTTATACATGGTTCCTATTAACCGAGATTTCCGATATCCGAGGTATTAGCGGTCCCAATTAGCTCGGATAATCGAGGTCTTACTGTAATGTGAGATTGAAAGTAAATATTGAAAGGCTAAGTTAAAATGGATGCACAATCTATTTCGGGGTACCGTCGGTCTGTAGCGAAATAAAGCACCAATCATTTTACACGCTTGATGAAATTCTTGCGAGTCCGCATATACGTCTACTGAGCTTGGTTCGCTGAGATTATAGCACTCTCATATGCAGCTCTGCTGCATTTTGCAAGATATTCTCAATTTCAGACTTCATTTTCCACCCTCTGATATCAAGCCGAAAAATCTCTCGAGCATTTTATAATGGCTTCTTTGTCTGAAACTAGTTATTTTATTAGGATCAAGTAAAGTCTTTGAAAATTATTTTGCCTGTTTTTAGTGCTTATAGTGCTTAAAAAAATTTTTACGTGCTTAAAAAGTACTTAAAAGGTGCTTATTTTTTGTTGGGAGATTCGGCTACGCACCCTGTATGTTTGAACAACCCTCTAACCTTAAATGTATTTTTTTTTCAATTATTAACTTGGTTTCATAATTTGAATGTCTTTTATTATAATACTTCCTTCCCTGGTGCTTTAGAGTGATACTGTGAAGAAGAAATTTTGGAATAATCAGAAATTATTTTATTTATTAATCTCCTTCTTAATTAACTTTACAGATGGTGGTAAAGATCAGTTTCCAGAATACAAAGGTCATCCTGGCTACCAGTACCTTGCAGAATCGCTTGGTCAACAAGTTTTATCCATGCCCAGGTCTCTCCTAACAAATTCTCCATTATCAGAAAAGAATTGGTATGTTGATCCATAATATTAGAGTTTTATGCAAAGTTACATTTTGTGTAGACATAGAGGTTGGTTGCTTATCTTGACAATACAGTATACAGGGCTCCCACTGGGCTGGGAAAACTGGAATTGTCAGGGAATTTTATTTTAACTCTGAAAAGCAGGGAGTAGTCAGGGAAAGTTGTAATTTTTTTTACAAAAAAACCTGGAAAGTAACCAGTCTTAGAATTGCCATTAATAGTAATATGTTATTGAGATTCCACTTAAATAATTCTGACATCTGTTACAATTATTTTATAAAATTCCACTTCTTAGTAAAATTTTTCCAAAACTTCCATTTTCATTTGATTATATGTTTTTGCTCACAAATATTTCATATTACAAATAATAAAATATAAAAAAAAGTTTTCTGTTGAGAAATTTAATGGTATAAATAAAAATATGGTATGGATTTTCTTTGAAATATACCTGGAAAAGTCGGCAAATTTTTTTTCTGAAATTGAGTGGGAACCCTGAGTTTATATTACAGAGGGTTTAACAACAGGGTGACACATGTTACTTACTTTTTATTAATAAGAAAATACATACCTACCAAGTGTCCTTATTTTTAACGAAGACTCCTATATTTTACGACTATCTCCTATGTACCCATATATTCTCAGATTTCTCTGTATTTATTGAAGAAATTTAATTATAAAAAATTTTGCCGATAAAATATCTTCTGAAGTCAAAAATACTTCTGTTATTCCTCAACAGATAGTACTGTTGCAAGTACTGCAGTATGTTGAGTGTTAATAGTTAAAGTAAAAATATCCTCAGTGGTAGACGAAACTTTGGTTAGAATCCCCTTGCTGTCAGCCCTGGGCGTTTTTCATGGTTTTCCTCTCCATGTAACACAAATGAAGGTTAGTTCCAGCAGAAAATCCTCCGAATTTCTCTGAATACTTGATATAGAAGTTCCTTTGTCTTCTGGATACTGTTCAAAATTACAAGGCCACAGAGTTGAATATTAGTAGTCGTAAATTTAAAAAATTGTGCCGACTGTTCAACAACGATTATAAAATAAAATTGTTTAAGTAATTATAAATTATGGTTTAAAAAATCTTCTTTAGATTGAGAATTATATACATATTTTTTACCTGGCTAAATGTAAGTGCTTATATTATTTCCAATTTTGAATTTCTCTTTTTTTTACTTACATGATTTTGACTTACATGCTTATCAAATTAAAATCTCCATAATTTTATGTCTCCAATATTGGCAGGTATGAAAATAACTGTTAAAACAATATTTAGTTATAGTTAAAAAAATATTAGAACTCTTGCCTAAAATCAGTCATATAGGACAGAAGAAGCAATAGGTATTACAAATTAAAAAAATGTTTCCATCATTTAACACTGACAGCGTCCTTATGATTGTTTTTTTTTTCATTTATTATTATTTATTACAATGTGGTGACAGAGCTCACTCAAGATAACTAAACATTCCTCAAATGGACCAGCCATTCCTGTAAGATATTCCACTAGAGTTCTGCGGTAGGGCCGGGGGATTCAATAGTTAGGACTTTCTTTTACCCAGTAAGTTTTTAACTTACATTTATATATATTTAATATATTATATTTGGTTATTAATTACATTATATTTGGTTAGTCTATTCACTGCTGCTTATGAACTTTATTTTTTTATACTTTATGACCGTCGTCAAACAGCCAACCCAATTTTGGGTTTACGTCTACTAATGTTTAACGCGTAGCCTTACAATTTTGAACCAATCCAGAAAACAAGTAAACACCTGGATCAGTACCCCCAGAGATATTGATTTGTTATGGGAAGATGGAGGACTTAGCAACACGACAGATTTAACGTGCATCAGCCACCATTTAGTACATGGGGAGTCTTCGACCGGCTGGGATCGAACTCTTGGACATTGACCCAGTGCCCTACCATCCTGGCTATCCCAGCCCTATAAACTTTATTTATAAAATTAGGATTCTGCCTGGGATAAGTTTGATCAATTACGTTTCCATAGCAAAACAATTTTGAAGCGCTGAAATAGACAGGGTGCATAGCGTTTTTAAAAAGTGTTTAAAGGTGCTTATTTTGCTTTTAAAAACTCCTTAAAGATGCTTTTTGTCATTAGATTTTCTTAAAAAGTACTTAACATTCCCATCTCGCTTTTCATTTAGTAAAAGAAGATATTGAAATAAAATTATAAAGATATGAAATAATTGAGGTTTTTAATCCTAGAAATTTTTTCTTTTCTGAGAGACCGTGCTCTAATTGCTTTTTTTTTTTTTTTAAAACTATTTATTGTATTTACTTACTTTTATTATTATTTTATTACCTTTGAAGTTTTCAGTACTCTTAAGTTATTTTATGAAAAAACTCAATAATATTTACAGGTAAATTGTAAAAAAAAAGTATGAAGTTAGAGGCTTTTCATTATTTCAACTTTTAGCAAATATTGCTAAAATCTTATGCTATTCAGGTTTGTTAAAGCTTATGAATGTAGGGACCAAATAGTTATTTACTTTTGACAAAAATGTTTAACTTAATACTCATTGTATTTGCATTTAAAAATTATCATTTCCTTAAAGAAATACTGAGCCAAGTTACAAACTTTAATAGAAATTTATTAAGAGCCATTCACTAATTTACATTTGTAATTTGAATTTAAAGTTTGCTTAATCATTTTTATTAATTAATTTGCTTAGTAATTTTTATCAATTATCCGTGATCAATAATATTAATCTTGTTAATGTTTTGTTGAATATGCTTTTAAAATTAGCTTTTATTTAAATAAAAAAATACGCTTCATAACCTTTTTAAATAATAATTAAATTAATTATAATTTTGAATTTAAATCTTTTACTTATTTAAATAAAGTAATAATTAATTTCAAATATAGAATGAGCCACTCAATATTGAATTTAAAATTGTGTATAAATTATTTTTATGGTGGCAAATGTAATCAAGAAAAGAGTCGGGAAATAATTATTTTATCTTGATAAAGTAGAAGTCTTTGAAAATGTTTTTGCATTTTTTTTATCTATACATATGTATATGAATAACTTTCAACCAGTGGGAAGAAAAAAATTTTATTAGCACTCATATCCTAATTACGGTAATTTTTTTTAAAAAAAAAAATACTTGCTAATATTTTTAAGTGCTTAAAAGATACTTATTTTTTGTTAAAAAATATGGCTATGCACCCTTATAGACTACCATGTTATAACAATTTTGCAATCATAAAAGTTGAGCGTGTTTTTTAATTGCTCTTCCATAAGTTGAATGATTAGTTACAGAATAGTCTACAGATTAAGTTAAGTAACTTAGAATGAAAATGAAAAATCCCTAAGACACCTTGAGTCACTTTGCTCAGGGTTGGGGTTTTGCACACCCAAAACTGGTTTTGGACAGGAGACATGGGTTTTACTGTCTTAAACTGTCTTAATGTTCAAAACCCTAAACATTGGTAAAAAATAAAAATTCTATATGTGTAACAATTGAACGCATAATAATTACTTATATTAATAAATATTTGATACTTTTTATGCAATTTGCTTCGACTTATTAAAGGAAAATAATATAATAGGAAAACTTTTGAAACTCCACAATTTATTGAACAGCAAAAGTGAATACATTAGAATACATTATCCTTTAAATAAATATGCTTTTAAAACTGATAAATTATGTTTTTGCACAAGGATAAATAATGCAATATTATAAATAATAATAAACTTTTTTAATAAAACAAATGCTTGTCTTCATTTTGTTTCTTGTTCAAAAGTTAATCTTTTATTTTTCACAATATTTTTTTTAAATTGTGACATAATTTGAAAAAAAGGGTTTTGGACAAAGGGGTTTTGGGCAGAACTGTTTAAAACCTGGTTTAAACCATGGATTAATCCCTTCTGTCCTAAACCTTGCCGACTGCTTTGCCTGTTTTTACATTATCTAAGATTTATTTTTCCTTTGGTAATTTTTTTTTTGTCATTATTTTTTAGTTTTTATCTTGAATTTTTTTTTTTTTTTTTTTTNAATTTTTTTTTTTTTTTTTTTTTTTTTTTTTTTTTTTTTTTGTGGTGGTTGTCATTTATCTTACTCTTTTTTTTAGGTTTCATTATTCTGCCAGAATCTGGGAAACAGTGAAAAAGTCTACATTATTTTTAGAATATAACAGACTTTTGCCATGATAATTTTCTAAAAATAATATTACTTTTGTGACACTGTGAAATCACTGCAATGGATGCCAGTTTATATATTTATTAAGAACAGAATTTAACATTTTCTCAATCCTTATTTAGAAGTATAAATGTGACAGCATTTATTCTATCTTTATTTACTTTAAAAAATATATATTTAATTCAGATTAAGATTTTTTTTTTCCTTTAACCTCAACGTACTTTTTAATAAAAGTATCACCAAAATTAATTTTATACTTTTTGTATTATTATTTTTTTTTAAATCATTCCTTTTTTAAAGTGAAAATAAATTTCAATGGAAACCTTCATTAACAATGTATTTTCATTTCTTGAAAAAAAATTATCATTATTTCCTGAGGTATTCTGGAAATTTTAATTCTGTACTATGTACAGTACTATAGTGTGTTTGAGTTTCACTTCTATGTTATTATTTTTTTGTATTTGTTTATAAAAATTTAACAATAAGTTAAAAATCTGTGACTATGCATATTTGCTAATAAATTTGTACATAATAAATGTTCATATTTTTCTTTTCTACATTGTTGGAATAAATGCTACTAAAGCTTCATGCTGAGTTAAAAATTGAAAAGTGCAAAATCAACTGTATTCTGCAATGCCCATACATTAAATAAATATTTATTTTAGAGCCATACTGAACCTTTGTTTTCAAATTTTATTAATCTTAAGCAAATCTCTAGAATCTCCTGGTTTTTCTCAAATGCTCCTATTAAATCACTATTTTAACACTAAACATACCAACACTTGATGCATACCTATTTCTACCATACCTGGTCGAATGACCGAACTTTATGTTTTTTGATTGAATGTATGAAATATGGATGTTAGGAAGGAAATAAACAAACCAAAACTTTTATTATAATTAAACAAAATTGTATGGTGCCAATTTTTATGTATTACAAACACAAAGAAAAAGAATTTTTAATTAATTGCTCAACACATTTTTTACATATACAGGGTGTTTCCATTGTACGTTTTCTGCCAACATATTTTTCTAATTATTATTATTTCTATAATTTGTATAATTAGTCTTATAATTAATATTATTTCTTCTAAGAACTTGTGCTGTCTTGATTGTTTCGACATTTTTCTGGGTGAAAATTAACAGTTTGTTAGAAAGGAAGTAAAGCTATCAACATAAAATATAAGCTACTTATCAAAACATTTAGTTTTTGTCACTTTTACTGACACAAAAATGCCATTCTAAAATTTTAGGTACTTTCTTGAAATTTGAATTCACAGTTAATCTGATTGAACTAACTACGCAACAGTCTTTGCAGAAATGTGCAACTGATCCATTGCAATATGTTGAACATGCAATACATCATCATTTTTGATAGGATAATCTTATAAAGCAACGAATTGTTCTCTTGGTCAAATGACCGGTTGTGGCAGAAATAGGTATAACACAAGTATTATTCGAAACAAACAAAATACAAAAAATAATAATAATAATAATAGAATATTGACTGTAAATATTTGTTAGAAAAAGCCATGACGTTAAATGTCCAAAAATGATAAGATGATAAGCGTATTTTTGATGCAAAAGTTCTTAAACGGTCATTTGACATGTTATGGTATGTTAAATGTTAATAATTTATCATTGAACATTAAAAAGCCAATAACAAAGCAAATTTTCACACTTAGTTTTTTTTCTTCTTCTTTTTTTTAAAAATTTCTTGTCAAAATAAAATTAAAAAAACTTTTGACTAACGACAGAATGAAGTGAAGAAATTGTTGCTGAATTCTCTCTATATCTTCGCTCACCCTGGCCACCGGTATAGATGTTGCGGCGTAACTACCACTACAATTATTAAACATCAATTCCCTGGTATATAAGACATACTAATTCGAGTGAATCTTGAGTAAAAGTTTTACTAAAGATGGAAGAATCAACAGAAAAGCCACTTGTTTGACATTGAATAAAAAGAGTTCCACATTTTCCAAGGGGTTAGGTGGGCTATAACAGGGTGTGTAGCGTTTTTAAAAAGTGCTCAAAAGATGCTTATTTTTTATTTAAATTTTTTAAAAGTCCCTTAAGTACTTTTGTAAAAAGTGCTTTATTTTCAATCTTTTAAAAAGAGATATTATCCTAGCGTCATTTTAAATTACAAAAAATGCATGATTTTCACATTTTCCTCTGCAATATTTATCAGAAACTAGTATTTTATCATGATTATGTTTTTGAAAATGTTTTTAAATTTTATGTTTATAAATTAGGAACTTTAAACAATAGAAGAATAAATTTTTGCTGCACAGATCCTAATTATGGTTATTTATTTATTTTTGGAAAGTGATAAAGAATATTTTTTGAGTGCTTAAAAGGTGCTTATTCTACGCACCCTGTATAAGTTTCATGCAATATTCTCAGAGTGAATGCCTGACAAAAACAGGAAGGAGTGCATTTAAAGAAGGACCATGTAAATTTTTTTATTCGTTTTAAGTTACTGTGCTTAATTTTCTTTCTTCTTAATTTTATAAAAACAGGGATTCTTTGCATTTCAGTGCATTTAAAGAAAGACCATGTAAATTCTTTTATTCGTTTTAAGTTACTGTGCTTAAATTTATGAAAACAGGGATTCTTTGCATTTCAGTGCATTTAAAGAAGGACCATGTAAATTCTTTTATTCGTATTAAGTTACTGTGCTTAATTTTCTTTCTTCTTAATTCTATGAAAACAGGAATTCTTTTTAAAGAATAAAACCACTTAGGAATTTAGGTTCGCAATCAAAACATTTTTTCTGTGTTTCTTTAATTTACTTCTTAATCCAAGATAAAATAATAATAATAAATAATGACTTTTTTTAACACTATGTCATTCATTATTTTACAATATATGATCTTTTTTACGGGATTTTGTTTATAAAAAAATAATTTCCTTTTTTGTAATACATTTCAAACATGAATGTATATTAAAAATGCTTATTGCATATTTTAAACTACTATACGTATTATTTTATTTATTTATTTATTTTTTTTGTTGAAATACAAAAGAATAATAAGAATTAATTTTCTAATAAACTGAGCTTGTTCAATGAAGTGTTAGATATGAGTCTTTAGCATGTACTACATGTAAATCAATATACTCTTAATATAATGTGAAATTGTAGTTATAAATCTTAGTATTTAATGTTAAAAAATATGTTTTTTATCTAAATCATGTGGGGTTTTGGGGGGAAATTGGGGTTAATTAGAAAAAAAAAGACTGGAATGTTAATTTCTTATATAATTAGTAAAGATTAAATTATTACCAAGATCTTGATAAAGTTTATGTTACCAATAAGAAACATGCATTCATTTTTACAATATTTCATATATTTTGTTCTTTGACATTTATTTTAAATAGTAACTAAAAAGATTTTCTGAGAGGCTAAAGTAAGACTTTTTTTTCTCTACGAATAATCGCAGATAGCGAGCTAGATAACTTCTTTATTTAACTGATTTATCTAAACGTTTATTATTGTTGTAGTTCCCACTGCACAAAGGGTAATTCTGCTTCTAATGTAATTCTGCAGAAAAAACGAAGGAAAAAAATTATTTGCTTTTGTATTTTTTTTAGCTATTTTATTGCTTCAACTCCTTCTTTACTCTGTGTTTCAAATATAAAATCTATAAATATGACGATGCAGAGCATAACAGTTTTGTTTATACCTATCATTTCAATTAATGTTATGATAATGCTTTTTTTAATTTGTTGTGTTTTTGTCCGAGAAAATAGTAAATTCGTTAATTCATGAAAAATTCTTGGAATTAGCAGGTCGTCGTTACCGGGCATAGGTTACTCTGCAATTTTAATCTTGATGATGTTACCTAACTCACAACATTTATACGATCCTTTGTTATGTACTATAAAATTTTTAAATTCGTACATTTCGACAAAAATAACTGTAGCTTAGAACGTGAAACCATTTGCAGATTTGAAATTAACGACGTGAAAGAAATCTTATGCAACAGAAAAAGTTGTTCCCCACTGTAATCATTTAATATTTTTCCATTGCTATGGCGACCGTCCGTTCTTTTGTTCATGCATTTTAGACAAGGTAATTTTTAATTTATTTTAAACGGTTATTATTTTAGATAGCATACTTCATAAACATTTAATTATAAGTTCACTTCTTAATGAGAACATTTAAAGTATGCAAATAAAATAATCAATAAGTGAATAATTGTTTAAAATTCTGAAGAAATATTAGTAGTTTAATTTGCATTATTGCTAAATAATCTCTTTGATAAAAAATATTTAGCAATTAGTATTGCCTAAAGACCGTCTTTACTTTTTCAGACAGATTGGTAGTTACGCTGTGTATAAACTTATTTTATCATTTCAGTTATTTTGTGTTTTAACAATATTAATAGTTAAATTAACAGTGTTAAATCGCTTCATTAGCGAAAAATGTACAACGATTCTGAGAGTGCGATCAGCATTGCTATTACGCTATGTACATTAAATTTATTTTATCGTTTCAGCTATTTGTTTTTACTGTTTCTTAAATCGGAATTGATTATACAAAAAAAATTAAGAAAAATTATATTCACTCAACGTTATTTAATTAAAATAATTTAATAACTGTTTAAAATTCTAATTCAAAATTTTGATGCACGAAATCTACATTTTAGTTTTGCATGAGATCTTTTTATAAGCTTGTTCTTGAATATTTTTCATATCCAAGTAATCGTTTTTTTTTGTTTTTGTTTTTTAAGTATTGACTTTTAAAGGAAAAATGAGAAATAAGAGGCCACCACGGGGTGAGCGAAGCCAGCAGCCCAATAGTGCCTTCTGCTGATTTAAAATTAAGTAAGGCTTTCAAAAGCAAGTTTGAAGATTATAGTGTATCTATCACTACAAAAATACAATTCCAATTCACTAGTACATGAGACACATTAACTCGATTTTATGTTGGATATCTTTTCATAGATGGAGATTGACGTTGTCCATATGACTCTCCCCACATTGGTAACCTTCGGACGTGATTTGAACATACATACATTTGACAGAGAAACTCCCACTTTGATATGAACACGCCTATCTTGACAGTTACGCCGACTTCGATGGATGATCCACATTGAACAATTGACTTAGACATGTCCACTTCCTCGCGCTGTTGCTACTCAGTCTCGATCACACACAACATATACATTCGACTCCTAAAGGCAACACAGGAGCGACGGTGATCTTAATACAGCTCTCCCGGCTTTTCACAAAACAGCAATAATCAACTAGTGGTATCCATTCATCGAATTCTATCTATGTTTGGGTACCTTTTCATAGATAAAGGTTGACATTGTCGATGCGTCTCTACCCACAAAGATAATGTTGATATGCTTATAAAACAAAATTAGTAAATCTGAATTTTATCCCAATAGGTAGGTAGGTATTTTATTTACATCGCACTAGAGCTGCACAACAGGCTATTGGCGACGGTCTGGGAAACATCACTGAGGATGATCCAAAGGCATGCCATGACTCTGCAGAGGGGATGGGTCCCCCGCTTTGGTAGCCCGACGACCTGCACTCAAAGTCGAGCAATTTACGGTAGAACAGTTTCACGAGAACCGATACGGCTCACCCTCGGTCCCTACTCAGGCTGATCAAAGAGGTCACCCACCCGCTTAATGACCACAGCCAGTGATACTTTTATCGTAGTAGAATAGGAAACTTAATTCTCATTATTGCAATAAATTTTTTTAGATCATTTAACTGAATTATTCTTAACTTTGATGCAACAATCTAAAAAATAATAATTGGGAAATGATCGTATGAATTCGTGAGCGAATTGAGCTAGATCTCCTCCTACCTTTAATAACGAGTGAAGAATTGCGTAAAATAATTTTGTGATCATAAATGAACATTTAATCCTTATTTGGGTTGTACGAACAGGAAAACCAGGAAATTCCGACACGACATAGTTTAACACAAACCGAGTGTACTTTTTAATTTTTTTTTTCTCCATAAAGTTGAAGCCAATTTTGTGATAATTGTAATTTGCATTATAGTTCATGCAAATACGAATTTTTGTCAATCCCATAGTCACAAAACTATTATAGATATTCTAAGACTAGAAGCGTTAGTGTTTTGAATATAAAACATGACAATGACATATAAGTTTAGTATAAAAATAATAGACAAAAAAAAAGACTTTTATCTATAATATATTATATGTAATTCTTAAAAATATTTATTATCTACGTAATAATAAAAATCGAATCGTATTTTATACCATAATAAATATGAAGAAGAAAAAAATATCGTTGCAGAGTTATAAAAATAAAGCTTAAAATGTCACTGTTTACAAAAAGAAATAGGTTAGCTTTCATTTTTTTACCTTTCTTTTTCAAAATAGATTTGATTTCAACATTTAGCGTATCAAAGAACATTTAAGAACAAGAATATTTCGCGTATTTTTTCTTTAATCAAACTCAAAATATATTTTGTACATAACTTATTCATTCTTCTCAACAGAGACATTTCAAAATTAAAAACCATTTGCGATAGAGTTATGTTCTGAAAAGTGTAAAAAAAAAGTCTTGTAAATCAATAAATGATTATTTAGGGAAATAAGTGAGGCTCTATTCCCCTGTAACCTAATATTTCATGTTTGTGAAAACGATGTTTGAATATCATTTATTTCATGTTCAAATAACTTATTTCATTTGTGTAAACGAACTAAAGCATAGTAATCTTATCATTACTTAAGTTCAGATCTAACTTAAAAATAAGTGTAAACCTATGGCAAGAATTTATTTAAGAAAAACAAAATCATGCCGAAAAATGTCTGTTTTATATTATGACCCATTTATATTGTTTGCGTAACATTTTTTGATAGTCAATAAAGAAACCTCACTATTAAAACTTAGAAACTTTAACAGAAAAAAAAACTTTTTAGAACCCATTATTATTATTTGATCGTCAAGAGATTGAATAACACGTAGTTTTGTGGTTACTGAAAAACTACACTTTCTTAATATCTTTTTTTTAGAAGAAAAAAGAAATTATTACTGAATATTCTTCTCAAAATTAATTCATACGCTCTAATATGGTCTTTTAATTGTATTGTTGGTCCAAAATTTGTGACACAGCCGGTACCTGGTAGTACAAATAAAACGATTTTATTATATAAATGTTTTCGAATTTTCATTAATTTTATCAAGCGAAATAAAGTGCAAACGACTTTCCTAATCAAATGAAATATAGAAACTACAAATGGCATTAGTTATCGCGTGCTTTGTCTTCTTTTCTTATCAGGGAATTTGATTTATTTCTACTAATGAAAAACTGATAAATTTTCATGCGATTTCAAATGGAAAAACAAAATTTGCAAGATTTAAATCTTTAAGGTAAATACTCCACCGGCATATTACATAATTTCATTTTCATAAAAGCTGTCTAGATGCCTGGGGACCCTTGCGCACCAATGATCCTTATCCCCCATTTTTCTGAGCCATTTAAAGACATAGAATAAATACAATGACATCTCGATATTCAATCTAACGATTTTATGCATGCATTATTTACATTAATATCTCTCGAATCTTTTCTACTCAATCAAATTTATTTCCACGCTAATTGGCTGAAATTTCGCGGCGAATTGCTTTCTTTTTCTTTTTTTCCATATTCTGTCTATTAACTTTTGAAAGAGACAATAGTGTTGCATATAAACTGGCTGTTCCGATATTTTGCTAGTTCGTTAAATATCTCATTGTCTTGTATAAAATTTTTAAAAAAAATTTTAAAATTATAATTAAAATTACTTCCCAAGTTTATTTAAATTACACTTTTGATAACTATTGAATATTTATTTTTAGCCATTTAGAGCATATTTCAGGTGATATCTTTTTTAATACAAATATTTTTTTAAAATAGATTTTATTTGAAACTGTACAGTATAATAATTCATTAAATTCCAGTTACTTTAGTTTACTAGTTATTTATTAAATTCTAGTTGCTTAAGTTCAAGTTAAAATATTTTCTAAAAAATAACAATGAATACTAAAAATAATATTAAAATAAATTAAATAATAATTCAAAAATAAAGACAATTTCTAAATTTTTTTAATATTTAATTTCAAAATTATAGATTTAAACTAATAATTATGCATTAGTTAAGCATAGCATTACTAAAATAACTAAATATATAGTTAGAAATAATAATTATATTATTAAAATAATTAATCAAATTAGTTTTTAAATATATATTGACACTATTTCTATTATGTTCTTTAATTCCTAATTTTTGTTAATTTTTTAACTGCATGCTGGACCATTTTTTTTTTTAGCTATTTCAAAGGTTTGTTAAATTATCTTTGCATCAGAATTTTATTTTAAAAATGTAAATTTTGAAGCAAATTAAATAATTGTTAAACTTTAACTGTTCCCATCGATTAACATTATCAAAACTGAATTGTTTTGAATATTAGAAATACTTTAAATTGTTTATGAAATAAATAGAACATTACAAGTTTTTGCTATCAAATCATTCTCTTATGCTAGGAGAAAAAAAGTAATAATATAGTTACAGCCAATAACATTTAAAAGCGACACAAAATCATTTGAAAATGAAGTGCAACAAGCCGTTGCTTACTCACAAAATCGAAGGCAACACATCTGCTATTAAGTATTCGATTGAATATATAATCGGTAAAAATGGACATTCCGATGAAGACGCTAAAAAACAATCTGCTGAAATCTGTGGAAGGCGGACAACTGATATTTTTATACCTGCTCATATTGCTGAAACAAAAAGTAAGATTTCACTTTATTCCTGGAAATTTATGACTGTCAATACTACGACGGAACGCCCTGAATAACTTTGGATCTAATGATCGGATTTTCATTAGTAGGAATCAATGTTTTGAAGGCCAAACCTCAAATATTCTAATGAATGAGAGCAGCCGATATTTTAAATTACGGAATCTGACACAAAAGCGTACTTTCTCTGAGCATGTGTTTCTTTTCGACGGATTTGATAGGTAGGTATTTTATTTACGTCGCGCTGGAGCGTTACATAATAACATTAATATCTTATGAAATACGGCAGATTTGAGCTCAGAAATTATCTAATTTATTTCTTTTATTGAAAACAAAATTATCCGTTTGAAAACATCGCCTATCAGAATAACATGTAGTAAGCAGCTGCAAACTTTTTAACCGGAACTAGAGTAGGTTCCAAGCTCGAGATTGTTATTGTTTACTAACTATTGAAAACACCATCCATAAAAACCTTAAATCGAGGCTGACTTAGGGATCTCAAGCGTGAAAAAATCCTTTAATAAAGCCAGTCTCAAGGTGGAAATAATTTTAAATATAGGTCATTATAAGGTTTCTTTTCGCAGAGTCTTGTATGCTCCTTTAATATCCACCTTTGTCATGAAACCTTTTAATGGACAGAGCAATTTGATCTTATCGCTAGTGTGACGTCAGCTAAAACTTAGGAGCTTAGGATGAAAGGTTTGAAACTACAATATTTTTGCTTTATTTGAAGAAAGGTTTTTAGTACAAACATTTTGGCGACAATAAAAAGAAAATTCCGAAACAAGGTTGCCTTAAGGTTAAATGCTTTCTGGTTATGTAGTTTCAATCAAAACTAAAAAAACAACAACAGGTAAATATGTCTATTTCATTTTTGAGTCTTTTTATTGCTATTTCAGTAATAAATGTGGGTAACGATAATTTCATCTGTAATTATGGATTGTGGTACAAATTTTTACAGTAATTTTTACTTCTATCCCTCACAGACAATCCGATTCTGATAAATAATGAAAATCCTGAGAATTACCAGCACCACTGTCCCTGTGTTTATGCAGAATATAAGGTGAGGCCACGTCAGAGTAGAACCATATTTACTTCTTGTCAGTTGCACGAGCTTCAGTTGGCGTTCGACAAATCACCCTACCTGAGTGTGGCCGAAAAGGAGAGACTAGCTCGTAGAATAAATGTGCCAGGAAGAACAGTCGATGTAAGTATTCTCGCTTAATTCTATTTATCAGTCCCACAGTGGGACTGATCGTAAAAACAGGTTCCCAGTCGAACACCGAAGTCAAGCATCACTAGCTGCGGTCAGTAAGAGGGTGGGGGACCACTTTGACAGGCCTGCGTAGGGACCGAGAAATGAATAATTCAATTTCTTTGCATTTTTTATCAGTACAACCGATGTAGCGATAAAGTCAGCGTTTGCTGAATTATCTTAAGAATAGAGGAGGGGGGGGGGACTCTATCCCCTCCCTGTATATGTGTGAGCTTATATATGTGTGTGTGTGTAACATAAAAATCTTCTATTAATCTTTTTATGTTATTTCTTTTTCGATAAAACTTTTTCCCAATTTATTATTCCAATCGAAACACTTTCTCACACTTTTAAAAAGCCACGTCCTGTTCCTAAATCTATTTTTGGCTCAAGTATGCATTCATTAAAAGTAAGACATTTTCCCCTTTACTTTTGTGGGAATCGCGCGACCTATTTATTAAACCAATAGTAATTTTTAAGTTTTAAGTGTTTAATTTTCCCTAAATAGAGACATTTTTGGATTTTTTGCAAGATTTTCCCTACCAGAAAGACTGATCGTCGATAGAGTAAACTACACTATTCGCTCGCCACTCAATAAAGATTGATCAAATAAAATTAATTTGCTTTCATTAAAGTCCTGTGTCTGTTTTCCTGCTCAGTCGACTGCCTTCATTATATATATATGTATATACTATATATATTTAAAATACAGTCAAACCCCGCAATACTGAACTTTCAAGGGACCGAAATTTCGGTTCACTATAACCGGGACTTCACTATATCAATTGCGCAAGCAATTTTAACTAATAGTTCCAAACTCCCCCTTTTATTACACTTTATTTAAATAAATTACCAAAAAAATGAAATACAAAAATTACTGAAACATAATACGTAGTAACAATAAATCTGTTAACTTTTTTTTTAATTACTCTTCGCCTTGCGTACAAAAAAAAATAAGTAATCTTTAGCCGATGTGCAATCCTCAGCTATGTAACTTCCCGACTCTCCGATAATTTTCCTTGAATGCATGTTTTTCCGGTTTTTAAACCTGTTTAACCATCCATTCGAGCACATAAAAGTAGTCTCACCGAACCGCTTAGCAATTCCTCGGCTTTGACTTGAAGCATTTGTTCAGATACTGGAAGATTGCGGGTTCCTTTGAATGCTGAACCAATTCAATGATGCCATTCAATAATGAAGCAAACAAGAAAAAATGCTTATTGCTACATTCCATGCTATAGATGGTTTTGAAAATCGATATATGTATTTATTTTGAAGTAAAAATTTCAAAATTATTACAAAAAAAATTTAATTAGTCGAGGACAGAAAAAAGTTCATAATATACAAGTGTAGCAAGGCATGGGGGCAAACATTTTGTTCACTATATCCGGGAGTTCACTATAAACCATGTTCACTACAGCGGGGTTTGACTGTATATGCACTGGTGGACAAAATTAAGACAACATCAGAATTGGACACAGCTTCAATGGGCTAATGTTCTCTTCACCGATTCAGTCTACAACCTGATTCTGGACGGTTATTGATATGGAGGGAACCTGGAACCCGATACCATCCCAACAACATTATCGAAAGGGACCATTATGCTTGTGGAGGACTCATGGTTTGGGCAGGGATCATGCAAGATACCCGCACACCGCTCCATGTGTTTGACAATGGTTCCGTGAATGCCCAGAGCAGGAGGTCCTAGATCCCTATGTGCGTCTTTTCAGGCGCGCTGGTGGCCCTAGGTTCATTTTTATGGACGACCACAAAGGGCTCTTATAGTTGATGAGTATCTGGAAAGCGAGGATATTCAACGAATGGATTGGCCAGACAAATCCCCTGACCTGAATCCTATTGAACATGCTTGGAATGCTCTTGGGAGAGCTGTTGCGATGCGCCAACCTCCCCCCAGAACCATTCTGGAGTTAAAATTGTTCTGGTGGAAGAATGGGAGGGTCTTCCACAAGTCCTCCTTAACTCCTTTATTAACAGCATGCATACTCGTTGTGCATGCTGTCTGTCAGGGGTGATCATACACCATACTAGAGGTAACACACGCTGTACAAGCCTCACTTTTATTGTCATCTTTTATCCTTAAGTTCAGACTACATTGGATTTATTGGCAATAGGTCTTACCAGTGAATGGCACTTTCATTTTTGTTTTGCATACTTTATCATGGAATAAGCTATATCCATACCAAATTTCATTTATTTATATTCAGTATTTTTTGAGATATTTGGGAACATGTCTTCCATCTCTTAATTTTGTTCGCCAGTGTAAATTTAATATGCATATATTTCTCATTTTACAGTATTTATTTTCATACTGTTCACTGTGACCTATGAGACCAAGAATTTTGCCTTCGGGCAGGAATAGGGACCTATATTATTTCCTGCTGAGTACGGGACTATTTGGTAGCAGCTCACTTGAATTAGAACCATTTTTCGATCGCAACGCTCGAATACGCATCTGGGAAGAAGACCGGTTCCATGCCTTCACCCTTCCCTCTCCTCCTCTTTTCAGTTGTATAGGAATGTACTACGATATTTTTTTTCTTTTCTTAATATTTTTCATTTTTAATTGTTAAAAATATTATTTTAAATTTCCATGACGCTCTCTTTTAGAACTATGTTTAATGTAGTTTTCAGTTCCATATAGTTTCACAATTTAAAAGATCTTAATCTATTTGAAAATCAAGAGAGAAACTAACGTACTTCCTTCTTCTATGACTCTCCACACGCTAATGGTGAAAACATGCGAAGTGTTGCCATGGGTCAAGCACGTAGGTATAGTTTTTTTCATGGGGGGTGTTTTGTGATTGAGAAATTTATTATCAAGATGTAATATAATTAAACCAGTTAACATACATACAAGTACACTCTTTTTGGTTTTGATAAAATAATCTAATACAAAAGTTCTCACGATAAGCTTCATTTAAAAGCTAAAAATCACAACCAGTGATCTAAATGAAGATGAAAATAAAGACAAGCCATAAACGTCGTTGATCGCTTCCCTTCGATTGGGAAATGAGCAAAATTCAAATAAAAAGAACATTAAAACAAAACCATCCTTATTGTCAAAAATTCACGTATAAAATATCAATAAAAATTCATCTGTTCAACGCAAATTATAATGCGTTTAAGCAGCCAAAATAATACAAGAAATGAATTCTTTACGAAGTTGAATACATGGGTAATTTTCTAAAAATACGACAAATAGGAATTTTTTTTTTTAATTTTTAACCTTTTGGATTGGATACTATACTTTTTTTTAAAAAATACTCGTTTACTAAAATAACTCTAGTTAATACCTTATAGAGAGCAATGTACAATAGTTAACAAGCATTTAGCAGTTTGCAATTATTCCTTTGCATTCATGTGCCAGAAAAATTACAATTTATAATTTTATAGCTTTTACTTCCATTTCATTTTTAGTTAGTCTTCGTGTTATTAATCAAAAGAATTTATTAAACAGCTCAGATTAAATAATATAGTTTATATTAATTATTTAGAGAACGCAGGAAAATGATTATGTGTAAAATCCTTCCAAGAAGCTAATAATAATGGTGTTAAATAAGCTTTGCAAAAAATTGTCATTTTATTCTATGATATCAGATTTCAATGGCAGTTACATTAAATTGTCGCATTTAAAGAAAATTACTCGTAGATATATAGTGCAGAAGTCGGTAAATGAATATATCTTCGCACAAATTTTTCTTTTTGTTTATTTCAGTAATATCCTGTTAAACTACGTTATTAAATAGAAGGTGTAAAACCTTAATAATGTAACAAAACATTATTAATAAATAAAAAAGATATACAGCACAAGAAAAATAAATTAGATACAAAGCCTCAAAATATTTCGTAAATAAATATTGAATGAAAAAATCCGTGTTTCGTAAGGTCACTGACTATCAAATTTGGATTTCGATAGAGTGGCCGCGGGCATTTCAACATTTAAAGAATTACTTATCACACTAAATTAAATTTAAATATCAGAGAAACAATTAATTCTTTTAAATTTGTTGACTTTAAAAAAAGTTTTCGTTACTTAATCAGTATAATGCATTATGTGTTTAAAGCAATTTCTACTTAAAATTTATTTTTTAAGAGAAATAAATGTTACCCCTTACATTTTTAATAATCTTAAAATATTTTGCTAAACAAAGATTTTTTTTCATTAGTTTGTGTTAAAGATAAATCATAATTAAGGTGTTGAATACTTCAAGTCAAAACATAAAATATCTTCAAACTCTTCAATTTGGAATTAAACAAATTGGAATTAAAGTATTATTTGTAAGGTAGTTTACTCTTTTGTTA